>NC_133392.1:123458002-123763964 GCF_047511655.1 Castor canadensis
TAAAGATAATAATCCCCACCTTTGTGGACCTTACAAATCCTAATATCACTAGGAATAAATAAAATAATTAATTATAACAAATAATATTGATATGTGGTGTATGAAAGTAATCACTATTGTGCCTGACATATAGTAGATGCCCAAGTCCTCTTTCTGAGAAAGCCAAAGAAGCCATTTTGGGAAGCCCAATGAGGAGAATTTCATCAGATCCCTGATAGGGGAGTATATGGAATAGGAAAGACAAAGTTCAAGGTTGAAGATGGGGGAGATGCTTGGGAAAGGGCCAAGGCCTCCTCACTGACAAACCTATGCAGTGGCTACGGGGAGAACCCACAGAATTTCAGGGCAGGCAGAGAGAAGTTGTATCAGTACCATGGAGAGGTCCAGGGAGGCCAACCTCTGAACAGGCTTCCTGAAGCAAAGGAGGGCCCTGGCTGATTTACCTGGCCAACTCAACTCCAAGCCAGATGATGACTCTGTCCTAAATTTAAGCAAAGCTGCTATCTGAATATGATTCTTAAAATTATAAGTTAAGCCACCCTGCTTCACCTCTTTTGCTTTTGGAGTAGTTGTCAGAATCTTGTAACAAGGAAATATCTAGAATTCTTATATGAAGACCTCGGTTTGAATTTTAATTCTATCACTAACTAGTTGTGTGTCTTTGAACAGACTGGTTAGTTTATCATTTATACAGTGAGGACAATGATTCTTATTCATAGTGGTGTTGTAAGGACTAAGTAGGATAGAGTAGTGCCTGCCTGCAACATAGAAGCTGTCTTGCAACCCTTTGTTGAGGGGTGAGCAACATCTCTGGCAATATCAGGGCCTTTCTGGAGGGATTAAAGCATTAGACTTCAGCCTAGAAAAGGAAGAGAGGACATTCTAGGTAGAAAGAACAGCAGGAATAAAGGCATGGAGGCAGGAAAGTGGATGGCTTGGCCAGGAAATAGAGAATAGTTTAATGAGACTGAAGCTAGTCAGCTGCCACTTTTGCTCTGAGGCCTCATGCACCGCTATTTTCAGTGCAGAGCACCCTGTTGAACCTCTAGACTTTATTTCTAGCCAGCCTATTGTGCATCTCAGTTGAAAATTCTACCCACATCTCTCACCTACCTTTCCAAAACAGAATCCATCACTTTTCCTCCTTGCACAGCATGTCAGAGGAAGAAGGGAGCCCTGTGAATGGTATTAAATTGGTGAAAGTTTTCCCAGAGATCATGGTGACCTTATTCTTCTTTCCAACTAAGCAGAAAATAAGAATGGCTTAACTTTTTTTTTTCCATTTTTCTTTTATTATTCATATGTGCATACAAGGCTTGGGTCATTTCTCCCCCCTGCCCCCACCCCCTCCCTTACCACCCACTCGGCCCCCTCCCTCTCCCCCCCACCCCCTCAATACCCAGCAGAAACTATTTTGCCCTTATCTCTAATTTTGTTGAAGAGAGAGTATAAGCAATAATAGGAAGGAACAAGGGTTTTTGCTGGTTGAGATAAGGATAGCTATACAGGGCATTGACTCACATTGATTTCCTGTGCGTGGGTGTTACCTTCTAGGTTAATTCTTTTTGATCTAACCTTTTCTCTAGTTCCTGTTCCCCTTTTCCTATTGGCCTCAGTTGCTTTAAGGTATCTGCTTTAGTTTCTCTGCGTTGAGGGCAACAAATGCTAGCTAGTTTTTTAGGTGTCTTACCTATCCTCACCCCTCCCTTGTGTGCTCTCGCTTTTATCATGTGCTCAAAGTCCAATCCCATTGTTGTGTTTGCCCTTGATCTAATGTCCACATATGAGGGAGAACATACGATTTTTGGTCTTTTGAGCCAGGCTAACCTCACTCAGAATGATGTTCTCCAATTCCATCCATTTACCAGCGAATGATAACATTTCGTTCTTCTTCATGGCTGCATAAAATTCCATTGTGTATAGATACCACATTTTCTTAATCCATTCGTCAGTGCTGGGGCATCTTGGCTGTTTCCATAACTTGGCTATTGTGAATAGTGCCGCAATAAACATGGATGTGCAGGTGCCTCTGGAGTAACAGTCTTTTGGGTATATCCCCAAGAGTGGTATTGCTGGATCAAATGGTAGATCGATGTCCAGCTTTTTAAGTAGCCTCCAAATTTTTTTCCAGAGTGGTTGTACTAGTCTACATTCCCACCAACAGTGTAAGAGGGTTCCTTTTTCCCCGCATCCTCGCCAACACCTGTTGTTGGTGGTGTTGCTGATGATGGCTATTCTAACAGGGGTGAGGTGGAATCTTAGCGTGGTTTTAATTTGCATTTCCTTTATTGCTAGAGATGGTGAGCATTTTTTCATGTGTTTTCTGGCCATTTGAATTTCTCCTTTTGAGAAAGTTCTGTTTAGTTCACGTGCCCATTTCTTTATTGGTTCATTAGTTTTGGGAGAATTTAGTTTTTTAAGTTCCCTGTATATTCTGGTTATCAGTCCTTTGTCTGATATATAGTTGGCAAATATTTTCTCCCACTCTGTGGGTGTTCTCTTCAGTTTAGATACCATTTCTTTTGATGAACAGAAGCTTTTTAGTTTTATGAGGTCCCGTTTATCTATGCTATCTCTTAGTTGCTGTGCTGCTGGGGTTTCATTGAGAAAGTTCTTACCTATACCTACTAACTCCAGAGTATTTCCTACTCTTTCTTGTATCAACTTAAGAGTTTGGGGTCTGATATTAAGATCCTTGATCCATTTTGAGTTAATCTTGGTATAGGGTGATAAACATGGATCTAGTTTCAGTTTTTTGCAGACTGCTAACCAGTTTTCCCAGCAGTTTTTGTTGAAGAGGCTGCTATTTCTCCATCGTATATTTTTAGCTCCTTTGTCAAAGATAAGTTGCTTATAGTTGTGTGGCTTCATATCTGGATCCTCTAAGGAATGGCTTAACTTAAAGCATGAGATAATTGGGTTAGAGAAGGAAGGACTTCCAAGATCATAGACAGTAAGGGACCCATGAGGACTGTTCAAAGGAGATCATCCAATTCTCTCCAGCTGGAATATTCTTTTGCTTTGTCACTATTTAGTCACTATTGTAATAACTGAATTATTAATATCCTTTTAACAACACTTTACATTTGTTTTACAGCTTGTAAAAGTTCCTAATTTGATCTTAATCACCATTCTAGGATGTTATCAAGGTAAGGATTATTAACTCATTCTCCCTTTTTCCCTTATTTTAAACTTGGAGAAACTAAAATTGCCAGCCAGCCATGGAAGTGATGCAATTGGCAAGAAATCAAATGTGTAACTAGGAACAAAACTCTGTCTCCAGCTTTTTCTGAGACCTATGCTTTTTTCTAGTACAACACCAGCTATCAGTGGAGAACAATGGTGGTGGCAGCAGCAACAGGAGTTGAATATATGACTAAATGTCTATAGAGTCCTCCTTCACGGTGTTAGTTGTCAGAGGCAGTGGGAGAATAAAGACCTGACCTCATGGAATACAAGAGTTTCAGTTCAAAGTTCCAGGGCTAAGCCATTAGAAGGGAGCAAGGGCCCGATGCTATATCAGTGCCAATCAAGAGAACTGGAAATAGGTTTCTCACATGGTCTAGGACTTGGCAGTTTACAAAGCCGTTTTGTGCCCCCTCCCTCATTTGATATGCTCCCACCACCCTGGGAGGAGAGATGACCATGAGGAGACTCAGAGAGGCTTGTGGATGTGCCTGAAGCCACTCATCGATGATTAAGGTGGGGTCTGAATTGGCTTCTCTGGTCTTTTGGTCTAAACTCTTTCTCTCTTTCTGCTATATCCCAGCTGCCTCTGTGTCTGGCCAGACCCGAAAAACAAATCTTGTAATTGAGTTGGAATGTGGGTGCTGGGCCCCGGAGACAATGTTTCCTGCTTTTCAATCTGTTCTTAATTTATTAAAGTGATGAAATAAGGAAGAGGCCCAGAAGGGGTGGATGTTTTCCATCAGTGAGTCAGGGGAACGTGCAGAGGCAGAAGGTCAGGAGGAAGCCGCCGTTGCTCCAGCAGCTTCACCACCCTGGCAAAGCCCACGCAGACATGCTGGGTGGGGTGGATCTTCTTTGAGCTCCTCTAAAAGAGAAATAAGCCAAGCAACAACAGTCTATAGGGGACTCTCCCCCTCTCTGTAATGTTACCTCTGCCTGCCTGAACACTTTCCTCTTGTCTGACAAATGTCCAGAGTCCTGAAAAGAGCTCTAGGGAGGATGGGAAAGGCTTAGCTCAGCCCAAGGGGCAGAGGGAAGGCTTTTTAGAGGAGGAGGCATTGAAACCTGAGACTTGAAGGTGAAGAGACATTACTTGGGAAAAGGGAGGAGAGGAGAGGAAAGCACTTTCTAGGTTGAGGAAACAGCAGGCTAAAGGTCTAGAGGTGTGTGAGAGAGTGGCTAGAACCAGCGGGGTAGAGAAATGAGGCTGGACAGTTGTGGGGTTGGCAGTGTTTATGGCCTGGAGGGTCTTCCGAGTCAGATAGACAGGTCAGGTTTCTTTTGAGGAAGGGGTTTAGTTGTTAGCTTAATTTCTTTAGCTATACATAGAAAATGGATTGCAGGGGGGAGTGACAGCCCAAGACAAGGAGTAATGGAAATGCTGGAGAGTCGATGAAGCCTGAGAGGGGCAGTGGGAGTGGGGATATCGAGGCAGAGAGATGGAGGTTGGGGGCTGTACCCTGCTAAGCAACTGGACAATTTAATACATGATGATTAGATGGTGAGTGTGGTAAGGAATAGGAAGGAGCTGGCTTGGCCCAGGCCTTGGTGGACTTGGCTCAGGTGGCCACTACTGACCCAGTTATCTGTGTACAGAATATTTAAGGACTACATTCTGTAATTGTCATTGCTACCCAAACTGTTTGCTTTTCATCTGTGTTAGGATTCTCTAAAGAAACAACCAAATGGGATATGTAGCAAGCCATCTATCTATCTATCTATCTATCTATCTATCTATCTATCTATCTATCTATATCTATCTATCATCTATCTATCTACTTATCTAAATATACACACATATGGAATTGGCTAATGCATTTATGGAGGCTGCAAGCTGGAGACCCAGGAAAGCCAGTATTGACATTCCAGTCCAAGTTCAAAGGCCTGAGGATCGTGGGAGCCATAGTGAAAATCCTAGTCCAATGGGAGGAGAAGTCTGATGTCCTACCTGACGCAGGCAAGCAGGAAGGGGGCAAATCCTTCCTTCCTCTGCTTTTTGCAGAGGCCATCAACAGATTAAATGATGCCTGCCCACACTGGGGAGGGCAATCTATTGTTCTGAGTCCACTGATTCAAAAGCTAATCTCATACAGAAACACTTTCACACCAAAACCATTTTCACCTCCAGAAATAACATTTCATTTGGGCCCAATTCAGTAGACACATAAAATTAAACATCATAACCTCTATTAGGCAAAATCTTTTCTGTATCAGGCACAGTGATGATTCAGAACAAGACCTTGTCTTTTGAGTGAGGTGACATCACATAAGCAGTGATGACCACATCGTGACAAGGCTGGGACAAAGGGGTTACAGAAGCCCAGAGAGGGCACTTGAAGAGGTTGAGAATCAGGGGATGTTTCCTGAAGGAGTTGACTACTGAATGAATTATTGAAACCTATTGGGAGTTATCCAGGCGGTTATGGGAGAACAGACTATTCCAAGGACAGAAAGAGGAGAGAGCATGGTATGATCAGAAGGAGGTATACAGGTGGAGCCAGATATGGGAAGAAGGAGAAAGGCAGGGCTGGGCTCTCCTGGCCTGGCTCTTTGCGCATTCTGTTCTTCCAATTTAGATGCTTTCTCTTGTTCACTTTAAATTTGCAAGCTTCAAATTTGATTTGAGACCCCCTGCCTGGTCACAAGTAATTTGTTAAGGACCTACTAAGTGCTCTTTACACAATTCATTTCATCAATTCATCAAGATATGCCTGTTATGTCAGCAGTTCAGTTCAGGTCTATATATGTCTTGTCCCTGAAAATATGGAGATAAGTCAAATATTGTCCTTTTCTTGGGTAGCTTACATTGTAGTGGGAAGGTACATGGATCAATAGGTATTTTCAATAAAAGTAATATTGGATGCTATTATCTCAATTTTGCAGAAAAGGAATTCAGACCTTCATTTATTAACTGACTTCCCAGTGTCATGGGCATAGTGAGCAGAATTCACCTCTGTTGGAGTTGAAGTCAGTCCTCTGCTCTTTGCTCTGGTCAACCCCCAGAACCCTTTTCATGGGTGTAGAAGTAAGGAGATGCTGGTTGATTTGACTTATCCTGGTACTTGGATACTAGCTCAGTGAAAAAAAGATCCATATTGTGAAGTAGTACTGCAGAGACAGAGAGCTTGGGCAGGGGATGGGGACTAGCATTTAGGAAGTGCCTGCCATGTGTCTGCCTGGTTCTGATGCAGTTCCACTTCCCAGCTGGGTGCCCTTGCCTCTGTTCTTCCCACACCCTTCCATTACCCTGGCTCCTTTCGGCCATTGAATACTCACTTGTCTGCTTTCCTGTGCTTGATTGATTTGGAATCTTCAGAGCTCAGAATGGTGTATGAATAGTAATCAGAGTTTAGTAACCTTGAATTGGATTAATCACATTCTTATTAATTTCCACATGCTCTTACACAGGGTGTACAGTTGTCTCTGTGAGGTTTCTATGTGTTAAGTCTGTGATTAGCCATGCAAGTTCACCATAGTTAGCCTGGTGCGTGTGTATTTGATGTACAGGGCCTGGTATTGACTTTTTGCACATTTCATATAAGGCCATTCCCACTCCTCTGAGCCCTAGATGTCCTTGCCACACCAGCACCTTACTGCAAACAGCCCTCTTTCTCTCTCCTAGAAATACATTTCTGGGTAACTCATGTCATTTAGCCATGATTAACACACTTCTGAACACCCTGGGGTTGGAGTCTGGTCTCTTGATGCATATCTAGTGTCTGCATTTGCCAGCTGAGCTCCCCAGCTCTGTAACTACTGACAATGACAATGGCTCCACCTTGGCTCTGAAGGTGAGTGGGCAGTAAACTGTCAAACTGCACTCAAACTCCTGCATTGGCCCTAGCCCCCAAATACTCCAGCTTGTTTACAGGTTCTTTAAGGGGCTAGACATATGGGGGAAAGAGATGGAAAGGTGGGGGTTCAGAAATCATGATCTTCAGAGTTAGTGATTTCTGAGTGTATACAAAAGTCTTTCCCTCAACCCCAAGCTGATCATGGTGTTTTAATGACTCAAAATCATGAATATTAAACTGAGGGAAAGTTGACAGTATTTAAATGAGCATCATTAAGAGACACATAAATTAACAGGATTTTTAGTTCTTGTGGAACTGCCGTTTCAATGTTAATTAAACAACCGGAGTGCTCGGGCGCTTTTGCAACAAACTGTCCCCAAAGTGTGCTGCAGAATATCATTATGGGTGGCTGCCTTGCTGTTTAATTATTTCCAAGTTGATTTTTTTCCATTGCTGCAGTAGTTTTGTGCTTGTCTTGCATTTGGAAAAGGTGATGAGGCTGAACCTCTGAGGAGGTTGCCAGTGTGATCTCTGTCAGTCCCATGGTGAAGCAATGTTGTCTTTTCATGCTGGCCTTCTGGGAAGGAAGCCTCAAATGAACCCTTGGGTTCCTTAACAGACTACTCCATGGCTGTTAGGAGGTAGATGAGGTCACTTAGTTGCAGATAAGGTCACTTTTAGAAAGTTGGGAGATTGAAACTATTCCAGGAATGGGGTAGGAGGGATAAAAGAGAATGATGTAGTGTGTGAATTCATCTGTGATATATTGCAAGACTTTTGTAAATGTCACAATGTACTCCCAGTATAACAATAAAAAAATAAATAGGAGAGAAAGTTGGGGGAGGTTCTGAGTTTGAATGGAGCCCTGAGATGTAGAGGGAAAGGCAAAAGTCCTCAGAGTAGGTGAGGACAGCCTCTGTAGCTACGCTCAGTAGTTTGAGGGTGGAGGAGCAGGCTGCCTGCAATCTGCTCTGTATTTCTTTGGCCCTAGGTAAGTAACCTTGGGGAATTCCCTTCCCCTCTGATGTCAGTCTCTTTAACTACAGACTAGATTATGTACTATCAAAGGGGGCAAGATTGCCCCAAAAGGGTGAAAAGTGGTTTTGGGGTGTCTTTATGAAAAACACTTACATTTTTTAAATGTGCAAAATACAGGTATGCATAGAGTACATAAATGGATACATAGTGTGTGTGTGTGTTACATAAGCAGACAGTATATTTGTCATATTAAAATTTCATAAGGGGGAGAATTGGCAGGAAAAATAAAAGATTCTTTAGGTAGGCAACAATGAAAAAAGATCGAGAGACATTGAATGAGTGAACTCTAGGAGCTTCATGTGTGAAGAAAATATACTGTGTGGTAGCTGGATGGTCACAACCCAGGAATACAGATGTGGTCTCCATTATCACCAGTATGAACTTGGCTGGGCTCTTACTTCTCCTGGGCCTCAGGGACTAGATCAAATGGAACTCAGAAGCCAGTGAAGCAGCCTGATAGAGGAGGATGAAGTCTTGGGTCTATAGTGGGTGACAAATGCCAAGAGTGTAGCTTCTGGAACAAGCCTGCTGGCATCAAAATTCGACTCAAGCACTTATAAGCTATGTAAATGTGGGTGAGTTTTTAACCCCATTAGTACAGTGGGGTTAGGAACAGTACCTCATAAAGTTTTTGTGAGGACTAAGGTAGTAGGAATGAAGAAAAAATTAATAAGGCCTCATAGATAGTAAGTTCTTAGCACTGAAATACTCACTGGTCTTGATATTTGTTTTATTGTTACTGAGTGGGTCAGTGAGGTGCTTTGGGTTGAGGTTTCATGGTTCACACCTGACATATTTCTGGGCTCCATAATGTTCTGTACATATTTTTTTTCTCTGCTAGAATGTCTTTCTGCCTGTGCCTGATGGTAAACTCCTACTCATCCCTGAAGTCCTTTCTCATTGATCACTTCTCTGTATAGCCTTCCTTGACCTCCTTGATAAGCTTGCGTGATCTCCCCTGAGCTCCCACATGGTGTACCTCCCTTGCAGTGGTCTTCCTCCTTCATTTCTGCTCTTTATTTTTGCATTGTTTTCCTGCATTTGTCCCTCCTTCACCTCTAGGTGTTTGCCCAAACGAAACTTTTTTCATGAGATCTTCTCTGACCATCCAATTTAAAATTACTCCCCAAGACATTGGCTGTCCCTCCTTTATTTTTTTCTTATACATGTTGTTTGTGGTCTACACCCTCACTAGAATAGCATGCATTCAGATCTGTTTTGGTCACTGTTGCAACCCCAACATGTAGAAGAGCAATGCACATAGGAGACAATGTTTATTAAACAAATAAATGAATGAAGTGGGCTTCTTTCTTACAGCATCTCATGCTATGTATGGAAATATTGGTGAGACCAGCTTGCTACCAGATGGTGCTTTGATGAGTGACCTAAGACTAGCTGAATACTACTAGGACAAATTCTCCCTTTCTCCCCCTGTTCCCCTGAATGTTTCCAGGGATATTCTTGCACAGGGTGAGGACTGGAAAATCAACCAGAAGATCAAGATAAGCTTTACTTTCAATTAAGGTTTTCATTTCAAGCCCCAACATCTAGAACATGAAGGAGCTGAGATGGACCACTGGATACATTTCTTGCTCCCAGGCACGAGAGGGCTGCATTTCCCCAGACTACAACAGGCCACTGATGCTCAAATCCAGATCTCATATCTTCCTGCTGATTCAAGGAGATACTAAGCTAATGCCCAGGAAAGTGGAGGAAAAGGAAGAGAGTGAGTGCTTTCTCCTATGCCTAGGGCTAAGCTGACCCACTTGCCTGGAGAGACCCTTCAAGGAGAGGTATGTGGACAAACAGCTTTTCTTTTATGATACTTTAAGATTACTTTATTCATTCTACAATCCCAAGAGTGGATTTAGAGTAATGTTCCTAATACAATGTGAAATGGAAAAAAGGGAAAAGATATAAAACTATTTATCCATAGCTATCTATGTGTGTCTGTATGTGTGTGCACTAGAATGAAAGCCAATCAAATGCTTCTCAGAGTTGTACTTGTCCACTGAGTTGTGCATCAAGGCACCTGTGGTGGGGCCCACAGGAGATTTAGCCACAGAAAATCACATGGAACTGGTAAGTTGATATCAAGCTTTGGCTGATGGAGTAGAGCCTCTAACGTCTTTAGAATGGTGTCCACCTGAGGAGGGAACACAGTGTGAAGAGACAATAGCGCTGGTCTTTTCTAGGAAGGGTCAAAGTCTGGGTCTGGAGAGGAACTGGGATTTCCTTTCTTTTGTTCTTGACCTTTTGACTGGGCCCAGGTTTGCCCACTGGGGATCCCAAGTTCAGAGAGCTTCCTGTCAGGGGTGCAACTGTCATCTTTCAAAAATACTTTTAGATCAATTGATATTTACTTAACCTTAGGGCTTGGGAAGCCTTTGAAAGTCAGAACCCCAAAGACAAAAAATCATAAAGGAATAGATTAATAATGCTACAAAAATTTTAGACATAATTCTTATCAAACTGTTCAAATTACTTGTTTAAGATGTTTTCTGTATTAGACTGTAAAAGCCTTTGGGCCAAGTGCTGTGTGTACTTTTTCCACTGTTATTTGATCTCTGCTATGTAGGAGAAGGTGCTCAGTAAATAATAACACATAATAAATCAAGTGAGTGTACCATGTTTCCAGGTTTATTATGGTTATGAGGAATAATTTAATTAACAAAAATAACAAAAATGTTCTTTGGAATGTTCTTCATTCTTTCTTTCTTGCACATGCTAGGACTAGAAAAATGTTCATAGCCTTAGAGTAGATTGGAAGAATGGCAGCAATACTTTATAAATTCAACCATCAAGAGGTAAGAGGTGGAGTGCATTTTAGGTTGGCTTTATGATTTGCTTTGACCACTAAATAAGTGATTTTTTTCTCTTCTCTCTTTTTTTGCAGTGCTGGGGATCAAACCTAGGACTTTGCACATAGTAGGCAATCACTACCACTGAGCTACTACAAACTACCACAAGCACATCCTCAACTCAATTATATAATATATATATATTATATAATTTGGCAGTACTAGAATTTGAATTTAGGGTCTTGCACTTGCTAGGCAGATGCTCTATCTCTTGAGCCATGCTTCTAGCCCTGTTTGCATTGGTTATTTTTGAGATAGTATCACTGTATGCCTGGGCTGGCCTGGACTATGGTCTTCCTATTTATGCCTCCTGCCTAGCTGGGATGATAGGTGCCTGACACTGCACCTAGCTTTTATTGATCGAGATGGGGTCTTGAGAACTTTTTCTTGGGCTGTCCCAATCCTCCCCTTTTCCACCTCCAGAATAGCTAGGATTACAGGTGTGAGCTATCATGCCAGGCCAATAAGTGATATTTCTAAGTCTAGGTCAAGAGACCTTGCAACTTCCTCTTTTGTTTTTCCTGTAACAATGAAATTACCACATGTGACAAAGCCCAGGTCAGCCTGTTAGATGACAAAAGACACATGGGTCATCTGATCCCTATCACTTCCAGCTGACAATCAGTAGAGCTTCCTAGCTGAACTATAGCTGTACATAGACATGATCCCAGCCAAGGTCAGCAGGAGGACCACCCACCTGAGGGAAACTTAAATTACCAATCTACAGAATCATGAGTTAAATAAGTGGTTGTGTTAAGCCACTGAGTTTTGGATGAACTGTTGCACAGAAATAGAAGACTAGTAAAGATGTTCAGGAGTATATTCAGTACTAATTAGAAGGTGTTTCATCGTATACCTTGCCAATAAAGACACAATTAAAATAACCAAACAAAGCTCACCAGAAAATGTTGTGTAATGTCTGTCATGGTGTAGGAGCAACATTTTCAAGAACCATGCTGAGTAGGTATTTCCACACCGGTAGCTGTCCAAGGGAGAGATTGCTGAAACTTGGTGGTGGTGGTTCTGTGTTGGTGGTAATGTCTGTCAAGGTCCAAAAGTTTCTCCAGTTCTTAAGGTGACATCTGCACAACTCTTTTTCATTGGCTTCAAACGGGCTTTGCTAACATCTTAATGTCATTGCAACTCTCATGGCAAAAAAGAATTCCCAATACATGAAAAATATTCAGGATTCTTCTTCGTGATTTGATCCCAGTATATTTTCTTGTTCTCTCATGTCATACCACCATCTCATACATACTATACTATATAGACCATTCCTAGTGGTCCAAACACCCTGCTCTTTCATGCTTCTGTGTCTTCATATATGTGCTGTCTACCTGGAGCCCTTCTGTATTGGGTGAAACCCCTCTAAAGCACAATTGGACAAATTCTATCTTCTTGGGAAACTTCCTTCATTAGATGACCATGCTCAGGTTGTGTCTGAGCTCCCAGATCTGGATGACAACATGTTGGTGCAATATGAACACTCTTCTCATTATCTCCTCTCCTAAACTTGCCTCCTCTCCACTTGCAAACAGAGTCTCCATCTAATTCTTATTTGGAGGTCAAATCCCCAGTTCATGACTTGTAACAGAGAGTAGGAACTCAAAACTATTTTTTAAATACATAAATAACAAATAGTGATATTTGAATAGGGGTTTGCATCATTGTCTCATATTAGATAGTCTCATTAGCACTACTTTCCAAATAAGGAATGTGAGGCTCAGAACAATTAAATGACTTGTTGGAGGTTTCAGTGAGAAACAAGGAGACAAAAATCAGGTCTTTTGAATTTCAAAGCTCAGAATGTGTAATACCTGAATAGTAATACATTCATGCATTCACTGTGCAATATTTACTTGTGACCTCCTTTGCAAGGCCTGTTCTTGGATTCCCCCACTTTCCCAAGCAGGTTGCAAACCTCCATTTTTCTGCCTTTTTCTTAACTTACTGTCCTTGGGAAGTCTTCATTGAATACAGGTTGGGTTAAGAACTTTATCTCTCTGTTCCTACCAACTCCTATCTTCCCACTGTGCTGTGAGCAATTTGAGGGTTACTCATAGTCTTTTTGTAATCCCCATAAGATTAAATTCATATCTGGTTGGGGCTGAGTGAGGGGCCATGTGAATGAAGGAGCTTGGTCAGCAGAGGACAGATTATGAAGGGACTTCTTAAGTCTATGAAGGGACTTGTGCTTTGTCCTGAAGACAGCCAGGATCCAGAGAAGGGTCTTAAGTAGGCTTAAAAGAAAATGAGAATAGATAGTCAATGAGGCTCAGGAAACAACACACAAAAGGACCATCTAGCAGAGTGTGTTGATGCTCCACACGTGTTCCCTTAGATGCCCACCTCCACTCCATGTGCTTCCAGTGGCACCATGATTTTTCCTTTATGGACAGTCCTTGGGATATTGGACACTAGCACAGGCAGCCAGAGTGTCCAGGAATTTTCTAATGACTGACTGTGAGGTGGTTGGAAGGGAGAGTGAAAGCTTAGCTTCATGACCTATACTACAGAGTTCCTGTTCAGGCCAGGTTTAAGCCCGCTTTCTGTGGGACTTTTGCCTAAGGTCATACCCTTGTTTGGCTCCTCCCTCTTCCTGTCCTGCTTTCTCTAGTCACTAACTGCTTTTTTCTGGAATCATTTTCTTAATAAATCACTTGCATGTGAATCTCCATCTTGGGGATTGCTCTGAAGAGACCAAACTTAGACACATACATGGAGACAAACCGTGATGTACAAATGAGATACAAACTGTGCTCATACCCCCAAACAGTGACTGGGATACACATATTATTTCTTCTCCACATTCTTGGGTTGTGAACTGACCCAGGGGCTAAAGACCCCAGTGAGAATTGATCAGTCCCATGAAGCTGAGTCAAACTCATTCATTCTCCTTTATCCATGAGAGATTTTTGTGATCCTTCCCATCTCCTGTTGTCCTGTATCACAACACTTTTGTTTCCTCAAGCACATAGACACACATACATGTGTGCATGCAAACAGACATACATACACATCCCAGGTGATGAAGTCTGGAATTGATTTAAGAACTTTTCATTTTGGGTGAAATCATGAGTCTCCAGATTTCGTCTATCACAACTCTTAATAATTGGTAGAGTAGCCAGGTGCTGGTGGCTCATGCCTGCAATTCCATCTACTTGGGAGACTGAGATTGGGAAGATCGCTGGTCCAGACCAGCCCAAGCAGAAAAAGTTCATGAGACCCCATTTCAACAGAAAAAAGATTGGCATGGTTGTGTATGCTGTGTAATCCCAGCTATGGAGAGAAGCATAAAATAGGATTGTGGTCCAGGCTGGCCTGGGCAAAATGTGAGACCCTATCTCCAAAATAACCAGAGCAGAAAGGGTTGGAGGTGTGGCTCAAGTGGTAGAGTACATGCCTAGCAAGCATGATGCCTTTATTTCAAACACCAGTAATACCAAAAAAAAAAAAAAAAGGTAATTTCAGTTTATTATTTCTTTGACTAGATTATGGAATATTTCAGTAGAGACTAAGTCTAAAACATGAATCCCATTGCCACAAAAATAAACTGAGTCATAATCCGGACCACAACTTAGCCTGGTTCTGGATAGAGGCTAGTCCTGGACTTCAGATCTCAACTGAGTCCTCATCTTGGCCATAAGACTGAGTGATCCTGTTCTCAGTCAGAGCTCTGATCCTAGCCACAGACGGAGATTGCACCTTGACCCTGGTCTGAATCTTGATTACATCCCTGATCCCTGAACTTGGTCCCAGGCTGAGGTCTGATCTTAGTCATATATTGGATGGTAAATCTGACCCTATACTGAGTCCTAATTTGGATTATAGACTAGGCCTGGATCCATCTAATATGCCTATTAGTTCACAAGGGGCTCAGTCCAGATAACATTTCTGCTATTTAAATGACACGTTGTCCACATGCTTACCTCTTTTTCTTTTATGTTTTTCAGCTTCATGCCTCTATTAGAGCTGAAATATTTCTAGGGCATTGATGCTCCTTCATCTGGAACAGGGTGGAGCCTCCATAGGCTGCTGACTAGAGCTGGCTTACCAAGTGACCATGCTCCATTGAGGATGCTGAACCAGTAAGATCAGATCATAGATTGACTTCCCAACTTCCTCTACTCTGGCCACCTCTGTGATCAAAGGATATTTGAGAAAAGATTTGTCTTTATACATGAAACAGAATCCCAGGTACATGAATCTTCTTGTCTTTAACCAGAAGTTGGAGAAGTTAAGAAGATGAGGACAAAGAAACCAGGAAAGAGAACTTTTGCTTTTCCAGGCAGAAAATTAATTATAAAATCAGATTGTGTTGCCAGAATTGTTTATATCTGTGTTTTAAGGAATTTGCCATTTTCTGAATCTAATAGACGGAGCAGTCAGAGCTTGACTGCTACAACAGTTTTTAACTTGTTTGGAAATTAGTCCAAATAATGAAGAAATGCTTTTCAATACAACGTGAAGGTAATACAATTGGCACATCTTCTTTTAAACACCACCACCGCACTTCTCAATGTTGAATAATTAAAGAAACACATCTGTCAGAAACAGGTTGTGCACCTCTGGTTTGGGGGAATGCCACTTTTAAGGGTATACTACTAGTACCTAATGAGACTTCATACTCCAACACTCTGGTGTCTTTGTCACTTTTGCCCTTCAAAATAGACCTGGAAGTCAAGCAGGTAACCTTATCTTCCATTTCTGAGGGGGAAGTGAGTCAGGTTCAAGAGCCTGCGGTAACTTACCAAGCACACAGCTGAGCTGGTGCTCTCTGCACCCCCCCTATGCTGCCTTTCTGGGCTTGGTAAACCAGACAGTTTCTGCCTTAACAAAAAATAGGCAAATGGCTTTGCCTGGCAACTCATGGGTTTTGGACAAAGCAATCTGAAGTGTTAATGGTGATTAATGAGGTGGACCAAGTCCATACATTATAACTGAATAGTCTGTTTTCATCTGCCTATCTGCCCCCGTTTCACCATCACTGGCTGATCTTGTACATATTGCTTTTCCTCCTCAGCAAATAGGGATAATATCTGCCTCACTGATTGCATTGAAAATTAAGTGTGTTGTTAGTGTGTTAACAAGTAGTTATGAATTAGTGAATTAGTGGTTGTGAAGTGTGAAGACTGGTGAAAACCAAGATGCTGTTAGATACCTATGACCATGCTGGGTGTCCTGTAAGTCCCTGAGCTGTGCCTTCTGTTGTCATCTTCAGGATGAGATATAGCTCTGAGGGTGGAGGAGTCCCAGAATAATGGTCCTCAGTGAGTGTCTGAGCTTTGAGAAGTTGCATCATAAAGTTTGAAAAGGTGTCTTAAGCTCACTATGAAGGAACGAGGGTCACTTCTTGTTCTGCTCTTTCTTCCATGGGAAATTTCAATGGATTGAGGATGATGTGGTAGGACAGGCTTGCTTATTGAAGGTAAGTTTTTTTTTTTTTTTTAAGAGAGAGACAGGGTCTGGCCCCAAATTCAAGTAGCTGAGACTGTGGGAGTATACTACTGGGCCTGGTGATGTTGAATTTTAATTTTTTTCTCCAAATCTTGAGAGGTGGAGCAGATTTTAGAAATCAAAGAGCAGAGGGAAGGACTTCTAGAGAGAATCAGCAGCCCAAGCAAAGGTGCAGAGGTGCTAAGGTTGGAGTGGGGGGGTGAGACCAGGTTGGACTAAGGAAGTTAACTTATCCTTCTGACACTCAGGAGCCATTGAAGAGTTCAGAGAGGAAGAGTGGCATCTGTTGATTTTCTGTTAAGCACTTTACATATTTTAGCCATTTAAACCCATAAGGTAGATTTCATCATGCCCATTTTATATATTGAAAAGCTGAAATTCAGAAAGGCAGAAGTTGCTATAGTCACACATCTGGGAAGGATGACGGCCAGGACTTAAGGCCAGTTCTAAATAATTTCAGAACCTTTGCTCTTTATAGCATGAGCTGCCTCCCAGTGCAAACTGGTGTATGCCCAAGTGGGCAATTGTGAGGTCAAGTTCCTGGGGGTGAGTACCTTAGTGTGAGGCAGAATGGGAGACCGGAACTGCCATCTCCAAATTTCCTCTGATCTTCCTAGCAGAAGGCTCACAAGCCTTCAATCCTAGGTGTGCAAGACAGAATTCACCCTTACTTTCTCTTATCTTCTCATTCCTGCTGCTCTACTGGCTTCCCCCAAAACTTCCAGTCTATTATACAGTCTTTTTATGGTCCTCCAAGACATCTAAGGACAGCCCCTTCAATGACTGGGACTGTCCTGGTAAATGATTTGCATGTATCGCTCACAGTTGAGCAGTGGTGGAGCTGGGCTAGAATCCAGAAAGTTAGTGATTTTTACAATGTCCTGTTCTCATGCCTAGCACCATCCCTAGCACTTAGTAAGTGCTCAGTGAGTAGTACTCTTTCCTTTTTCTGCAAAAGCCAATGTCTACCCCTCTGGGGTTTGAAAGGGCATTCATTCTCCCTTCCCTTTGGAGACAGCTCTTGTCACTAGCCAGATTTTGTCCTTTTCTGGAGTAGGAGGGTTTAGGCTACTCCATATGTGCCTTTTAAGCTCTGGAGACTATGATCCAAGGGTCTGGCCCCAATAGGAAGAGAGTGGCCCAGCCTCAGTTCCAGTAGCCTCTTTGAAGAGGGAGGCCCTGGCTGCTTTGCATGTGGGATGAGGGCTCCTCTGGTCAATTTGCTTTCACTAATGTCAGGTCCCGCAGCATGGTCGTTGGTTGCGTAGCAACTGGCTGAGCAGCGCAGCAGAGGTGGCCATGCATAAAAGATGACACATGATGGTGGGGTGCAGGGTGACGATTTGCAAATTTAGATACAGTCACAGCAGGAATATGAACTGGGCACTCGACAGGCATGGGGGTAGGTGGCTTTCTTTGTCTCCTCCCATCTCATTCAGAAAGCCAGCTTTCCACTGTAATTGATAGAAGTCTGGGGAACCAAGCAGAAGTGGGGGAGGGGAGGCATGGCTACAGTCCGCGGAAAATTAGGGGCAGGGCTGGTGGGGGATGAAAGGGGTAAAGGAAAGAAACATGTATGGACAACAATGCCAACATTGACAAACAGAAGCCTCAAGGCACCCTAAGGATCCTTCTCAGACAGCTTGGCTCTCCATGGTTTCCTGTCCCCTGGGAGGAAGGCTGATGAAAGCAGTAGTCTGAACATCCTTTTGTGCCATAGGGTCTTCTCTATGTCACTCCTTACAGTTGCAGGGAGATGAAGTGTGCTGGGTGTCTCCAGGTCTGGGTTCAAGTCCTAGTTTTTTTGTTTGTTTGTTTGTTTGTTTTTGAGGCTGAGAGTCCTGAGAGTCATGATGCAACCTGGGCTGGCCTCAAACTCTCTATGTAGCCCAGGTTGGCCTTGAATTGCTATCTTCCTCGCTTAGCCTCTCAAGTACTGGAATTACAATAGTGTACCCACCATGCCTGGCTTCAAGTCCTACTTTTGCTACTTCCTGATACTGGAGACTTTGACAAGTGACTTTAAAATACGTTCAGTTCAATCCATCTAATACCAACTGAGCACCCACTGGGAGCCAAGTACTGACCTAGGGGCTGGGGACATAATGTTATAAAATACACTCCCTGATCCTGAAACACTCTTGGTGTGGTAGGAGAAACAGATGTTGACATGGTGAAATTATTATCTGATGCACTAAGTGCAGAGATAGACAGACTAGGTGACTTCTGCTCTGAGTTTGAAAGGTAATGAGATGACTGGCCAGGAAAGCAATTGATCCCAAATGCTTATTTCACAGAGGAGAGGCAGACAGAAAAGAGGGGCAGCAATGAATAGGGCAATCAGGATTCTGAGGTTCTGATGAGACAGGCGGTGTCATGGTGGTCTCATGAACAGAGAAAGACTCCTTCAGGAAGAGCTGGTCTGAGAAAAACTCCTGTACAAATATCACTTTTAATTATGAACTCTACAAGGGCAGGGACTTTTTGTCCTGAGTGGTAGCAAGAGTGCCTGGTACAGGCAGATCCCTGTTGAATAGTTGCTGAATGAATGAATTCTCACTTGCTCAGGGGTTTGAGACTCCATTTTATTTGCTGCTCCCAAAGTGTCTGATATGAATATTATATTCCCATTTTTCAGATAAGAAAAGCTCAGAGTGGAGCAGAAATTTGTTTGAATCACTCTCAGCATCAGATCTTATATCATGTTTTGATTAGGCCTGCCACGCCCTTGTGCCTTCATATGTAGGACTTCTGTTCTGGAGTAAATTGTAGGTAACTCTGACAATGACAAGAGACAGCATTACTGATGTAGGAAAAGTGGTTTCCCTAATGCTCCATCACACTGTATCATCATTCTTGAGGACCATATAGGAATTCAAATCCCAAATCTGCCACTTATTTGCTAGATGACCTTGAGTAAATAATTCTTGTCTCCATTTCTCAGTTTCCTTCTCTGTAAAACAAGGTCACTAATAGTATTCACTTTATGGAACTATTGTGAGAACTAAGTAAATTAATACATGAGAAATGCTTAGGATAGTGCATGACATATGGTAAGTGCTCGGTAAAGGTTTGATGTTATTAGAAGAGCACAATAATTATTATTGGTTCAGAGAAGAGGAACATAATCCAGGCTGGGATAGGAGTTAGAAGATGGAAGGTGGGAAAAGCCTCCTAAAGGATTCCGTAATGTGAGTTGAGTGTAGAAAGATGCAGGAGGTAGTCAGGTCTGTTCCAGACAAAGTGGAGCAATAGGTACTAAACTTTGACGGCTCTAATCCTTACTTAGCAGGTGAGGAATCCAAGGTGCAGAGAGGGTAACTTCCCCGCTGAAGGCTGAGCAGCAGCAGCAGCAGGGCTAGGCGGGTCTCCAGGACCATTGCTTGAGGAGAGAGGAAAGCTCTGACACCTCAGGGTGTAGGGCTGATGACGAACATGGCCTCATGTCTTCTGGGTTGGGCTCTGTCTGGAGGGCATAAGGAAGGAAAAAGGTGGGAAGACAAGGGGGGTCCTTTCCATTGTCCAGGGGATCAAAGAGGAAGCTGGGTTCTATTTGACCTTTGAACTTCCATTGGGGGAAAGGGGAGCAGTGACCCTCGGGGGAGTTAGTAAAGCTGGTACTTTGAACCTCTGGCAGCTGAGGGGCTCACTGAGCTACTGAGCAAATGAGTTAAGCCCTGGCCTCTGAAGAGGATGAGCCATGTGCATTATTTATTGAGCTGGAATCTGAATATAGTAGTTCAGGCTGGATCTGTTTTAGGTCTGACAGGTTTCCAGAAGAGACAGGCACCTCCACAGGCTACCCCCCTGCCCCAGCACCAAGGCCGGGCCTTGGTGTACTTCCAATAGCCTTTATATCTTTATGTGCTCTGGCACCTGTGATAGGCTGAGTAAGGGGGGCCCTCATCCAGGGTGAGGCCTTGACTGACTAAAGCCTAAGAAAGTTGGTCCTGGACTTTTTCCTAAGGTAGTCTCTGGTTGCTTCTGGGAGATGTGAATCAGAGGCCAAGGAGCCTGGTAGCTTTGTGGGGCCAATTGCTGCAATCCTACGTCTGAGGATTCAAATCCCTACTCCGGGACTGGAAGTTTGGCTCAGGTGGTAGTGCTCCTGTTTTGCAAGTGTGAAGTCCTGAGTTCAAACTCTAGTCCCACCCCCAAAAAACAAACAAACAAACAAACAAAACAAAGACAAAAAGCAAGATTGTATTAGTGGGTCTGTCTGAGGGGACTACAGGAGATGGGAGAGGGAAAGAAAATGTTAGAGAGAATGAAAATATAGAAAAACCCATCTATATGTGAATATAATATAATTCAACACGGGAAGCTGTTGAATATTAGGGGAACATGGAGATAGAGAAAGAGTAAGTAATGGGGAGTTAATTTGATTAAAGCATGATATATAAAGGCCTGAAGTGCCAAGGTGAAGCCCCCTTGGACTATCAGTACACACTTAAAAAACTGAAGGACAGGAGGACAAAACAGGTCTTTTCTGGGTAGGTATCGGTGGGAGGGAGGTAGGCATAAAGAAAGAGTGGATGAGGGTAAATGGATGAGATGTATTTCATATTCATATATGAAAATAGAAGTTGAAATTGTTTTAAGAATGGAGGAGGGGAAGGAGGGAGAACGATGGAGGGGGTAAATCTAACTAAGATATATTGTAAGTACATATGTAAATATCACAATATATCTCCCTGTACAACTATTGTATGCTAATAATAAAAAAACCAAAAATCTTGCTCTGCCTCCTCCTGGGTGTGTGACTTTGTCTAAGTTACTTAGCCTTTCTTCTTTTCTTCATCAGTAAAATGGGGGTGGTAATGGCAGCAACTTCAGGATTATTTAGAACGTTAAATGAGTCCGTGCATGCAAAACATTTGGCAAATGAATGAGCTGACATAAGGAAATGTTCGACAAATGTTTACTACTTAGTAGGGTCTCAACCTCCAACCCAAATCTGTAAAAAGAATGTTATGCTTTCTGCTGATGATCTGACCTTCCTTCTAAGCCTCTTCTCCTCCCCTTACTCATTAGTGGGAGAAATAGTTCTGGCCACGATAAAATTCTGGCTATTTTTAAGTGTCAGAGGCTACACATTACTCCATCTTTCTCTTGGAATTCCTTCTGGAAGATTCTCAACTTTAGTCAGACTGGGCAAAGCTCATTCACTTGGAGAAGTAAAAGAGATACCTTCCAATTTCCAAAATATTGCCTCTGTTACTCTTTTATTATAATGGCAATGTAGGCATCTCCCTACAGGTTGCAGTTTGCCTCATGCTCAGAGGCCAGAACAAGGTATGGACTATGCTGGAGTGGGCTCCTCAAGAGCACCTGCCTACATTTGCAAAGGCAGCTGGTCCCAAAAGCCCTCCAGAGAGCACCTCTCATCCCTCCACTGGTCTCAGGGGCACACATCACTGCTGTGCCCTGTGCCAGGTGAACCTCTGCCCCCTCAGATCCCAGCCACCTGATTTCAATGGCAGCTCTGTGTAGTCTGCAAAGCATTATTCAGGGACTTCTGCCAAAAATAGTTAGCAGAGAAAAGCTGCAGCTCCAGAGGCTTGTGTTATATTTCTTTATTGAAAAAAAAGCACAGACCAAGAAAACCACTCTCTTCTCCTTCTGGAGACTCCTCTGATTAGCATCCACATGTCTCTTTCCTCCCACCCATAGATCCAGACTTGCTGTCATATGGACAGCACCAGGGCCCCTGCAAGAATAGCTTCAAGGGTGTTACTCACAGGTGCCACCTCTGGCCCTGGCCTGGACTCTGAGGAATCAGTGTGCAGCTACCTGGGACTCCCAGCCTGAACACTGTCCCTGAATCTGTGCTTACAGCTCTGGCCTGGACAGTGGCTGGAGGAGCTCTGGACCACCAAAGGACAGAATGATTGGCACAAGAGTTTAGGTGGATATGTAAGCTGGTTTGAGGTGCCCTCTAGCAAGTTACTAAACCTCTGTGCCTCAGTTTCCCTGCCCTAAAATGGGAATCATGCTAGACCACATACAGTAATTATAGGAATTAAATGGATTGAACAGTTTGATTTTTAAAAAGCTTTCAGAACAGTCTCTGACATGTAGCACATGCTATGTAAATGTTTGTTAAATAAATAAAATTTGAAGGTCATAACATTAAGTAGTACTGACTCACAGAGCAGGAAAGTGGTTTCCATTGAATTCCTCTTTAATTCTACCTGATGGCATCAGGAGGTGCCTACCATTTGCTTTTGCAATGTATGTCTTGACTTCCTCTCTGTCTCTTGCTTTTTTCTTGAATAAGGGAAGGCTCAGACACTGAATCCTCAAAGAAAAGAGCTCCTTGAAAGGCAATTTTCAGAATTTCTTTGGGGAGTTTCTCTCCCAGTTTGTGTCCTACATGGGCCTAGCCTAGCCAAAGCCACCTGCACAGTACCCAGTACATGTGGTCCAGCTCTCTAGACACCCCCAGACTGGTGCCTTTTATGATTCTGCCACCATATAGGTCTCTCTCCCCTTACTCTCTCTTTCTTCCTCTTTTAATCTTCCTGCCTGGCAGAGTGGCTGTAAATTACCACATTAATTTTTAAATCAAGCCAAGTTGCATAGTAACACAACAGCTTCCATCCAGACCTGAAAAGATTCATTAGGAAGTTGATTCGCTAAGTGCCCTCAACTTACTCCTTCAAAAGAACAGCTGCATTTACCCAATTCTGATAGCTCTCCAGGGGCAGAGCTGCAAGTAGCTGTGATCCTGATGCTGGGGCTGCCAGAGTAAGTCCTTGAGCAGGTGGGGTGGTCAAGTTGGGAAATTCCAGGCACAGTAGAGAGTAGCATTTGAGAGGACATCAGAAGCCTGTGAACATCAGTGAGGGGATGCTGGTCTGCCTGTCTCCCTTGAGAACTCCTGGGTGCTGATTCTGTTTGTTCTACTTGTGATCTGACTGTTTAAATCTTCTGGGAGAGGTAACTGTAATGGTTTAAGATTGACTGTTTATGCTGAATTGTGCCTCTAAGGACAAAAGGCAGGGGACACAGGGTGACCTAACTTCTTTATGTCAAGGAAAACACTGAGAACCAGGGAGAATATTTCATGGGTGAAAGGTTTCAGTAAATATTTATTTATAAGGCTCAAGTAATTTTCAATGTAAATTCTCTCCAATAGGGTATTGCTTAGAAGCCTCTATATTCTCACGTAAAGAATGCAGGCAATAATGCCTTCTCTCAGGGTTACTGCGAGGCCTGGATGGTATAATGGATATAGAGGATTTATCATAGGGCCTGGCATTAAGTTAGTTCTCTGTGTCCATCATGATGGTTGTGATGATTCAGTGACCACATTTCTGTCAACAGCACCACTATTCTTCCATCCACTTCCCCGCCCCCGACCTTAGTACTCCCTCATTCAGCTAGCAAGCACCTCTGTCACCACCTCATCTTCTTCCCTTTGTCCTAGTGAGGCTGTTGTTACCTTTCATTTGAACACCTGAAGCAGCTTCCTAATTGATGTTTCTACCCCAACCAAAACCGAGGAGGGCAAGTGACTCCATTTCCTCTCCTGCTTCTCTCACTTCCCTGTAAGTAGTAGTGATTAAGGTTGAGGCTCTGGGGTGGTTAAAACTCCATGGAAGACAGACGTAGAGTCTGATCAGGACCTGTTGCTCACTAGCCATGTGGTATTAGGCAAGGGATTTGACTTCTCTTAGCCTGTGTTTCCTCATCTGTAAAGTAGTGCTATGCTTCTCACCACATGCAAGATTATATATGAGGTTAAATAAGATTATGTTTGTAAATGTTTAGCTCATGCCTCACTCAGAGGATATGCTTGGTAAGTGTAGCTGTTCCATTAATTTTCCTGGACCTTGTGCTGGGCTTTGAGGCCCTGAGCTGAGCAAGACTCAAGCCATGCCCTCGAAGTGCTCACTATAGATGGGAGAGATGGCTGGCTGAACAAACAGCTATAACTGAAGGTTCCACAGGAGGATGTAAGGAGCGTTTCAAGAAGGCTTCCTGGAGGAAGCTGCACAGTGACCAGCAACCTGGGCCATGTGGCATTGCAAGATGGCCACAATCAGAGGTACTTACTCCTCTTCTAAATACACCCTGATGCTGAGACCCAAGCCCAAGTTTCCTGCAGAAATCTGAAGAGTTATGTAGCCAGAAGTCAGTGGCCCTGCCAGTTATACCCATGAAATCTTGGGAGAAGATTTAAAAATTTTATTTTTTGGAATATTAGCCTACATTAATAATATGAAAGGATTTCATTGTGATAACTCCATACATGCATACAGTGCACTTTGAACAAGTTCACCTCCTCCATTACATTTTTTTATTTGAGAAAATATTTTGAGTAGACATGTATTTATTTCTTTTATGTACTTTGCATGATTTAATTTAAATGAGAAAAGCAGTACTAACAATAGCTGACATCCTTAAAGACCTACTACGTGCCAGGCTCTAATTTCTTTTTATATATTATCTATGTGATCCTCAGATAATCTTGTGAGGTTTATATGACTGTTTTTTCCCCCTGTGTGCCCTTAAGTGTGACTGTTGATTTTCCATTTGCTAATGAAACAGAAGCTCAGAGAGGTCATGGAACTCAGGATCATCCTGACTCCACAAGATCTGTCTAATGCCACATTCTCAAGGTCACCACCATACTAGGTCTCCTGGTACCTGGAGATCCAGTTTGCAGATGGGAAAACCAAGGCTCAACGAGGTGGCTATTGTTTGGAAAGGGAGTTGCAGGGTGGGCAGTGCTGCAGGACTTGCAGTGTCTCTGGGGAAAATCGAGGAAGTGGCAGGTAGGGAGGGTCACCCTCCCAGGAAGAGCACCAAGGTGCTGCCTGTCCTGCAAGAGCATCCTCCTCAACCTGCCTTTTGGTAATGCCTAATTGTGGGGTAGCAATTTCCTAGCAGTTTTCTGTGTCTGTTAAAACCACATCAGGGCTGTGTGAAGCCTCTCCTAGCAGTTGCCCAAAGGCAAAGTCCTCTTAACGGCATTTGTATTTGCATTACACACTCCTGCAGCCTGAGGTGATGAAGGCACCCTCATTTTAATTTGGCAGAAATTAATAAGTCTGAGTGGAGAGACATCACACATTGGCTGAACATGGCATTGTCACCCCATCTAATTTGTTAGACAATACAGTCCTACTGCAGCTTCCAGTGTCGCCAAGGAAAAGTAAACACATGTATATTAATGACTTTAAAAGATTTCCGTTTACCCATGCATGGCTCTTTCTTTTTATTCTGCATATCATCAGATCAATAATTAATCCCCATACATTTTAATGACTGGAGTTTTCACTTACAATTGTTTTTCATAATTTTGCATTTATGTTTGACAAGTTCAGGAACTTGTTCCATTTGAAAAGGGAGAAGGAAAGTTAGAGATGGTTCTTCTTGGGCTGTGGTGTTCCACATATACAAGAGCAGTGGAGAGATCAGCTGAGGGGAGCTCACTGAAAATCTAGGTGGGGTAGTCTCTTGACCTGCTGTGGTCTAAGGATTCAAAACTCAGGGATGTGTGTGTTGGGGTTTGGAGCAGGGGGTTGGATTCTTCATTATTTATTGTTTAACAATTTTTGTAATTAGCAATAGTCCCTGTTAGAAAGGTGGACTACTGGGGAACTGTTTCACATGCTGATACCAAAGTGTCTTCAAGAGGTATTTTGCCAATGATGAAATAGCCATTGTTATCAATGACAACACTAACGCAAGGCCATAGTAACTGGGGGAAATGTGTGTGGAGGTGGGGATAACATATGAGAACTCTGTATTTTCTACTCACTTTTCTATAAACCTGAATAAAATCTTTGAAAAAGAGATATTTCAGTCTTACACACTTTTATCTGAGCCTTTTTTGGTCCTTCAGGACAAGCTATTGTCACAGTAGTGGTGGGAGGGCACCTGCTTTACACCAGGTCCTTTCTATGTTGGCATTATACCCACGATGATGTCCAGCTGATATCATGCCATTTTATAGAAGAGCATCTATAGGTCACCCTGGCACACAGCCAAGAAGGCCCTGAGCTGTGATTTGCCTGACTAAGTTGTCTCAGAACCTGTCTCTGTGCCTTTTGACCCTTGCCCTTTCACACCCATGAAAGTCTTTCCGTTTGACTCAGCCATGAGTAATTTCTTCCAGGAAGCCTCCCCTGGCTCCTCAGGTTTCCTCTCTGGTCTCTACAGCACTGTGCTCCCTTCTGTCATGGTACTGAACTATATACTCACTATGGGTGTGCTTGTCAATGCGCCATCTATACACCAGTGGGCTGTCATCATCTGTTTTCATGCTGTCTCCCCCTTTGGAATCTGGGCTTCTCAGGGTGAGGTTGCTATCTTATTTATCTTGTGTTTTCAGGCCTGAAAAATAAATATTTGCAGGAGAAAGGAAGGGAGGGAAGGAGGAGAGATGTGGGGAAAGAATAAAATACACGAAAATAAAGCACATTCTAAAGTTTTAGTCTTTCTCAATAGAACATATTCAGGGTGAGTGGAGAAGCTTCATTTCTCTTCCCCATCTTCTTATTTTTAAGATTGTGAAGGTTTATTTGTTATTAAATACATGTTATTTTAAAATAAACTAGATGCTCTGAGCAAAACAAAGAAGGCTATGACATGGCTTTTGTTTTCTTAGACTTTATAATGGAGCTTGAGAGACAGAAATACTGGGTGTGTTAAATCACTAAAAGAAAGAGCTTATGATTCAGAAGGGTGGAGAATGGGAAACTTAGTTATTAAGCATCTGCCGCAGGCCAGGAGCTGAATTATGTGTTTTACATACATTACTTTGTCCAATCCTCACACATGTGTGTTGGGTACAACAGCACCCCTCAGGAGAATGAGGCTCAGGTTGGGAGGAACAAAAGAACTAGCTGTAAAGGAATATGGACTCAGGTTTTTCAGATTACCAAAGTTTGTTCTCAGTCAAGTTTCCAAATGAATACTCAACACAAAGTTTATGAGTTCCTAAGGGTTATAAAGGCAGGAAAAAGATACTCTGTTGGTTGCATCTTTGGGCCATGAACTACCTTGAAGCCGGTTGAGGGCTTTTGGGCTCAGCTTATAGTGAGTGGGCTCTGGAATTAAGCTCAAAGCTGAGCCTTACACATTGGATGACTGCTGAGAGCCCTTTGCCTCATAGCCTCCTTTTTGGTATTGGTCCAATAGATACTTGTTTCAGTTTCTCTGATGGATTTTTGGTGTCCTAGAAAGGCCTCAGCCTTGCCTTCAGCCTCTTTGGCTGACACCTTGATCCTATAACTGGGAATTGCTTTGAGCAGAAAGAGCAATGTTGTGTCAGTCAGTGTTCAATTGTGAAGTGCGCCCTCAGTATTTCAGAGAGACTTAGCTACAAAGCTATCAGTTGGGCAGGAGAGCAAATGGGTAAAAAAAGAAAGGGGGGGGTGCTCCCCAGAGATTAGTTACTGCACAGAAGTCATTATTGCAGAAGTAAAAGGGGAGAATGTAGGCTGCACCTCTAGAGATATCCTTGGAATTGATGTTAGTACAGTTCCTAGAATCCAAGAGTCTACACTCCTGCAGATGACAGAAGCCTAACATGGGTTTAGTTTTCTTCCTGCCATCTATGGCTCATGTGTTTTCCAACTGCAAAATCAGACTGAAACCCAGATGGCATGAAAGTCTGTGAAATGTAGTTCTTAGGTTTCTAACCCTGATTGCACATGGAGAACAATCAACCACATCCAGCTCAGGATGGAAAGAGCAGAAGCTTGACAATCAGATAGCTTCAGGTTCAAATCTTGGCTTTGCCTTAATGGGTATTTCAGAAAATTAATTAACTCCTTCTGACTTAATTTTCTCATCTGTAAAATGGGAGTAACACCACCTTCATTGAGTGCTGTGAGGCTTGAGCTGATCCATACAAAGAAATACGGTTCTATCCACAGTAAGTAAGGTATTGGTGTCAGTCATGTTTTACACAGTTCACTGCCCATTCTTATACACACAAATCATTTGTTTCTTGAACTGTTCATCTTTTTTCTTAACCATCATGTGTCAATGCCTAGGTTACTAGCTTTTAAAAATGACCCAAATCCTGGAATAGTTTCCCACCTACTCTGCTCTGAAGTGGGATCCTACCCAAGCTGTTTTTTTTCCTGACTCTTCACCTCAGTTCCCTGGTGATTCCAAGAAAGTTAACAAGATTTGAGTAGAAGTAGAATGTGTCCATTATGTGCTCACACTTGTGATTTCCTTGGCAACCATTAAGGTTGGGATTTTTGATTCTATTTCTTAGATGAGCAAACTGAGGCCTAAAGCTGTTTTAGATTCAGGCAACCTACCTTCTGTTGGCTACCGTCTCCTGTGTCTGGTGCCCCACGGTACAAGTTGGATGGCAGGATGGCTTGGGTGGTGCTCAGCTCCTTTCAGCATGTTTCCTGTGTGCCCACGACATGTGGGCATGTAGCCAGTAGCCAGGCAGCCATTGCCAAGCCCATGCAGTCTGGAGTTGGCTCACGAGACTCACGCAGCTAGGAGGGGGCTGGTAGCAGGAAGAGGATGGTGTGAGAAAAGAACATCTCATGCTCCCCTTGCCCACGCATGAGCCGCTCCTGGAGAAGTTGGATCCAGCCACTTTATTCTACTTTCTGGCTCTTAAAATGGGTTGGTCCCAATCCAATCCTATTTCACATGGGTTTATCAAAT
Organism: Castor canadensis; assembly: GCF_047511655.1. Classification (NCBI taxonomy): domain Eukaryota; kingdom Metazoa; phylum Chordata; class Mammalia; order Rodentia; family Castoridae; genus Castor; species Castor canadensis. The sequence goes on from NC_133392.1 coordinate 123,486,996, forward strand.
ATCTGCACAGATGGGTCAGGCCCAGGGGCTGGCCTGGAGGAGCTCACAGTCTGGGGAGGGAGATACAGAACTGCAAAGATGACACTGTTGGGTCAGTGCCATGTCAAGGAGGCATAGGAGTTGTAGGAACACAGAAAAGGAGCTTGCTTGGGGATCTTGGAAGGCATCTGAGGAGAAGTAACTACTGAGTAAGTCTTGAAGAAAGTGGAGGAGCTGGACTGATGAAGTTGGGGATGGTGATTCAGAAGAGGGATCAGACTATGCAAAAGCCATTTAGGAAACTAGAAAGGCTCAGGCAGCTGACATATGAGGGCAAAAGCAATTGTGGCAAATATTAAGGTTGTGGTAGGTAGGAAAGGGCTGAATTATATAGGTCTTCTGAGTTATGTCTAAGAGCCTTGACTTCATTCTGGGGACAATGGACAGCCACTGATGTTTTTTAAGCAGGGAAGTGATATTCTAGGTCTAATGTTCAGAAAGAGCATTTTGGGGCCAGAGTGGAGCAAGAGAGGACTCAACAGAAGATATAGAGGCCACTGAGGAGGGGGCTATTGCTATGTCTGGAGAGAATGATGATGGCCTGGACTGAGATAGTGGTACAAGGAATGGAGAAATGGTGAATAGTTCATTCACCAGGCATTTAGGAAGTCGAAGCAACCAATGCAATAAGAGTAATTATGCAGATAACACAAAAGAACTCTTGTCATATACCACAAGAGTTAAGTGAATGAATGAATGAATTTTGAAAAAAATCATTCTCTGTAGAGAGGTTAGCCTGTGTAGAGAGAAGAGCCCTGAGGCATTATTTAAAAAACAAAACAAAACTATATCCTGGTGTAAAAGCGTATAACATTCAAGGTTATATAACTTGTAAGTGGTGGAGTTAGGATTTGAACTTGAGTGTAGCTCCAGAGTCTGAGCTTTCACACTGCCTCTTTAGGTCATAGTGCTTGGTGACTGATTAAGTATGGAGGGCAAAGCTCAGGAAGAAGGCTAGCAGGACTACCAGTTTCCACAGAAGCTCATATTATGCTGCGCATTTCAGCAGGGCCAGGGAAAAGCTGCAGGAAGATGAAGGAAACACAGCTGTATTCACTGCAGCTGATGGCTGCCTGAGCTGCTTCCGACCAGCTTTTTGTCCTCACCTTTTCTGGAATCCCGTGGAAGCCTTCCTCAGGACCATCAGACCTGGGAGTTTAGGTTAGCAAAATTTCTTCCCCACGGAGTACCGAGGACACACCGATGCTTCAGACATGGCCCCTGTCATTGACAGTTTGCTGGGAGCATCCCTGTTTCCTCTCTCTTTCATATCTAATATGGCCTATTCATTAGCATTCTTTAAACTATCCATAGCGAAGGACCTTTTATTTTTTCATTTGTATCTCGTGGACCAATAGTTTTGTAGAACACAGTAAAATGTCTCAGCAATATCAAATTGCTATAAAGGTTTCTATGTCCTTGCTTCCCTCTCTTCCTTTTTGTACTTGCCTTGCTGTGGACTGGTGGCTCATAGGTCAACCCCAATTCCCACTCCCTGTTGAGCACTGCTCAACTCTCTCCAATTTCACTGCCACCATTCTGGACCAAGCCAGGACTTGTGTAGAAGTCTCCTAAATGGTCCACACTTATCCACTCTGGTCTTCCCCATCCCATCCTGGGTTAGAGGGCTGAAGGCATTCTCTAACTCATAAACCTTTGTCATGTCCTCTTCAAGGACTTCCTATTATCTTCGTGGTGGCTTATGAGAGGCTTACTCCTACTTTTTACTTCCTATTTCAACTCACTTTCCTCCTCATTTGCACACACCAGGATTTTACTCATGTGAATGACTTTTTGTTTTTTGACTTGGGGCCTCACTATGTAATTTACACCCTCAAACTTAGGATTCTCCTACCTTTACCTCACAGGTGCTGGGATTATAGACCAGTGCCACCATACCAGGATATAGTTTTGTTTTGTTTTTAAAATAATGAACATGCACTCTCATGCCTCAGGGCTCTTACAAGGCTGTCCTCTCCATTTTAGAATGCATTTAAAAAAATTAATTAGTTCATTCATTCATTCATTTGTTCACTTAACCGTCGCAGTACATCCATTGTAAGGGAAAAATCGTGCTAAGCATGGAACTGCACAGATGAAGATCTAGCTGCTCTCACTTAGGATAAAGAGAAAGAGACAAAGTAAATTGACAAAGACCACATAGTGGAGCAGAGCAGTTACAAACGGAAGCACAGGGATGGTATGACTCTGCTGGGCTCAGGACAGGCTGGTTGGAGTAGACAACACTCGAACAAACCACTAAGGAATCATTCAGAGTTACAGGCAACTGTAAAGATGGGCTGAAGAATGGTGATCTGGGACAAGGAATTGCCTTTGTCGGGAAGGGGAGAAAGGAAGAGTAGGAGTTTCCCTCATTGCCCAGCTAGGTTTATCAGTCTATAGACCAAGTCTTAGGCACACAGCGGTGGTGTTAGACATCCCATACATAAGTACATACCTAGAGACTTACATATACACAGATGTAAAAGCATACATGGAGAACTTCCAAAGCATTATGCTGAGTGATGGGATTCAAACACAAAAGATCATACATTATGTATTCCATTTATATAAAATATCCAGAATAGGTAAATTCATAGAGGCAGGAGGCAGATTAGTGGTCACCAGGAATGGGGGCAGGAAGAGGAATGAGGAGTGACTCCTTAGTGGGGCCACAGCTTCCTTCTGGGAAGATGAAAATGTCTTGAAACTAGATGGAAGTGATAGTTGTAAAACATTGTGAATGTATAAGTGCTACTGAACTGTGTACATAAAATGGTTAATTTATGTAAAATTACCTTAGTTAAAAATATGGAAACCCATAGATATATTTGTTTAGCAAATATCTACTGAGTGCCTGGCATGTTTAAGCCCTGTATAAACACCAAAGATTCAGAGGTAGTTCCTGCCCCTAAATGTCCCATCCCTCTGAATAGAAAGATATATGTCTACACAAATACAACACAAGATGTTGCCTCATGAAAATTATTCATTTATTTATTCATTAAAGCAATATCTATTGGGCACCTACTATGTGTCAAGCAGTAGGTCAGATGCTGGAACTCTAAGAATGAACAAATAGACATAATTAGTGCTCTTATGGTTTGTGAGTACAAACACACAATCACCTACAGATGCAAGCCCAGACTGAAGTACATAAACACACACATACTAAAACAAGGGCACAGCCAGACTCCACCAGGTAACTATGTGTTGAGTGAAAGAAATGAGCAATAACACACAGACAAGCAAGCATAGCCTCTGATTCTCCTGCCACATATGTACACTTCCTCACACAATCAGTGGGAATTCCAGTAAAAGTCAGATTAAAACTGGTTTGGGGTTTCAGTGCCTTCTCAGGAGAGGGGAATAAATAGGTCTCAGTAGAAAGGCCTGGAGCATTGAGGAAAAAAAAAGTCTCCAAGTCTCACTTAAGTGATTTTTGGCAGAAATCAAATTAACGGCAAGACTATGGACTGCTGACAAGGTGCTCCATCATACTCTGCTGTGTGAATGTGTTTCTTCTACATGTTGTTTTCATTAGCACTTCATTTGATAATGATAAATGGCATTTTCATTTGAAAGGAAAATATTAAAAAGTTCTGATTTGCAAGAGCAAGTTAGAATAAATGATATTATTATGTCCTGTCACTTGTTCAGCTCAGAGAAAAATAGTAATAATGATAATAAAAAACCCCAACAGCTTTCCCTGCTGAAGAAACACAAGCATTTTATTTCTCCAGTGGGCCATTTTCTCGCCATCAAATCTGTCCTTGACACAGAGACTGCTGAAAGGCAATGGTTTTGGAAGGTGGAGGAGAAATTGTAGAGACGTCAAAGACCATCAGGAGAGAAAGACCTTGGGAAGTCTTGTGGGCTAGCAGGGGGAAGAATTAATCACTGGCTGAAACTCTGGTGGGGCCTGGTAAGTGCTTTCTTGCCTTTGGGTGGAATTTTAGATTTTTCCATAGTTTATAGGAGTCTGGCCTCTTATGAGCTTACTTTAAGGACTCCAGGATTATTATGATAGTTGATGATGTCACTGCTTAAGAGCTATTAAAGGATTCCCCATCACCTACAGGATAAAATCCCAACTCCTTATCCTGGCATCCAGGTGACTTTGTTTCTGCCTCCATCCTCAACTACACCCCCACCCTTACCTTAGGCTCCAGTTATGCTGAACTTTGTACTTGAATATGCTTCCTCTTTTACCCAAGTGCTATGCAGAACCCCTTGATCACTCCTTGGGTGAACTACTCATTCCAAGATCTGGGTCAAGCTGGATGAGATCTTGTTTGAATCATCCTCTGGAAGGGCTTTCCTTCATTGGTTTCCAAATCTTATTTTTACTTACCCATCATGGACATAAATACATGGAATAACCTGATGCAAACAAAAGACTGCAAATCATTGACAGACTAGGGCAGATGGTGTGAGCAGGTGCCACAAAAGGGAACATGAGGGCTATAGCTGGCTCCAGGGGCTACCTTATCCTATGACCCATCACACTTTTTTGTTCAGGTCTAAATTTCTACCCATTTCCTGACTTTAGACTTCAAGATTCTGTAGCTTAAGGAGTGGTCTGTATTCTCTCAGTGCTTCCAGGTCCACCACAGGATCTGCTCAAAGTAAACACTAACCAGAACTAACAAGCGGGTGAATGATGGCACAATGATCTCTCTGAGAAGGATGGTCGTCCAAACTCATACAGAAGTTGTGAAGGCTCAGGCCTGGGGAGAGTGGATGTTTGAATGACTTTTTAACTAGTATTTCTTCATATCAATAATGTAACCTTTCTTTTCCCTAAAGGTGAATCAGAGTCAAATAAGCTTATTTGAAAGCCTGGCACATCTCAGCAAGGGTCGATGGCATTAGCATGCATTGGGAGATTTCCAATGTCTGGCCTTACCCCAGGTGATTGATGAATCTCCCTCCTGTCTCCTTTGCTGCAGCAGGAACATGGTGTGAAAGGAAAGGGATGAGTGTCTGCTGCCTCTGGAGTGACAGTGTGTCAAGGTCAGTGACCATGGCAATAATTCAAGACTTTGAGGCTGTCCTTTTTTCCTAATCACTGGACCGTTTGCCCATCTACTGCCTCATTAGATGCCCAACAAGAACATCAGAAGGAGGCAATTCAACTACCATGAGTTGGGCACCTACTAAGTGTCAAACACCTTATTGGGTGCTACTGGTAGGAGAATTATGTTTTTTCCCATTTTATAGATGAAGAGAATGAGTTTCAGAGCAGGTAAGGGCCTTGCCTAAGGTCACACAGATGACTAGTAGATGAAGTAAATTCTGTCTTGCTTTGATCTAGGTTAATGGTCTCCCTTCCTTAGAGCAAGACATCCTTGAACATCGTAGGGCAGTCAGACCTGGAATGGGTGCTGGTGGAGAGAAAGGGCTGAATGAATTGTGAAAATTGGGATGGAGGGTGCAGTGTGCTTCCTGTCTGACACTGAAGCCCAGTTATTTTGACTTTAGCCTCCTCCCCGCTCATTGCACACTCTAGGCATGCCATTCCTAAGGCAGGCTCTGCACATGCTTCGCCTCAGTAAACCCTCTTGTGTGACAGACCATCTCTTGATTCTGTCAAGATTCCCACTATCCTTTAGGATCCAGCTCTATCCAAGCTCCTCGAAGAAAGCTGCCAGCTGCATTCGTTTGTTGTCCCCACAGCCTTGTGAACCCTCAGGATATGGACCTCTAATTCCATCTTGGATTATGCCCCTCACATAACAGGTACTGAGTAAGTGTGTATGTAATTACAACCATCATGGCATATTCATCATGATTAACATTGTAATTCTTAAATTATTTGTCTGAAGTGGTGTTTCCCTACTGACTTTGAATTGCCTTCTCCTTTGAGAATCCACTGCTGGAAGCCATGGACTCTTCTGCCACAAATGCACAGAGAGAAGTCACATTTTATGCAGGAATTATGTTCTAAAGATAGTGTGTGAAGCAAAAATCACACAGAGTCAATTACCTTTGAAGATCCTTTGTTCTCCTGCAAGTTCAGAGTACATAGTTCTGCATCTACATAGTAGTTAGTTGGTTTACATTTAAGACCACATTGTATGAAAAAGGCTTTCTTTAAATAATAGAAGATTTCAGCACAGCATAAAGCTTACCTATAAGAGGTGGGAGGGCACTCATATTGAAGGCTCAGTAGATCTCTACCTGGACATAGACTTAGAATCATCTTCAAAGGGCTCATGATCTCAAAGCTCAGGTATGGGACTCAATATTTAATAATTACAAAGTCCTTAGCATACTTATGCTCATTTAAATGCTCAAAATTGAAATGGGTACCCTACTTTATAGAGGAAATTGAGACTCAGGTAAAATGACTTTCGGTTCAAAGAGCTGACTTTCTCATCTGATGATTTTGTCCAAAGCCTCCCCTACTCCACAGTCTTTGATGACTGCTGTGAGGAGCTGGACTGATCCTTTATCTACTTGCTGATGGAGTAAGAGGGTGTATGACCTTAAATTAGTTACCTCATCTCATCTGAAACTCAGAAGGTCTTTTTTTCAAAATAAAGATAATACTATTTACCTGACAGTGTCCTTGTAGGATTAAATTGTAGGATTAAATGAGCTATTATATGTGAAACTGCCTGGCAGGGTGCCTGGGACATTACAGGGGCTCCTCAGGGTTAACTTTTCTTCCACCTTTCTGCTGACACTGACACTCTCCCAGGAAATCAAACCAAGAAAAGTCTTTCTCTGCATTATTGTTGAAGTCCTCTCAATGGCAACTGGGCCTGCTCAGCGTCATCTCTGACCTCCAATGGTCTTCACAGTGCTGAAGTCTTGGACAAAACTGCTTACAAAGATGCAAACACCTTTCCTTGTGTCTGAAATTTCTGAGGTCTTCAATGCCATTTATTGAAAGAGAGTGGAGAACAGAGGAGCAAGAACCACCAGGTCTTTCCCATGGCAAATTTTGTGTGACTTTGGACAATTTAAGATATGTTTATGGAGACACAAAGGTTTTCCATTCATTTCTTCCAGTCTTCCCAAGCTGTTCACAAGTCTGTATTCAAACTAGATGCTCATTTTACTTAAAGCAAAATCACAAATATTCTAGGGCCTTTGAAGCCCTATCACTTAGTCCAGCTGGGTAACCATCACCAGGTAATTCAGTAGACATTTAATACAGGAAACTAGTTATGAAGATGTTAGAAGAGCTGAAAGTGTAACCAAGACAAGGCGACCCTGAGATTAGAAAACACAGGGGTCTCTGCTTCCCCTAGGAATGCAAGAATAAGGAGAGGAGACCATGCTACTAGAGCCCAAAAGTAGGAACTGTCCTATCAGAGTTGCTCCAGTTGGAACTGGAGCTACAGAGAACTGTGGCCCCTGTGGAAGATACCCCTGGGAACAAGGAGAGAGAAGATATGCCTGCTTTTCTGTAATCTACTGTTAGTACGTCCGTTGGTCAAACCTAGACAGAAGCCAGAGAGCAAGAGAGCAGTACAGAGAAAGGGAGAATGAATGTGAGAGGAAAGTAGTCAATGGGGGTGCAAAGACTTTCAGGATATTGTGCATCCAGTCCCCCATTATCTCTCTGGACTCAGGTCCAACAAATCACTTCTCACTCACTTGGCCCCAGAACAGTGGCCTCCTCTTTGGCCCCTGCAGGCCTTTCTATTTGCTATTTTTTCCATCTGGAGTTCATCCACCATATTTTCACATGGCTTCTTTCTCTGCTTGTATCTCTTTCTGAATGATACCTTCTCTGCTCATCTTACTCAAAGTTGCACGTGCTTCTCCAAGGCCCTCCTTCCCACTTTATTCTTCTCTCTAGCTTTGTGACTATTGGACAGTCTATGCTGTCTACTCCGTTTCGCTAGAATTTGAGCTCCAGGAGGGCAGAAATCTTTGTCTGCTTTGTTTATTGCTGTAGCCCCAGTGCTTAGAACAGTGTCTGGCAAATAGTAGATACTCAACAAACATTTCTTTTTAAAATTTTATTCATATGTACATACAATGTTTGGGTCATTTCTCCCCCCTTCCCCCCACCCCCTCCCTTAACCACCCCACCTCCACCCTCCCCCCACCCCCTAGCTTCCAGGTAGAAACTATTTTGCCCTTATCTTTAATTTTGTTGAAGGGAGAGTATAAGCAATAATAGGAAGGACCAAGGGTTTTTGCTAGTTGAGATAAGGATAGCTATACAGGGCGTTGACTCACATTGCTTTCCTGTACATGTGTGTTACCTTCTAAATTAATTCTTCTCGAATTAACCTTTTCTCTAGTTCCTGGTCCCCTTCTCCTATTGGCCTCTGTCAATTTAAAGTATCTGCATTAGTTTCTCTGTGTTGAGGGCAACAAATGCTATCTAGTTTTTTGGGTGTCTTACCTATCCCCATACCTCCCTTGTGTTCTCTCGCTTTATCATCAACAAACATTTCTTGAATAAATAAATAGCTGAATCAAGATCCAAACACCCTCTTCACTTTTGTTCATTTGTTCATTCAACAAACACAAGTGTGAAGGATGGATTGAAGGAGGCAGTGTAAGGAGACATGTTGAATTAGGATACCCTTCTCATCTCTGGGCCTCTCTTTCCCTTCCAGCCCCAGCATTCTGTAAATCAATAGCATTTTTCTGGCAGAACTACATAGAAGGTAACATTAATCTTTTTCTTAATCAGAGATTCCTATTTCTGCACATGACTTGTCAGGGGAACTTTCCTCTGATGATCACACGATGCGGGAACTTGTCACATCTTCCATCTCCAGGAACGTCCTCATCTGAAACTGAAAGGTAAATATTTCAGTTGTGAGTCTCTTTGTCATGACTCAAATAATTTTAAAATTGCTTAGATGTCTTTGCCTAACAATGTTCAGATTGTTCTAATGCAGGGGAAAACGGTAGTTTTAGACATAGTAATATTGATAGCAGCTAGTAATTTCCATGTACTTTGCACAGTTATTGGCTGTGCGAAGATTATCAAGGAGAACTCTTCACTGTCTAAAAAGGCACTATATGTCGAGGGCCTAGCATGGTGCCGGGTAGTACACAATCCTCACTGGATGATGACTTTTGCTATAATTATTGTCATGGAGTTGAGTTGGAAAATAGTCACACTTCTTTCCTGGATAATGTCATCAGGGATTTCAACTCAAAGGGATTTTCTTCTCAGTAGATCTCTTTGGACACCAGGACATTGAAAGAGTATCAGGAACTTTGTAAGGCAGAAAAGAGGAGAAGGATTGGAAAACTGTCAAGGAGGGTTTACAATTGGGAGACAATGGACAGATAGGCCAGAGTTGGTACAATACCTCCCCATTCATCTATGGTGTCTTCAGGAGAATCACCCTCCACCCCTGTTCACAATCAATTCCCTATAGAGCTGGAAAGGCAATATTTTATGCTGTAAATGGGAGTCAACACAATGGTAAGAGAAGGAACAGGGTATTTCCATGAGTCTTTAAAAGGTCAAAGAAAGATGTTTTAAAAAACTACATATTGAATCAAGCACACATTTTATTTTTCTATCATTATTATTCAGTCCCAAATAAAAGAAACTAATATAATAAGCAATTATTAGCGTCTAAAAGACTATAGTTTATGTAATTATTTTTATTGTCTCCTTGAGGCCAGGGAGTTTTGTTTTGTTAATTGCTTAACCACAACATCTAGAACCGTGTTGAGTAAGTAGTAAGTCCCTCCATAGTATTTGTTGAGTGGGCGACTAGACCAATCTAGTCTGGGTAAAGGACAGGAGAACAAATGAACTCTGGTCAAGAGAAAAGCTAGAATAGCCCTGAGGTCTGGAAAGTGGGTGCAATAGTGGTAGGGGTGGCAACGGGAAAGAAGTGGGACAAGGTTGCAGAGATTGGAGGAGTGGACAGATCTTGGAAGATTTGCATGGCAGGCCAGGCATTTTGGCCAAGGGCCTGAGGCCCTGAAGAGACACTGAAGATTTTAAGCTGGAATGAGGGTTGCTTGGATATCTTTTATAAGTCTCTTTCTCTTTGGAGACTTTCCAAGTTTCTTTTGTGTCTTTTTATTTGATGAGCCCAATCTTCCTTGAGAGTTCTCTGGCTAGCAAGAGTCTTTCAGCAAGTGAAAGGGTCCCTGTTATCTGCTCTTCCCGTCTTCAAATTCAACTCAACCTAATTTAAGTCCACATTCCTTTTGTAATTAAACCCAAACTCCAGCTAAATTAGGCAAATATTTAAACATGACAACTCAAGAAGATTTTAGTAATTGCGTGATGAAGATGTCAGATCTTTGTCATTGTAGCATGAAGGCCAGCAGGAAGTCACTTCAAGAGATTTTAATAATGTGTGTAATTCTAGATATGCATAAAGATGATGACACCTGGATGCCAGTCTTAGAGAGGATTGGTTTGGTGTGCATAGATACAAACACATATATGTATATTAATAAAACACTTTATATGTAATAACAACTATTTATTAAGCCCCTGTTAATTTCAGGCAATGCCCTAGATGCTGGGGCCAGGGCGTCAGTGTTTATAGTCCAAGTTCTCACATCAAGTGCTCTTCAGTTTAGTAAGGAAGAGTTGACATATGCCCATGAAATCATCACAACAAAGACTGATGTCTTTATAGAACATTTTCTCATTTAACTGTCAACAGCAATCTATTGAGGTTAATATTTTAATTTCCATTTTTCAAGACAAGGAAATCTGCTGTTGTGTGGTCAGTAAGTGGTGAAGTCAGGATTTGAGCTCTTTCCACAGTTTTTGTATCTGTGTATGTGTGGGGTGGGGTTAGGAGAAGAGAAGGCACATGGAGTATCAGGCAGGAGTTCTTAGAAAAGATGAAGGAGCAACTGGAAAATTGAAAACAGGCTAAGATGGAGAATGGGCAAATTGGAGGGGTAGAATTGATGGTCTGCTATAAAAGCAGGCAGATCACCAAATTCCAGGAGTGTAGGGCCTTTATTTTAATGAAAGCAGAGCTTAGGTGTTGAGTTGCAGTGGAACTCCAGCCTGTCTATCCAGTCAAGGGAGCACCTTAAAAATAGCATTGCCCAGGAGGAGGTCCTTATGAAACTAGTCCAGATGTCAGGCAAGAGTTAGACAAGAGAAGGAAAGACCATAAATAACAACTGTACCCCTGTAAGCATTTAATGATTCCATGGGAGCTGCACACAGATCCATTCCACTATCACTGGCACTAACCGCATGTCACACCCATACCTCTCCATGGGTATAATCCATTCACTCTGTTATCTACAGAGATGCCCCTTACCTTCTCCTTTCAGGTTCCTTCCTGCACCCTTATATTTGGCCATATGACTTGCTTTAATTAGTTACACAAGTGGAAGTAATACATGCTGTGGTGAAAGTAAAACAGAATCTCTATAATCTTGGGCTTCTTGTGAATACAATGAGCAAGACCTCCTTAGTGATACACAATGGATATCTAATGAGAAATAAACTTTCATTGTTTTAAGTCATTAAGACTTTAGATTTTTTTGTTACTGAACCATAGCTGAGCTAATACTAACTGATGCAAACTTCAAGTTGTGGACAAACCCGCTCCTATGTCAGGTACAGTCTCTCTGGTTCACCCAATTACCCATCTATCAATTTACCCATTCATTTATTTAGTAAAGATTTATTAAGCCTCAACTGTGTACCAGCATTTTTTTTTTTAACTAGTTCCTGGGGATATAGCAATGAACAAGGTCAGTCTCCTACCCTGGTAAATTTTACTTTCTGCTGTGACAAACAGAAATTCTCTCTTTGTCTCTCTAAATATGTCTATACCTACAGATATGACAATGGTAGTAGGAGAGGTGTTGAGAGGTGGTCAGATTTGGGGTTACCTTCGAAAGTAGTTTGCTGATTGACTGATGGACTAGATGTGGGAAATAAAAGAAAAATCACTAATTCTGGGATCATATCACTGTCTCTGATGCCCATGCCCAAACCATCTTCATGATCGCCAACCCCAGTCACAAGGCTGAGGAGCCTGCCACCTTAGCTCTTGCTGTCCTTCTTAGGGAGCTGCTGCATCCATACCCCTTTTTTCTTTGCTGTCCTTGATTTTCTGGGTTTTGGGTGGTTTATGTCTGCTGTTACCTCTTCCCTTATTTGTAGACTCCCTCACACTTTTCCCAAGATGTCATTCTTCTTGGGCTTCTGATGAGAACCCATACTGATGCCAGTGAAGAGGGACAGTACAGACACCACTGCAAACCTAGAGAAAACTTCTAGAAAGAATCCCTAGGGAGAATTTCTAAGAAAGCTCTCAGCAAGGAGCAAGTGCTTGTGAGCAGTTGACTCTCCTGGCTCTCAAGCTCCCAGGAACTTCTGGATGACCAATTTATCCTTTAAAGAATTTGGGAGCCCATTGCTGGTGGCTCACATCTGTAATTCTAGCTACTTGGGAAGCTGAGATTGGGAGGATTGCAGTTTCAGGCCAGCCCAGGCAAAACAAAGTTCATGAAACCCCATCTCAATGAAGTGTGGGGGGGGAGAAGTTTGGCATGGTGGTACATGCCTGTTAACCCAGCTCCAGTGGGAAGTGTAAAATAGGAGTATTAGAGTCCAGGCCGGCCTGGGAAAAAAACAAGACCCTATCTCCAAAATAACCAGAGTAAAAAGGGTTGGAATTATGGCTCAAGTGGTAGAGTGCCTGCTCAGCAAGCCCTGAATTCAAACTCCTACAGTACTTAATCCCGGGACTCAACTGATCCTCCTGGGACTTCAGGTGCACACTGCCACGCCCACCTCTAGAGAGTCTTACTGTTTGATTGGATGTGGGTGGTAAGTGAAACGAGGAGTCAAGAGTAATACCCAGGTAAGTGGGATAATCCAAGGTGTCACTCCCTGAAATGAGAATACAAAAGGAAGCAAAGATTGTAGAGGGAAGATATGGGGTTCTGTTTGGACCTAGTGAGTCTACAATACTTGTTTCCATCCAGTTGAAGAGATCTAATGGGTACCTGGATACACAGCTCCAAAGGTCCAGGTTGGAGCTATAGATTTGTCCTTCAGAATATAAATTATATTTAAAGTCATGGGCTTGGGTAAAATCCCTCAGGGATTTTATACCCAAGAATTTGTCTTGAGGGAACATGGGAGTTTAGAGGGAAGAGGATGGGGATCCAGGGAGGTGGATTTGTTTTTGAGACGGAAGAGGTCTGAGCACACTGTAAGAAGAAAGACAAATGGGAGAGGCTGAAGGATTTCATTCATTCCCATATTCAGTTACCTGTGCACCTCTCACTAATGCAGAATAAATTCCTCCCTTTTATTTAACTAAGCAGACATTTTTGGGCACCCACCAAGTGCCCTGTCATAGACTCTGATTCCTGTTCTAAACTCTGAAGGTAGGGAAACAGCCCACTATGCTGCAAGTTCTGTATCAGAACCCAGGGCTTACAGTGTGTGAGGAGCTTCTTCTGAGGTCATCTTCTGAGGTTTTGGTTGGCAGAAGTAAGTCTTGCTAAGTCTTGGCATAGGACTATGGTTGATAGAGGGAGGCTTGTTCCAACCACAGTGTCTGCTCTCTGGGTCACCTATTGAGAGACAGTTACACTATGTTATATGAGGCCAAATACAAGTAGTTACTAGAACGTTAAATTAGAATAACCCATCCACTTTATTTAGTTTGTTTTGTTCAACCCAGAGTAAAACCCTGGATTGGACCAAGAGAGTGGACCTCTTTAGTTCTTGGCTTCGTTTAAAGGTGCAGACTTTACAATCTGGAGGAGTATCTGTTCCCTCAAAATGTAAGACTCCCTGTGGTCATTCTTGTTTAGTTTTTTTATAACCTGAAGGTCCATTTGAAAATAGGCCCTGAGCAGGTCTCTGTAGTATCACCTGACTTTCAAATCCTTCATAACAGTTCAGAATCATTCATGGCAATTAACTTTATTCACCTGATTCTGATCAACATCTGATCCACCTGGCTACTTGTTCATCTTTTCTAATCTTCAATGTGAAACTTCCCATTTTCCCACATAGGTACTTTGCTCAATGCCCCTCATTTAGTTCCCTGAAGACTTGGAACCTCTCATTCCTGTTGCCTTCATGGGTAGGCCTCTCCCTGGCTTTGACCTGGTCCTAAAAGAGGAAATAGGTGGCTTGTGAGAGGAAATTAGACAAGAAGCCAGAAACATATTCAGTAGCTTAAACACTGAGAAAGATCAGATATTAGAGCTTTCTTATTAGAATAAGGCTTAAAAATTATACTTTATTATTCATAGAGTATTTAATTCCTTATTGCTAGAACCTGGCACAGTTTCAGTCAGTGTTTATAGCTCAAGGATCTTAGTTCCTTTTCCCTTTCTTGGACTTCTCTTTAATTTCTAGGACCAATCCTCACTTGTAGAGAGACTTGAGATACTTTATCCATCCATATCTGTCCCTCCCTCCATCCATCTACCATTTACTAAATATTTTTTTAGTATGTCTATGTGCCTAGCACATTTCTTGGGCTTTAATGATAGATTAAAAAAAAAAAAACATAGCTCCTACTCTCATGGAGCTTAGTTTTGTGGAGAAGTCAGTGTTAACTAATACTCCTCTGTGGTAGGCACTCCAACCTAGTTGTCACAGGTCCACATGGTCTGGAAAGAGCACTAAGTATTCCTTGTTTGGAGGGGAGGTCTGGATTGAATGCCCACCTCTGCTAATCAGGCTTCAATGTGGGGTCTTGTTTGCCCCATCCTGTTTGGTAACCATCATGATGCACCAGTCCCTTCCCAGTCATGGGTCCTCCCCTATTCTTGGCTTCCTCTTTTCAGAGACCTATCTTGATCATTAGAGGAAGGCCTGGGGTCCTGTTTCCAGCTGCCAGTTCTCCCAAATGACCAAGTTCCACTGGGAGATTCTCTGACCCCTCCCACTAGCTACATCTCACATTTCTGACTCCTTTATCCCACCGTTGCCATTCCCCTTGACTCCTAAGAGTTCTACATCTGTCACTGGTGTCACCTCAGCATACATCTCTTAAACATCTCAAAGTGGACAGCTCTAGCTGCGGCCTGTACTCATGAAAGGCAGTCATAATTATTGCTACTTCTCTGAGCTCCCAGACCTATTCCTGGGCCAGGCCTGACCACATTAACATGTAAAAATCTATTATTTTTCCTCAGCTGCCTCAACATCCTTTTAGCAGCCCTAAGCAGCTGTATGAAGATGGAAGAAGAGCTGCCACTACTGTCCTGACCACCCTGAGTAGATGGTGCTGGCTTGGAACTCCAGTGTGGCTCATGTTAGTCACCCAGGTAGATGGGCCAGCTGCCTAATTCAGACCCCTAATCCTTTTACAACCCTTTTTGGAGCCTGACTGCTGAGCAGCAATGATTGAAATTTCACTAAGGTTTATTTTAACTCTCCTTGCATATAGCAATGAGGGCCAGAAAGTCTCAACAGAAGGAGGAGATGGGGTGAGAGTTAATGACAGAGGCAGGAGTGAGGATGGGCAGAGCCTTGGTGGATTTAGCAGGCCAGAACTCTGAGTTACGCTTAGCACTTTAGTATTTAGCACTTAGTGCTTTCCTGTTAATAGGTTACTTCTCAACCTTCCTTCTCAAACACCAGTAACTTAGCTAGAATCTTGGCTGGAAACCCTCAGGCATCACTAGGATGTGACAGTGAATCAGCTATTGGCCATGCTAACCATTTTAACATTTTTACAAGCAAACTATTTCTAGCTTTTCTTTTTGCTTGGTCCTTGTCTTTAACAATCTAAAACAACTTTCAAATTTTGGCAATGACACCTCTGAAGGTCCCTGACTAAGTTCATTTGAACCTCAAGACTGCATCAGGAAAAAATGGTTATCTTCCATTGTAGGTGTGGAGTTCAGAAAGGGAGCAATACTTGCTAAAGATCACATAGCTTAAACCTGGCAGAAGAGGGATCCAAACCCTCAGCTTTTAGCACTACTCCACATTCTTTATTTAGAAAGTTGACATCACAAATGAAGCCAGTGACCTTACAATAACATACATACTTCTTCCTAGGGTCCACAAAAGCTGGCATGATCTGGTCCCTGAACCACTCTCCATCATCAGTGCCCCTCTTCTCTCATTCTTCTTTTGTCTCTCTGGCCATTTTTGTTGTTGTTGTTGTTGTTTTGTTTTCTAGAACACCCGAAGTTCTTAGCTACCTCTGGGATTTTGCATCAACATTTTTTTCCTGGCACTTTTCATGATGGCTTCTTCTGATCTTTCAATCTGATTTCAAGGTTATTTTCTCAGGATAGGACTATACCCTGTTTAAGTAGAGCCCTGTTATTTTCTTCCATAGCAGCTTCCTAGCCTTTATCACAGTCAGCAATTATTTTACTTATTAAATGAGTATAAATGATGAATGACTTGATACCCAGGTAATTCAATTAATGTAATGATTCCTTTATTCAACAAGCATTTATCGAATATCTACTGAATGCAGGCACTCTTCCCAGGAGCTAAGGTTATAGCAGTGAGCAAAACAGACACAAATCTCTTCACCATGCAGTCTTTTTAGGGGATAGAATTAAAAGTGGAGTTAAGTGGAGTTCCAAGGGTTTTGGCTTGAACAATTGGAAGGATGGGAGACATGAGAGACCAAAAAAGATTTTTTTTGGCAAGTTAAGAGTGAGATGCCCTTTAGACAGTCAGTTAGAGATGTCAACTAAGCAATAGAATATATTGGTCTCCAGAGTTCAGGAGAGAGGTCTGGGATGTAATATATATTTGGGAGACATCTGAGCATTAATTATATTAATGAGAGAGACGTAGTTATATAAAAGGTCTAAGAACTCAGCCCCCAACATTTAGAGAGAGGAGGAAACTGAGGGATGGCCAGAAAGGCAGGAAGGATATAAGGAGACCTGGAATCAGGGAGAGAGGCTTTTTCAGGAGAAGAGAGTGATTGGGTGAATCGGATGCTGCTATAATGTTGAGTATGAAACTTGGCCTTTGGATATAGAAGTGGGAGGATCACTGGTGATCTTGACAATATCAGTTTGGGGAGAGAAGGATAGCAGTAAATCTCATCAGAAAGAGTTCAAAGTAGAATGGTGAAGAAAAACTGAACAGTGATGATCGCTATACTTCTAAAAAGTTACCTTGTTGAGGGAGGTGAGAAATGGGATATTAGTCAGAACTATGGTAAACAGTTTTTTTTTAATATGGGAGAATAAGAGTAGGTATGTTTATGGGAATGACCTAGTAGAGAGGGAAAATCTGATGATGTGGGTTCTTGAGTAGATGAGGGAGTGAGTTCTAATACACAGGTGGAAGAATTGGCAATGAATGCTTATCCATAGTAATAGAGAAGGTAGATGTGTGGGCTAGTGAGAGTTCTCTTCTGCTTGCTTTGATTTTCTCAGTGAAAGAAGAAACAGAGTCTTCAGTTGAGAACTAAGATGAGGAAGTGTGGGAGGATATAAATAAGACAGGAAAATAAGAGAGAAGAAGAGGGAATTAACTAGAAAAATATGGTGTGAGCTTCAGGCAATTTCACGGCCCATGTGAAGCTTGTGGTCACTAATTTAAAGAGAGCGTGAAGCTGGTAACTGAGGCTCGTGCTTTTAATCCCAGCTACTTGGGAGGCAGAGATCAGGAGGATCAAGGTTTGAGACCAGCTGGGGAAAAAAGTTAGCAAGGCTCCATCTTAACCAATAAACTGGGCATGGTGGTATATGTCTGTAGTCCCAGGTAATTAGGAGTCACAAGTAGGAGGATCGTAGTCCAAGGCCTACTCAGACAAAAATGTGAGACCCTACTTAAAAAATAACTAAAGCAAGAAGGGCTGGGGATTTGGCTTAAATGGTAGAGTGGTTAGCAAGTGCAAGGCCCTGAGTTCACACCTGAGTACTGAGTACTACCAAAAAAAATAAAGGAAGTGTGGTCAGCATGACTTTTTTTTCCATGTGTGTTCAGCTGAGGTGCAGGCACAGAGAAGGAGACTGAGCTTTGTTTAGACAAACCAGTACAGCAAAGCAAGGGAAGACTGAGATATGTATGTTTTATATAAAATTTTAACTGGGGGAAGGGAGGTGAGGACACAGTGTGTGAAAGAGGCAGTAAAAAGGGAGTTGAAGATCACAGGGGTGTTGAAGGTTGTTTTGTGATAGGAAGTAGGCAGTGACAAGGGGCTGCTTGAAATTGAAAGTAAAGTGTTAAGGAGTAACTGAGGTGGAAGGAGGACTAAATGTTGGGAAACTTTGATGTTGGAAGAAGCACCTATGTGCACACTGAAACCATCAAGAATTATGACTGATGTAGTTTGGGAGAGAATCTTAGTGTGGGGTGTATTTATGGGAAATAAGGTATGTATCTGGCACACAGTGGGTTCTCAATCAACACTGTTTAGTCATTTACTTGCTTAATATTTGGTCAGGACTCTGGGGCTTCTCCCTTGGTTACTTCCCAAGCAGAGCTTCTTGGAGTGTTGTGGGTTGCATTAGGGGTTGGGTGGGAGGCAAATCTGGAGGATGAGCCAGGCCCCAAGGGCATGTGCAGGTTCCTATTGCTGCTGCTGCCCCATAGCCAAAGGCCAGGTCCTTTATCAGACTAATGGCTGGCCTTCCACCAGAGCCACATGCCTTTAGTTCAGAAGTGGCAGTGGCAGATGGCAAAAAGTAGGTGGATGGAGGCATCTGCAACTGATCCCACAATCGCTGTATTAATGAGGTCCCATGCCCACTTTCTTTTCTGGGGCATGTCAGACAACAGTAGCTTCTTTTGCTGGGATAGTGTGTGTGTATGTGTGTGTGTGTGTGTGTGTGTGTGTGTGTGTGTGTGTGTGTGTGTATGTGAGGGGGGGGTGTATTTTTTTGGCAATGAAAGCTCAGAACCTGATGGAAAACTTCCCCTGCCTTCCAGTCCTCCCTCCCCTGGCTCCTGTACTAGTTCTGATGCACTCTGGAGTCTCGAGCTGTCCTGGCATCTCTTCTAGGGTTAGACTAATGAAGTAAATCTAAAGCGGTCCTTCTCTTGCATTTATGGGTGGGAAAACTGAGGCCTGGAGAATTTAGTCATTGTGAAGTAGGAAGCTCAGGACTCCATACACATTCCATGCCCTCCTGGTGTCTAGCTGCATTTCTGGGTTGACATAGACCCCATGAATAAGAACTTGGATTATTCATATTTCAGGTTCAGACATACATAAACATATCTTTTAGGCATTGAGGTTATGGGGTTATAGGCTGTTGGAAGCCAGACTATAATGAGGACCAGGAGTCTCCTGAGAGAAACATCACCATAAGTGAGAAAAGAGTAGGGTACAGAGGACCAGAGTAATCAATAGGTTTGACATTAAAGAGCACTAGTTGTGGAAGGAGGAGGAGGAGGCAGCTGTAGGTAAAGCTCTTCTTAGCCTGCTCTGCCCTGGTCCTGCTGGTGAATCCAAAAAACTATTTCACTAAATCTTTATGGATCCAAGCACCATGTGGTAGGACTATTTCTCATCCATGAAAGTTAGATAAAAGGGAGTGCATCCTTAATGGTGAGCAAGAGTGGGAAAGCAAGCAAGGGAGTGGGAGAGAGACACAGAAGCTGCTGAGATGGTCTAGTAGTGTGACAAGCAGGGGCCAAGATGCCAAGGAGCACTGAGTCAGGAGGTCAGGGTTTCTGGATGGGGGCTCCCAAGGAGCCTTAGGTGTATGGCGGCTCCCAAGGAGCCTTAGGTGTATGGCAGACTGATGCAGGCAGTGGTAAGGCAATGACAGTCTGGAGTCAGGTGAAGTGAAGCTCCTGGAAGTGGAGACACATGGAGGGCATTGGACAACTGAGGGCACAGGCAATGGCTAAGCAGGACAGAGTAATAATCGGACTTAAATCAGTGAGGCAAATTTGTGTAAACTTTTACATACAGCAGCACACATACGAGAGCATTCATATGGAACAAGGGAGAGAGACGGACTGTTGGGGGTCAGAGACAAATGCCTTGGGAGGTCTGTAAGCCTGGGGCCCCACCTGACTTGCTCTGAGAGTAAAGGAAATAAAGTGAGCACATCAATTAAAAATGTATTTATTGTTTAGCAAGTTCTAGAGTAAGGAGTATATTCTTCTCATGTAATAGGAGATCCAAAGGATACAACACAGGCCTTCTGTAGCAGCTTAGAGATGCCATTGAGGATGTTGGCTCCTCATGTATTTCAACTCTGCATCAATGCTTTTTGGCTGTTGTCTTCATGGCTGCAATATGACACCTACAGCTCTAGATGTTGCATCAGCATTCCAGGTGAGAAGGGAGAGGGAATGGATGGCAATGGCAAAGGGAAAACAGTGTGTCAGCTAAGTTTGCTCCCTTTTCAAGAACTTTCCAGGAAGACTCATCAGGGACTTCTTACATCTCACTGCCAGAGTTGTGTGATGTGGTCATTTCTAGGGAATCCAAAAGATGTTTTGTAGCTAGGCAGTAAGGAAGGAGGAGGATGGAATGAATTTGAGAAATTTTTAAGGAGATAAAGTTGGCAGGATTTGGTAATTGATTGGATGATTGGGAGGGAGAGGGGAGGATAGGGGCAGTTTAGGAAGAGTCCTGAGTTTCCCACTGTTAGTTGAGATATGGAACACAAGAGAAGGAACAGGTACAAAGGTTACAACTTATTTAAACCACACAGGAAATTGGTGGGACTTGAACCCAGGAACTGGGACTTAAATTCAGTTTTCCTGGGCCACTCCTATTTCCATTACCCTAGGTACACTTCAACCTCTTCCCTCTGGAGCCCAGAATTATAGGTCACTGATAGTGATTTTCCTCCCCAGGGATAATGGTAATATGATGATGGCATTTTGCCATCATTCTGAAGGTCCCTATGTGATCAGGGTGTATAAGGGACCCATGTTTTCACTGTTTCCAGGTGGTAAGGGAGGGCCTGGACTGAATATTAGCTTCTCCCCACAAGTATTCTTTCTCTAACCCTTGTTGTATGTTGATATATTAGTTTCTTGTTGCTGCTGTAACAAACCACCACAAATTAAGTGATTTAAAACAGCACAACTTTATCCCTTTCACAGTTCTAGAGGTAAGAAGCCTAAAATCAAGGTGTTAACAGATCTGAATTCGTTCTGGACTTTTCAGGGGGAAATCTATTTCCTTGATCTTTTCAGTTTCTAGAGGCAGCCTGCATTCTTTGCTCATGGACTCTTCCTCACATACTATACCTTTGTTTTCAGCATCTCCTGCTTCTGACACTGATCCTCTCACTTCCTTATAAGGATCCTTGTAGCTACCTTGGGTCCACCCAGGTAATTCATGATCATCTCTCCATTTCCAGAATCCTTAACTGAATCACATTTGCAAAGTTCCTTTAGCCATTTAAGGTAATAACAGGGTCCAAATGACTGTGCTCTCCCCAAATCCATAAATTCAGTCTAATCCCTAATGTGGTGGTACTAAGAAGTGGAGATTTAAGGAGGTGATTGTGTCATGAGGGATCGACCCTTAGGAGTGGGATGAGTGCCTTTAAAAAAGAGGCCTGAGGAAGCTTGTTTACCTTTTCACCAAGAAGGTACCATCTATGAGGCAGACAGCAGGGCCTCACCAGATAGTGAATCTACTGGCACCTTGATCTGAGACTTCCTGGCCTCCAGAAATGTGAGCAGTAAATTTCTGTTATTTATTAATTACCCAATCTAAAATATTTTGTTATGGCAGCCCAAATAGTCTAAAGCAAGTAACATATTCACAGGTTCAGGGAGTAGAATACGATAATCTTTAGGGGGTATTATTTAGACTACCATAACTAAGCACTTTCATTGACATGCTTTATGTGCCCAGCCTTCTGCTGCTGATGAGTAGAACACAGTTCTTGCTCTTGATGAATTTACAATTTAGGAGAGAAGGCATAGAAGTAGAGAAGTAGGAAGCAAATTACTCTATAGGGTAAGAGAGGCATTTAGAACCCAAGAGTGGTGGTGTCACCTGGTCTTGAAAGAGAGAGAGAGAGAGAGAGAGAGAACACAGACACATTGGGGTCCTATTATTTCCTTCAAGGGAATATTCCTAATGACCTAAAGACCTCTCACCAGGTCCAGTAGCATTTCTCTGTTGACTAAAACTCCAAAAACATGGGTCTTTGGGGGATGTTTAAAATCAAAACTAGGTCCATGGCATCAGTAGGATACAGACCCTGGAGTCAGGCACTTGGGTTCCAGTCCTAGCCAGCTCCTCAGTAGCTGTGGGAACTTGAAAGCTCCTAGTTTGCCAAATACCCTTGGGGAACTTTGAAGACCTCATTCACCTCTGCGTCAGCCATGGCTGTAAGAACCATTATCCCTAAACATGGGTTGGACATTTTGAAAGTTGGCCTGTCCAGCTTCAATGAGACTCAGATGGCCTTGTCAAGCATCATGGACTGTATCTTGTGCAAGGAGAACCCTGGCCTCAGCTATGCCTAGAGGCACATGAACCTGAGCATTGATATTTGCCACTCTGACACCTTCATCTACCCCCACAGAGCATAGCTGCATTCTCAACTGGGAGGACATGGAGAACATCTGGTGCTTCATCTTGGAGAAACACAGTAGGAGCAGGAATCTCTTCCCCTGTCACCCCTACCTCCTCCTGATGGTCACAGAGTGCCCTCTGTGGGTTCCTGGATTATGTTAGAGTTACTTAATGTTCCCTCATTGCTCCTGGTTGACTAGATGAAGATGTCCTGTATGCCTCAGGTCTGCTGACCGGTGAGATAGTCGACTCTGGCTATGGCCCAATCTGCATGCAGCCCTTCTGCCTTGGCCACCCCTTGCCCTTCAGTGGGAAGACGCTGGAGTTCACCAGCCAGGATCTCTCCTCCTATCTTGTCAAGAGTCTCTTTAAGGAGGATTGTAACTGGCACAATCTGTTCCAGCTGGAGCTGGTCCCAGAGACTCAGGTGAGCTAGTGCTATGTGCTTCATAACCTGCTCTAGGCCCTGGACTTCCACCAGAACCTGCCCAAAGGCTCAGATGAGAGCAACACCTCCATGGAGTTGACAACTATGCAGCGGTAGGCCCCTGATGTGTTCTTCATACCTGCAAAAGGCCCAGTATCTCCCAGGCCAGTGAGGCCTTCAGGCAATAGCTGCTCATGTCCCATGTGATGACCTGTGTGTGGGGGGGGACAGCCTCCACCCCCCACTTCACCAAGCACCTGTATAAGAGGCTGACCTCAGGTCACTTCTCCACTAAGGCTACCATATGGGTGACCAGCAACCGAAGCTTCAGTATCCTGCTAGATGCACCTGTTGTGGGTCACCTACAGGTCTGAGTAGATGCCCAGAGAGAAGTATGTTGAGGGCATGTGGAATCTATCAGCGGGCTCCTAGCTCCTGAACCCAGGTGGATTAATTTCAGTGAATGGCTTGGGCAGGAATGGTAGTGGATAGTTATTAGCCTTGGAATTCTGAGGTCAGCAGGGATTGTTTTGTGTTTTATGGTTTTTATCTTGTGTCAAGAGTGGGATCCAATCCAAGGGAAGACCAGCTTTCATTCCTGGAAACATTGCAGGGAACACTTTTTCTAGGGTGCTGTGTCATTGGGGTAGGAGTGACCCTCTGCCATATCCTTGCCTAATATTCTCTAGTTTTCAAGATCTTTGGGATATTCATTTTCAGTTGAGTGGATTTTAACTGGGGCCAGAAAACCTGGGCATAGCAGCTCATGACTGAACTCCCAGTTATCTGGGAAGTGGAGATAGGAGGATGATGGTTTGAGGACAACCAAGACAAAGTTAGTGCAAGGCACAATCTGAAAAACAAACTAAAAAGGACTGTGGATGTGGCTCAAGTGGTGGGGGACTTGCTTCAAATGTGTGAGTCCTCTACAGCAAAGAAAAAAAAAGGATGGAACCTCCTGATAGGCTCCCAGTTAGTTTGATTGGGAGATTGGGAGGGAAGATATGGGGACAGTTGAAGTTTCTGGTCCTATAGGCCTTTCCTGGCCAGGGAAGTCCTTTTTGTTGCAAGAGATCCTGGAGCACCGCCCCATCCGTGCCAGGGGATTGTTTTATATGTGCAAAAAGCCCACTTGTTTGGAATTAAAAAAAACTCAAGCTATAGCAACCACTATTTGTATATAACTTCACTAAAATTAACCATCATCATGATTAAGAGAAGATTTACTGGCTGGGACACACACCATTCCCATTACTCTTTTTTATGTTTAGGTTTTTTTTTTGAGATAGGGTGACTACGTAGCGTAGCCCAGGTTGACCTAGAACTCACTATGCAGCTTAGGCTGACCTTGAATTTGTGCATCACCATGCCTGGCTCCCATTACTTTTTTCCCCCACTGCTTTTAATTATGGTAAAGATCAAAATCCTTTCTGTGGCTTACAAGAGACTTGATGGTCTGTTCCCTGCTACCCTCTCACTCCAGCACCATTTCCTCCCTCTACAGCTGAGTCACAGTTCCTTCCAGCATCTCAGTTGGGCCTCGTTCTCCCCTTCACTCTGGCTCTTTGCACATGCTGTTGTCCCTGAGGTAGGACACTGTCTTCAGCCTTCAGAGATCAGCTCAGATGCCACAGTCTCAAAATAATGGCTACATTATTTTCCACATGCCTTGTCTTTGTAATAAAATGCTACATTTCCATTTTGTTTGTGTATGGTATTACAACCCACTACACAGTGTTACATACAAAAAAGGTGCAAGGAAAAAAACCCAGCAAACTGGTCATGTCTAATACCATGTCACTAGCTCAGTGCCTGGCATATGGCAGGCGTTGGATTGGAACTAGACTTCTTCGTGCCTGTTTCTGTTAGATGTGAGATGGGGTTTATGTTATGTGCCTGTTAGGATTGTTCTGAGAACTCAGGGGCAATAAAAGGTGTGAAAAGGATGCTCAGAGGTGCCATCATCTCTTGGGGACACCCATGGGGCTAGATCCAAGGGCAGCTTACCTTCCTGTCTTATCCTCACTTCTTTAAATCTCCGTGACTTTTTAGACCTGTCAACGATCTAATTTTATTTTTAAACACTGTTGGGCAACAGTGTTTAAAAACCATCACTGTTAGTTTTTCTTTGTCAATTCCCTTCTAAAACAATGTTATTGGTTCTGTCTTCTCATTTAAGATTTGGGGAGGGGTTTAGCCCCAGGCATAAGACATTAAAGTAATTTCCCTCTTTCCTTATATAACAGGACTCATATTCACCTTAAATTGAAGTGAGGACAGTTTGGTAATTGTTTTGGTTTTAGTTATGAACGAATTGGCTGGTCTCAGGGGTCAGACAGCCTTACGTTTGAATTCTTGCTTTGCCACCAACTTTCTTGCACAAAATACTGAGTGTCTTTTTGTGCAGTGTAAAAGATGGATGATACCTCTCTCTCAGTAGGATTAAATACATGTATAGTGTGCAGACTTTCACATGCTAGTGCTGTCCCTAGAAACAATTTCTTACATTTCAAGGGCTTTGCTGGAAACTCTTTGAAATAATTACACGGCATACTGGTGTGGCATCTAAGTCCACTTTGCATTTGAACCACTAGTAGATTAAGCTGAACTTGCGTAGGAAAACCTTCTGGTAATTAACCTGGGGTTGGGTGATTTTAAGCCAATTTTCATTCTGCAGCAGAAACAAAAAAGATGACACCACAGCAATGCTATCTCTTTAATTGAAAGAACACTTTTATGTTCTCAGGTCTATTTTAGTCTTAAGTGCCGATTATGCATCATTCTCTCCTGTTAACAGACACTTCTGTAAGTGATCTACACAGAAAGAAATATGATTCTTACATAAATACTGTACCACGAGAAATTATCTTATTACCTAATATGCCAAAAAGCTAATAAGATTAAGAAACAGTACAAGTCATTTTTGGACAATATTAAAACTTGATTTTAGCTTGTGGAAATAAAATGTAATTTCCTTTTATTATTCTCTTCCTCAGGTAGAACAAAAGCAGTGAAGGGTGTAAGGATATTATACAGTTGTATTCTATGAGCTCTTGTTAAGGATGTAGGAAGGATCCAGGTAGGATGGCCTCGAATTAAGATTTTAATGACACCCATTTAGAAAACACATTCTTTCTATTAATGATATTCTGTCATGTATGGTTGTTGAATAACATGTGAAAGTAAAAGAAGTTTCTTACTCAGTTGTACAAATATTGACTTCTGTGTATTTGCGTGTATATGACCATTAAGGAATAAATGCATATATAGTAACTATAGAACTAAGGAAAAAAATTTAAAGGGATAACCATTTCCTGAATTATGTACTGTAAAAAGTGACTGTGCCAAATTTTGACAAGGTTAAGATATTCACAAAGTATCAGCCCCACAAACTGTGTGAGTTTCAAATGTAGTTTTAAACCTTGTTCTCTGGGGGCTAAATGTCTTATTTACAAATGAACAAATAAGGATTGATTTTGATGAAAGAAATTGGAACAACTCAAGTTGACAATACTTTGGGCTGTAATTATCATTTGATCAGTGTTTAATCTTTCGTAATAGAGGTAAGTAAGGGTTTTGATGCTGGTTTTGATGGTTATAGACACAAGCACTTTTTTTTACACTTTTCTTTCTCATCACTGTTGACAGAAATAACACTAAGAAAATGCTGTCAGCCTTCTATGACACACAATTTTTCATCCAAGCAAAACAGAATGTACCTAGGACCTCAAAGAAATTTAATAATATTTGCATTCTTGTGATTTGCTAATCTTTCCTACAAACACCTACAGAAACTATATGTGCTTGTCTGGAGATTAAAGATAACAGGCTATGCTTGCAACAAGATGACTTTTTTTTTATTAGATGTTAGGCAGACACATTGTGGCAATATTGGGAACTGTGTCATGAGTGTGTATGTAGAATATTCTTTTATGGATATTTTAAGGACTTATTTAAAGACTTAAATCTATTTGTGAAACTTTCCAGATAGATCTGTTGGAAGATGGGAATGAACAAGATGAACTAGAAAGAGTCCAACAACTTCTAATGTTCCAAAATAATGTATCCGTCCACATAAAGTCCACTGAGATGATCCTTATCAGGAGCAGAGGTAGTGGTGAGTGGTAACCATCACAGGTTTGGCAGCAATGGTTTTAGGCTCTACAAACATGTTTGTGAAACTGTATTGTCCCTGGGGGTGACTGTTTGAATGCTCATTTTTCTGTAGAAAAGAAATGCAGGGGCTTGTCTTTAAGAGGAAACTAAAAGAAGAACCTCTGAGTTTCAATATGTGAGGTTCAGGCTGACTTAGAGGTTTAATATTTAGCTTGGTTAATTAAATCCCATTCTATGCCTTGAATTTAATTATCCCAACCAATGTGGTAATTTAATATAATAATAAAAAAGGGGTTAATGAGAAATGGAAATATTCATCTGGATCAGTGGGGGCATTTCTTCTTGAAGTGTCAGTTTATAGATGGTGATGTTTTATAGGGTATTATGAATTTTCAATTAGTGAGAAAATGAAAACCAAAGACAGACAGTAGATCATCAATGAGAGATTGCATTAGGAAATCACTAAAAAGCTCGTTCTGTAAAGTTCAGGGCATATTTTAATATGACTTCATGATAAGGTAGGCAGCTTTCTCCTTCCTAGGTTGAGCTTAAATCATGTTCTGTCTACACTGTGTGAATAAATCCTTGTTTAGGTTTATTACTCAGATGTAAGAAAGTCAAATATCTGTGACTTCTAAACAACAGCAAGTGCAACAATAAAAAGGTGACCTTTCTTATTTTACTGTCACTTTTCAATACAAATCTTCTGCTTCCTTCAAACTGCACATATTCTGCAATCTCAACACTGAGGAGCTGTGCAGTGGAATCAGACTCAGATTTAAGTCCAGCTGGAAACTTGTGGGTTGTTTTAAGGTACTTAATCGCACTGAGCCTTGGTCTTGTCGTCTGTGAAATGAGGATAATGCTATCTGCTTTTCTCAGATTGCTTAGAGGATAAAGTAAGAATGTAGGGGACACCACGCAGCCTGCCTGATACATAATAGATACTTTACAAATGGTGACTCCTTGTCCTCTGAATAAATCACAAGTATACTTATAAATGAATAACAGACACTAACATGTCATAACACCACAAGGAATGCCAAGTGTTCTGGCTTATCAACCAGGACAGTGCTCCTCAAACTTGAAAGCACCAGTGACTCACCTGGGGAATCTGGTTAAATATAGATTTGCATTCAGCCTGAGATTCAGCATTTCTCACAGGCTTCCAAATGAGGCCACACTTTCAGTAGCATGGAGCTAGAGCAATGACATCTGGGTACTGAGTTGACTTTGAGAGACTGGGTTAAGTTGCAAAACAGAATTTTACTCTCTTTTTTTTTTTTCCTGGTTTAATGATAAAAATGTCAGGGAAATCTGCAGATGATACAGAAAAAAAGTTTGAATGAAAATTTGGGAAGCTCAAATTCATTCTACACACTTTCATTTATTGTCTGGACAGATAAAGTACAAATAATTCAAACACAACAAGATTATGAAAAAAACCATTTACAATACTTTCCCTCAGAAATCATCTAAACTAGCAAGATTAACATGAAGTCATTCATTTATAACTAAAGTATACAACTGCCTGGTCCTAAGATTTTTTTTTTCCTTTTTTTTTCCCCCAGATTGAACACATTATAGAGAAGATTTTTTTGGTGTGCCTTTCCCATTAATGCTTAGCAAATGCATCAAAACTTTGCCAGCAAACTGCATTCATTATTAGCAGGTGACATAAAAAGTTTTCCCTGAATGTTGAACGAGTGTTCTCTGAACTGAAATCTGGTGTTTTTTTTTTTTTTTTCCAAAACCAAAAAGAAGAAAAAAAAAAAAACCAGAAAAAAATTTAAAGGAGGAGTCTATGATGCAGCCTTGGTTTTCATTATCTGTCTACCACTACAACGACTACCACAAAGTTTGCCTCTTCGGTGTGAAAACAACAGTCCTGTCTACATGCACTTAATGGGTTCAGCATGGGAAAAAACGCACAAAATAAGCACAAGTTATAAATAACCATAACGTTTTATTACCATTAAGACTAAACTTGTATTGAAAAGATTTTTATAACAAGACAAGAAAAGCAATAGCAAATTTAACTATCAACTAGATTATGCATAGCGAGTAACTGTTTCTATTACCCAGGGAAGAGCATGAACTCTTGTATTTTTTTTGTTTTGTTTTTGTTTTAAATATATAACCATACAAAGCACAAACATACTAAAATGATCAGTGCACTGGACGTGGGAGAGTGCTCCCGCAGTCATTTTGTTCCCTTAGCTCAGTTTTGTTTTCCCCAATCTGAATTACATTAAAAATAAAGACCCAGTTGTTTTTATTTTTCTACTGTGCAGTAAGAAAAAATATTCACAACAAACATGACAATATTTCAAACAATAGTTCTACACAAGTTACCTTGATACCTCTTTAACTGTCACTTAAATATCATAAGAAAACATTTTAAGACATATACAAACAAAACTAGCCAAGTGTTACAACTTAATAATAAATTAACCCAAAGGAAAAAATAACTTTATATATATATATATATTTATATTATATATACACATACACACACAACAGAATGACACAATAATATGCTTCTTCCCATAGTTTAAGTAAACAAATAAGTAGTCTAGCCAATCTAGCTATATTTGATCTCGGCCATAGGCATCATCACATCGGCGATTAAATAAATAAGTGTTTCAAGCAACATAAACAGTGTTTCAAATGTACCAACACAGCCCAATTCTATCAGCATGGGCTACAAAGTGAATTTGAAAATTGCTTAATGAATTTAAAGCAAATGTATCTTTTGTTTTCCTCTCCTAAACACATTACATTTAACTATGATACTAAGATATGTAAATAATTTCGTAGCACCTACTGCTCAAACTAAGGAAGTTTTAGATCAAAAGGAAAATTAATCTTTTAAATTTTTGTTCTGCTGACATCCCATACTGATGACTTAAAGAAAAACTGTCTTTCAACTCATCTCCTTGCTTTTGGGTTTTGACTGTGGGGAACTGTGGTACCCTGGGTAGAACGAACACTCCTTTCCCCTAGTAATTAATAATTTTTATTATTATTACATGCTATGAAAAGATATGAAGATCATCTGTTTATAGCCCATCCTTCAAAAAACAGTCTACGAATCCAGTTTAAAACACACATCTTGATCTCTAAAAAGTTACCAGTGCAGTATGAACGCGACAAAGTTGTCAATTTCCCCTAAATTAGCCAGTCAAAATATTTTTTTCTCAAATCCAGATTCTCTTGTAAAAATTCTTTATATTTTATAAAAATAGATTTTTCTTGAAACCCATTTTCAGCAAAGAGACCACCTCTTTGGCAACAATGTTAATGTTATTAAATTGTTAATGTCATCAGGTATCCCCCTTTCCCCCATCCCCTAACAGAAGACTGTTTTAGTTCACATGTTATAAAAGAAAAAAGGAAAAATAAAAAACTTTGCAAAAGTTTTTTTTTTCATTTTTACAATTTTTTAATTTTCCTCTTTAATTTGTGTGGGGTTTTCTTTTTTTAAACCAATCTGATTGGATCAACACTTTGACAAAAAAGAAAAATCTTTTTTTCCTTTCTTTGAATCCCATTACTTTGTAAAAATTGTTTTTATTATTTTTTTTTTGTTTTTTGTTTTTCTTCTTCAAATGAGCGAATGGTCATCTTAAAAAGACCCACCTTCAAGGAAGGTAGTAAAGTTAGCTGGCTGGGTAAAAATCCCTGCACATCGCTATCTATGTATATTATATTCAACAACAACAGCTATGAAAGAACATTCAATGCATCAAAGGTATTTTTTTTCTTTTTTTCTAAGCATTATAAAATCCTTTCCTGGTACACCTCAGGATAATCCAATGTTTTAATACTTAGGCAACACTGGCTTATAAAGTCCATGGTTGTATATAAGCCTCGAAAGGTTTGTTTCTCTCTCTTTTGTGTATGGGTGTGTGCGCGCGTGTGTTTTGTTCGTATATATTTATATATATATTTTAATCAGTAAGGACGGGAAATTCAGGACTTGTGGGCTTTGTTGGTTTTAAAGGAAACTTGCAACACTCTGTCTCCCAGGCGATACCCATTGAGGCTGGCGATGGCCATGGCTGCCTCGTCGTAGTTGGTCATGGTGACAAAGCCAAATCCCTTGCACTTATTGGTGTTGAAGTCACGAATGACCTTGACGTTGTTCACTGCGCCAAAGGGGCCAAAGAGCTGCCAGAGGACACTCTCGTCGGAATCAGGAGACAGGTTGTAGACGAAGATGCACCAGCCTGTTCCTGTGTGACCAGGGATGTTCATTCCCACAAGGCTTGTCATCCCATCAATGGTGATCGGGGAGAACCTGGCGGGACAAGCAGAAGGGGGGACTGGTCCAGACATCAGTCTGACCACGGATGACACACAGATGCACAGACACAGACATGGGGCAAAGGGCTGAGTGAGTGTTTGCAGGAGAGTCTTCAGGGTTTAAAAACCAAAATGCAAAAGCTAACATCTGTGGCATTTCTTCTGATGGGAATGGCTAGACAGTTGAGGCATGTACATGCCAAGAGAAAGGCTAGGTCAATTCCTAAAAGCCACGAGGGATTCCCAAAGCAAGATTTTATCATGGTTCTGTCACAGTATCTGCTCATCTGCTATCTCACCTTGACCCTACCCCACCTCCACAAGAGACTGAGCTTTTGGGGGAAGGGACTCTTCTGTTTATTCATTCAGCAGAGTACATACAGGAATCTCATGGACATAGTGACACAGAAAACACTCGATAAATATTCACTGATGGAGTAAGTGAGTAACTAGTTGATGTGAATGCTTGGAAAATGTCATCTGATTTTTTTCTTGGGCAGGTTAGGGGAGGGTTCTAGAATTTCTCAAGTGTACCATCTTTGCAGTCCCTTGACTTAAAGAGCTCTCAATATTACTAAGGATGGAGACACATGAGAATGGACAGACATGTCTTGTTATTATTCAGGTGAGTGGTTCATGTTCACTTAGCCTTTATTCAAAAGGGTTCCCCCACAAAACTTGAGCGACAATGATAGAGATACACAACTTCTTGATTCTATATTATCTGGAATTTATTTCTAAGCATCACTGGAACAAAATTTCAAGTGGTCTGTACATTTATATGTCTTGAACTGCTGTGCATTAGAAAAGCATAAAAATGCTATTTGCCCTGTTATAACAACTCAGAAGTCTTCTGTTTTTGTGTAATTTTGAAAGGAAAAAAAATAATCCTTCAGGTTCTATTCACTATCTGATAAAATAATGTGCTATCTGTGATAGATGCATCAAAAGAATTAATTAGGATACCAGTACCTACAACAGAACTAAATTTGTTAGTATTCTGTTTAGGACTGAATTTAAACAGGGATTTTTGACCCTATACACTGATTAGTAGCTTGCTTTTCATTTAGTTGAGTTTTTTTGGGGGGAAAAAGAGAAAGCAAAAACTCAGGAAGAACATGGGATAAAGTGTAAGCTAGGATCCTTTAAAAAAAATAAGCAAACATTCTTAGGGATTTGGAAACTTATTAAAGAATAGTTCTGTATCTAGCTAAAATTTAGATTATTAAATTGCTGCTAAAGATACGACATGTAACAACTCAAAACACATTACTTTTGCTACTATTCACTAAGTCCATCTTTCCTCTTGTTTAAAACCAACCAAACCAAAACAAAAAGTAATCATAGAACATATTCTTAGAAGGGCAAATGCAAGTTTAATTGCTATTTTTATTATTTCTAAAGACTGCCTTCCCAATGATTTCTCCCATTGGGAACTCATATACATAGAGAAATGTTAAGTATTTACTATAAGGCCAAGGTCAGAGCCAGCAAAGAGGTTTTAAACAGGATTTCCACTCTAATTGATGATGATTACCTAGAGCACTTAGGCAGAAAGGATTCCAGACCCAAATCTGAGTTCAATATGAAAAGAGAATCCTATTATCATCTAGTGCTGTCTACTCTGTGTCAGGCAGTAGAGGAGGTAGCAGCTTGCATGCCGAAGCTACGCCTTCCTGGTCTCACCTGTGTTATAAGTGTCACTCTTTTTGTAACACTTGAGGCTACCTCACTAGTCAGAGAGCAGCAAGGGATGGGACAGAGCTAGGAAAGATGTAGAATGCCTGGAAACAGGCAAGCAGTGTGTTAGACATGTGAAGATAATTCACAGTTGTCGTCACTGGTGCTGGGATTGAGATTCAAGAGGCTGGTGCTCTGCTAGTAAAGTCTGCAGTCAAGTTACTCCCTCCACTGTGCACTAGTTTGCAGAGTGAGGGTCCTTACCATGCATGCCTAGGAGGTGAAAGAATTGCCTAGACTCGGGAGTTTATGAGGACTATTAAAGACCACATCTCTTTCCCTCTTTCTCTTGGAAGAAGGGGAATTAAAGTATGCAGCTCCACTGAGCAAGAAGATGAAGACGCAACATTCCTAGCAGCGTAGTGGAGCTTACCAAAAGCGCATATGGGAATCTAACAGACACAGTGACATAGCACACCGAACTTCCTGAGATTCAGATTTCAGATTGGGTCTGGAATACCCTTGTGATTGTACTCACAAAGTCCCTGAACCCTTGACCCTGTTTGAGCCCCCAGCCCCATGAAAAGGCTTTAAATGAAAGAAACTGCAAGTTTATAGCCCACATACATATGTAACCAAGGGAAGAGTTATAATAACTGTCAAAACCTGTAACAAAAGAAACCCCTGGTTGAGGTGCACACAGATGTATGTTATTCTCGGAGGTGTGCTCAGAGATGCACACCAAAGTAGTGACCAGAGTCAGAAAGCCATCCATGCATTAATTCATGCTTTGGCCAGGGCTGGTAGTCCAAAATCTAATTTTTCCACTGAAAATTGCAAGATTGTCAGCCACGATTAGCAAAATGTTCTAATTTTGATTTGTTGGAATCTGCCCTCTTATCTGATTCTTGGCATTGCTAATGTAAAACAGTTGCTCTGCAACTTTGCAAAATCAGCCAGCAGAGAGTCAGAGCTTTCTCCCTCAGGGAAGCCATTCAGAGAACTACATTATCAAGGGCTTGGTAGCTGTGGCACCTGAACCATAGGAGAAGCCCACCTGCAAATAAAAGAAAAAGTGAAACACACAAATACATTTGTGTGCCCTAAAAGAAACAAAATTAACTGAGGTCTAAAATTAAAATTAAGAATTTGACATGCTGGTGGAAGAAAAAGGAAGAATTTAAAAAAAAAGTAAAGTTAGTGAATTAAAAAAAAAAATCTAGCCCCAGTCTGTGCCAACACGGACATCTGGCAATCTGTGGAGTTTTAATTACCTCTTTACGCCATAGGCCATATTAAGCAAATTGTCCAGCCTGCAAAGAGAAGGAGGGTCTCTGGGTTAATGCCTCACAGATGGCAAGATCACTCAATGGAACTATTAATAAGAATGCTCCATTTTCAGAGAAGAAAAGCTCCACAACTTTCCCCACTGCTAGGAAGTCTATCCACCGGTAGTTCCCCCTTTCCTGCCTCCAACTGCAAGTAATTCATGTTCAGGTCAATGCTAGAGTTTAAAGCAAGTGTCTAATGAATCCCCCTCATTCTTTCAAGGTCTGAATTAATTCCACTCCCCCCCACCCGACCTCTCAGAACATTTGTGTGGGTTTTATTTTATATTGTGTGTGAAATTGTTAAAGGGGGGGAGCTTCTTAAATTGTTCACCTTTTACTATAATTGAACTTGTGAATAAAGGTCTCTGTTCCAGATTAAAACACATGAGCACACAATATGCATCAGAACGGATCTTTTCTGTTAGTCTCGTTACATTAACTAAATCTTACCACACACATTTTGGGGGGGCGGGCAGGGAGTGTTTGTGGGTTAAAAAAATTTTTTTTTAAAAACGTCTTACTATTTACAGCTCCAAAGCACCTCCTGGCAAACTGTCATTATGTTATAATCTTCCTCACGTTCACTACCTTACTTGGGGCCAAGCTAGTCACACCATGGGGCAGCAGTAACCATAGTTTCCACCATTAGCAACCTGCTGGAGAGGCTTTTTACATAAATACTGCATGTGCTTTCACACAAAATAAAAATTAGATGACTTGGACTCTTCATGAAGTTATTAACCATTTCAGAGTCACCGGGCATAGGAGGACAAATGACGATTTTTCTCCTCACTGTAGCCAGATGGACCGTTACTATTCTAGATAGAAAGGCCTACTATTTTCCATGTGAAATCTGACACAGAGAAAAGCCCTTTCATTAAAGGGAAGCTGGGATGTGGGTGGAATAAAATAATTGTTTATAATTTACTACAGGTAGGTCAAGACTGTGCTTATCTTTAGCACAACAGAGGACAGTTAAGGTTGTATTGCCTTCATGGGAGAAACCTGCCTTTCAGAAATGTCCCAGAAGGGACATGCCCCACTGTACCAGGGGCTTCCTGGGGGGGTGGGTACCTGAAGATAACACTAGCGAGGCTTGAATTAAATCTTCCTCCTTGTCTTCCCAGAATGTGCTGACTTAAGAGCGCAAAGTTAAGATTACTCTTTTGGGTTCCCTCCCCTGGAACCCAAAAGAACTACCTGGGAAAAAAGCTACTTCCTCTGATAAGAATCTGCCTCCTGGTCTACTCTTTATACTAAAAGCCACTGTCCA
This sequence comes from Castor canadensis, assembly GCF_047511655.1. Taxonomy (NCBI): domain Eukaryota; kingdom Metazoa; phylum Chordata; class Mammalia; order Rodentia; family Castoridae; genus Castor; species Castor canadensis. The sequence continues at coordinate 123,522,561 of NC_133392.1, forward strand.
GCCTAAAGTCTAAGCTGCTAAATGTAGTCACTTATTTGCGATTAACTCTTGTGAAACAGAACCTTCTTGTTTGGTTAAATATAGAAATTTTGTTTCTACCAAAGAATCACAAGTTTAACCAAACAGTCACAGTAGTAAGCTGGAAGGGAGCTTGGAAGAGCTTCTGGTTGACCCTCTCCTTTCATAGGAGGGGAACCTGAGGCTCCAGGCGAGTTTCACACAGAAGTTACTGGGGACAGCGGCTCTAAGCCTTGCTCCATCCTTCAGAGCCATGGGCTTCCCTGGTCCTTGCCCTGCTCTGTACTCATGGAACAGGCTCCCTCCTCTGCAGGTGTGCCTACCTGAACCTCTGGGCCTGGTGGTGTAGTGGACCAGGGTAACGCCGGTTGGGGGACTGGTACAACTGGGAAAGCAGGGCCTGGCTGGACTTCTGGCTGGGGTTGTTGGCAAACTTCACAGTAATCGGTTCTGTAGCACCGCTAGGCTTCTGGCCATTCAGCCCTTTGATGGCTTCTTCTGCCTCGATCCTCTTATCGAATCGGATGAATCCCACCCCTCTAGACACTCCTGGGGAAAGAGAAAGAGGCTTTGTAAAGAGTGAACAAACCAAACTGGTAAATATCTCTGGGAAAGATGAGTGGGGTCTCATGAGTATTTTGTGAAGAATTAGCCCACCTCTGGGGCCGGGGCTGATCCTGGCTCCCTGAATATCTCTCACCCCCCAAAATGTACCTGCAAGCATTTCTGTCAACGTGACTCTGGACGGATTCATCCCACATACAGAGAACGGGGACCTCTTGTACTTGTCCCCTCCAGCCCTCCACTACTGCTCTGCTCAGCCCTCATCTCTCTTAAATTACTGTGACTGATCACCTACCATCCAGTTTCTAGTTCTTCAGTGTATCTCCACACCTAGAAAATTACCTCTGACCACATTGCACCCTTGGAAACATCTTCTATACCTCTTTTGTACCTTGTAAATATAACTTGTGCCTCATACCTATTCTTCACTGTCTCAAACAGATTAAGAAACAAGCAAACAAAACTCACAAAATATCTTTCCCTAGCTCTTTGTTATATGCAAAGACTTCTTGGCACAGCATTCAAAGTCCTTGGTAATCTGGCCTCATCCCCACATACGAATCACCCTGACATGCCTGACATTCCTTGAACAGGCTGTGTTCTACCTCAACTCTGCCTTGGGATGTGCTGTCCTCTCTACCCTCCATTTTGCCAGGTAAATTTGAGTCATCCTCTAAACTCCTGTTTAGACATTTCTTCCTCCATGGAACCTTTCCAACAATCACAACCAGGCATGGTGTGCCTTCTCCCGAGCTCTCATAGGGCACTAGATAGTCTCTATGAGGTATCTGGCACATTGGAGCCCTGTAAGGGCAAGGACTGTGTTTTCTTCATTCTTGGTCCTTAATGCACAGTGTCTGCACAGTGTCTAGGGCAGACCCAAGTTCAGTGAGAGCTGAACTTTGCATGAATCAAATGATAAACATGTGTGTGCTAAAATACTCTTAGGGAATGAGTTGTAAATTGGGGGTAGGCAAACACACCTTGTCATTACAAATGCAACCCCAGGTACCTTACATTTTTTACTGAGATGTAGTGTTTGGCTGTCTTTATTATGGACAGAGAACTCCAGTACCAGAGCCTCGGTTTGTATCCCTGCCCTGTGACTAGCTAGCTGGTGGGAAGTCAGATATCTCACTTTGGATCCATTTCCTGATGTGTGGAATAAGATCATTTGAAGTTCCTTCTAACTCTATAATGCTATGAACTGGAGCTAGAGCTATATATCTAGGTTTTCACATAGAAAAATGATGTTACTGGTTGAAGGCTGAACGAGACTTTGAATGTCATATAGTCCCACTCTCAAGCTGATCCCCAAATCCTCTGTTGCAACCCTGACAAGTAGTTTGTCTGCTGCTGGAGCAATTCCCATGGTGGAGAACTCTGACTTCTCAAGATGGCCCATTTTAAACTGGGGCAGTTGACTGATAAGAAATCTTTCTCTCAAGTCAGAAATCTACCTATTTGTGGCCCATATCCACCACCTTCAGCAACCACTAGCCTACTCCTGTGGGTAACAGGGCCCTGATACTCGAGGAAAGAAATTACAGAGAAACACTTAACCTGTGACTTGATCAACCAGGATTCGTGAGGTGATGATACGACCATATTGCGAGAAAAGCTGCTCCAGCTCCTTCTGGGTCATGGTTTTGGGAAGGCCGCTAACATAGAGGTTAGCATCCCTGATTGAGGCCGAGCTTGGACGGGCATATGAGACCTAGGAGAAGGTAAGAGGAGCTAAATGTATTACAGGTACTCATGCTCCGAGTAGAGACTGAGGCAACCATAAGATGACAGCCCCTTGTCTGTCCTTATGACTCATGGTGTCAGTTTAAGTCACTCAATAGTTCATAGTTTGAACTACTCTTGTAATAGTATAAGAACTAGGAGAACAGCAATAGAGGGACAAAAGGAGAGTTGATGATAACTTAAAACAAACATAGAGATAAGGGTCTCCAAGTGCAGAACAAAATAGCTACTGTGTGGCAGCTGTTAAATGCAGAACTACCCACGCATGAAGTTCTGAAGATTTACCTCCTGAATGTGGGTGTATAGATGATTTACTGTATCCAACACATAATAATCTTTGAATAAATCAAAAAAAACCCCTATGCTATGAAATTCTGTTCTGCACATTTCTCTCCTTGCCACCCTTCCTACCCTCATTCCATTCTTGAAAACATAAAAGTGATCAGGTTCTCTGCAAGATTTTTTATGTCCCTCCTTTGTATTGCTCCAATCTGTTCCTATAAGGTCTGTTCTCACTGAACGACAAAGTGCTGATGAAATGGGGCTGAATGAACATCTGCTTGAAAACTGGATATGTGACCTTATCGTCACATCTACAAGGACCAGTTGACTCTAACTTTGAGACAGTACAGGTAAAACCACAAGAAACAAAATGGAGGCCTGGTGGACAGGAGGTAGGGGTTGGGCAGTTGGGAGAGAGAAGAGCGCCTCACCGATGGTTATAATAAGTTCGACTTTGTAAATTTGTCCTCTCAGATCTCTCAATGCTTTTTTTCTCCCCAAAAAGCTAACACAGAAGTGTAAACAGATCTGAAATTCCATCTGCAAGAAGCCAAATCTTTAGCAGTATACATAAGCAAAGCAAACCCCAGCAGTCATTAATTTTAGACTTTCATTTACTTATTTATTTATTTTTTTAAAGAAAATAACATCAGACGTTTGAAATATAATTTACAGCTAGTCTAACAAAAGCACTTTCCTGCAAAAGCTATTTCTGGGGCAGTTAGGGCTCAGAATAGATGATGAAAACAGTCATTTCAGAGCACATCTGACAACGTTGGACAGAAAGGACCTATATGCCTTAGTATTTTTCTGTAGGGAGTTTTATTTAATCTATATAACCAATTTACAAGATTTGGTAAGGCTGGGAAAGGGGCAGCAGGGAGAGAGAAAAAAGAGAGGAAGTGGGGTGGGGAATGCATGTGCGTGTATGCAAAAGGAATTACATGTTAAACTGCACCTTTGGCATTAACAACTAAACATTCAATAGCAAAGTGGGCCTTGCTTCTGGGACCTTCAGAGGAGAGAATGGGTGTAGCAAAGTGGTTGAAGGATGAATAGACCCCTCACTCATGGCCCACTCTTCCTTTGTATGACAGAACGCCAGGTCCCTTTATGAGTCTCACACCTAAAAATAGATGTTGACTCGACAGAAAATGATGTGAATGACTAATCTGCCTCCCTGGCCTCCCTCCTGCTGATGGAGTGAGGCAGCTGCCTACCATGTCTACATCTTCTGGAGACCCACGGGCATCCTGGGAGGCCTCTGTAGACTCCACTTCTTCTCAGCACACAGCTAAGAGGCAGAGGGGGCTCTGTGTGTGCTTTTGGGGCGTGGATCTGAGGGGCCAAGAACCCCACTGACTGCCTGGGCAGGGCTTTACTCCATAGAAGATTCTCCTTCTCTTGTGCTCTAAAGGACAAAGTCTTTCAGGTTATAATCTAGCAGAACTATTTTTCAGGCAAGGGAAGGAGTGGTAGAGAGAAGGAAATACCACAGTGACAGTTCCATAATAATGAGGGTCACTTATTTTACTCTGCCAATTATTGACAAATTACATGAACGACATTTGTGTTTCCCCAAAACATGTCTTCCCACCTGTATGCCTTTGCTCATGGGAAGATTTTTTCCACCTACTTATTCAGGTCCAAATCTTACTCCTATGGCTCAAATGCCACCATCTCTTGATAGCCTTCTCTGACATTGCCTCCTCCTAAAAATCTCCTTAGCATTAAGCTCAATGAAGCAATGAACCATGGTACTTAACCCATTCTGACCTTAACTCACCACCTCTCTATCTGCCTCCTTAAGGTCAGGGTTGTATGCGTGTGTATGTGTGTGTGTGTGACTCATCTCTGTGGCTCTAGCTCTCAGCACAGAGCCTGATACCTGGCTCTGAAAAAAAAAAGAATGAACACCCACAGCTCATGATGAATGATGCTGGCATTAATGGCTCTTTGGAGTTAACTATAGCTTGGTTCTTCCACTAATGTGGATCACTGAGAACCAAGTACCCAGAGTCATACTTGTGTCTCTCTGCTAAGCTAAGAGTTGAGGAACAGGATGCCTCCTCCCTCCAGTGTCTGGGGTTGGAAGGACTGCAAGAAGATTGTTCTAGAATTAGAAATCTCTCCTCTCAGTAGACATTTCCTGAGAATCTGCTAGGAATCGGGCATAGTGCTGTATGCTGTGGACACAGCAAGAGCCAGACATGGTCTTTTGCTCTAAAGAACCTCAAAGATCAACAGAGACCTCATAGGAGCTCAATAAATATAGGTTGAGGTGGAAGAATGGATGGGTAGGTATATAGATCAATTATCACAAAGCTACAAGATGTGTGCTTTGCCAGGGATATGTATGGGTGTGACTCCAACACAGAGCAGAGATGCATCAAGGGTTAATAGGACCAGGAAGAAGACAGAGCTGAAATGAGACTGGTGGTGAGACAGGTGGTGGTGTCATCAGGGAATAGTGCATGGTTAATTATCTTACCATGTTGTAAGGACAAATGAGGTGACAAAGGTCAAAGGGTTTGAGGAAGTGCCTGGCATTGGGAATTTATTACTATCCAATAAATGCATAATACATAGTAATGACTTCAATTTCCATTAGTTCTGGGCAGCCAGAGCTGGGGTACGGAGATGAGCAGATTGAGGGCAGTGCCTGCTAGTGAAAAGGAGCTGGCATTGGAAAGTCAATGACACAACCAAAACCATTTCCCCAAAACATAATTCTGACAGAAGCAGAATCTCAGCCAAGAGAGATACTGTGACAGATTCCCAGAGACAGACTCTAGCCACAGGGCTGTAAAACTCCCAACGACAAATAGTATCTCAGTCATTCTATCCCAAGACTGATTCCTGCATAGTTTTTCTCCTCTATTTGAATTCTTAAGCCATTTCTCTTTTAGTCCCCATGTATAAGAAGCCTGTAAGGGTAGGAGTGGGCAAGAAATGACAAAAGAGAACTTTTTCCACATTCAATATAAACATGCTCATCCCTGTATCTAAAATTTTCAAGTTTCCATATACATTTATTAATTCCAATTGAAGGACTGTAGGTGTCATGCCCTTTGTTAGACTGAAAAGTTTCCAAAAAATTGCCAACTTTCAGCCCCTGCAAAGGGTCTGGCATTGCTGGCATTTTAACACTCCCTGAGTCAGTAGCCTAGAGCCCACGGCTCCCAGTGCTACGACCAGTGCCTGGAGAATTATCTTGCTTTGGACCATCAGGCTCCAGCTCATTTCATTCACCCAGAATCTCTGATGACAAGATTGGCATTTCTAGGCCAGCACAGATCTTGGTGTGGATTTCAGAATCAGTTGAGAGTTAAGAAACCACTCTTCTCTCTGAGCAAAGGTGGCCCAAAGGCAGGTGACTGTGAATGGCTGGCTTTACAGATGATCTTGACAAAATTTTCAGTTCTCCCCATCCCTGTCAGCTCTCAGTCTCCCCACTCCCTATAAGAATGACATTATAGCAACAAGCTTATAAACCTTAACTGTGAGTGGGCTCCAGTACACACTAGCTATGAAACCTTGGGCAAGTAATTTGATCTCAATAAGTCTCAATTCCTTTTCTGGTAAAAAGGGGAAGGCAATTCTCCTTTGATTGGCTATCATAAAGAATTTAGAAAATGTTTTGATGTATCTTGCACACATCTATAACTTAGTAGACTCCTAGTAAATATTATCATGTGATGAGTCATATAGGCATTTGTGGGCCAGTCTGGGAATCTAGCTTCCTTTGGGATATACCCTCCAATTTTACCAAACAAACATACAAACTTCTGGAATGCTGCCAGCAGACATCTGTAGAGACATTGTCCTTTGCCACTCTGGTGGGGTCTGGACCATCTTTCAACACTTCACTGTCACGAGAGTCCTCTAACATATTCTCACAGATCCCATTGTCTCACATTCACAAAGTACATGGTGTTTTCCAAAGTGACGTCCCAAGGGATTCTTACAAGATGGGTAAGGTAGCCAATGTCATTCTTCGCAGACGGGGGAACAAGACCAGGGCTGGGGGCTGCCTCTCCCCACACAACACCCACATGTGCCTTTACCTGGTCGTAGCATGTGGGGGTCACAGCATGGCCTAGGGAACGATGTTTCCTGAATCATCTAGCAATACCTCCTGCCCCTTCTCTGACCACCATGACAGTGAGAAAGGAGAGGGCAAGGAAAACAAGGTTAAGTCATGATCTTAGAGCTACGTAGATAAAATGAGAGGAAAAGGCATCCTTCTTAGTTCTGGAAAGGTGCTCCCTTAGGAAACCTAGTCTCATCTCAGGGGTCAGATGACAGCTCATTCCTTTGTCCCTTTCCTGAACACTTGCTGTGTGCCAGGGCAGGATGAGTGCTGGGAGTGTCTCTGTTTCAAGGATCCCACATTCTAGTGAGGGAAGCAAGCAAGGAAATGAAGTGTGAAATACAGAAGGCTATTGCTTGGGGAGTGAAGGTGTGTGGAACACTCATTTCTCACTTCTGGTGTTTTCCTCCATATGGAGGGAGACCCTGGAGTAAGGCCTTTTTCTAGTTCTTTTCTTGGGGAGATGGAGTAACCACACTAAATGGAGGCTTCAATGAAAGAAATGGGCAGGTGAGGCTCAGATGTTGCCTGTTCCTCCCTTTTGGGAGCCAAATACCAGCCAGAAGCACAAACTCTGTCCCAGGTTCTAAGGTCTATGAGAACAGGCCTTGCTCTAATTTAGAAAGGCCTGTGGGGTCCAGAGCACTTGTGAGAGGATGTGTCAGTCTGTCAAAGTGTGGAGTTTAGTGTAGGAAGCTCATTGAGTCCATATAATTAATCTAAGCCTTAATTAGTAATAAAGATGACTATAGGATTCCACAAATTTTTTTCTTTTGTCTTACCTCTTGATTGGTTTATAACTTAAGATATGGACAATAGTGATGTCATTTGTTGGGCCCCTTTGGATTACAATAATGACATGACCTTTGGACATCTTTATGAGCTAGGTTTTACATTCACAAAACCACCAAGGTCTATAACCACATTTCATAGTAACTGGAGCCAAAGGTGACAAACATAACATTGATGATCCCAGTAGTACTATCTCTAAAATCTACTTCACAAAACTTAGTGCTAGAAGTAGCCTCAAAAGTTTAGGGCAGGATCAAGATAGCCAGCTGTCTAACTTCTACATTTCCAAGGATAGGAAACTCATTACCACATAAGGCATCCTACACTATTACTAGTCATCACTGATTGCTGGAACATTCTTTCTTCTACATCTCAGGAACATCTTTCCTGTTATTTTCACCCTTTGTATTGTGGGTCTCTTTGACAGGTGCTAGAGTATCAGATAACTGTATTTTGAAACAGACCACCTCAAAGTAGTTCTTGTTTATGCTACTTTAACTTAAATTGAGATCTCCTTCTAGAACAGAATAGGATATGGAGGTTAAGAGGGAGGGTTTTGGGGTTGGAGAGATGTGGGTGTGAATCCTGTCCATTTTCTAGGTGTGTGACCTTGGGGTAGGTCACTTAAACTTCTGAGCTCCATCACTTGAATAACAGAGTTTAGAAACTCTCTAAAAGAGCTGATTGTATGTAGGATTCCTAGACACAATGTCTGGTGCAAGTGCTCAATGAACAGTGGTTTTGACATGGTTGCTATGCAATCAGGCCTTATGCTAGACATGGGGTGCAGAGATGAATACAACAATCCCTGACATGTAGGACTATTAGTCTAGCAGAGGAGATACATACAAACCCATTATTTCAGGATATTAGGCTGCATATTTCTCCCAGTCTGTTGTGACACCCTACTCTCTAAGTGAATACAAACTCCCCAGAGCAGGCTGGTTCCTGGGGAACACTCATTCTAAAGAGACCAGGAGAGTGGGAGCAGAAATCAGACTCTGGCTTCTAGGAGCAAGCCCTCCCAGGGACCTATAATCCCACCTCTGGGAGAAGAGAGAGCAGAAAGCCAGCTGGCTCCTGGAAACAAAGCTTTGATTGCGAGGATTGGTTTACCTCTATGCCTGTGGCTGCAGCCCTACCCATAGGCAGGACAGGTGTCTGCTTTTGAGGCCTCACTCTTTATACTCCTCCTCACCTGCCACCCGATACCTGCTATTCTAAAGGAAAATTGGGCAAAACCTGAAGGTAATATTTCTAATACATTTGAATTGTGCCACTTTTCCTTGTTCAGAACTTTCCAATGGTTCTTTAACACCATGAAGTAGAAGTCCAAACCTGGGCATTCAAAGTCCTCTGGTACCTGGTCCAACCTCTTACCTCCTGATAACCTCTTTGAGTACCCTATGCTTCAGTTCAAACAAAAATAATCAAACTTTTCTGAGCAAGTGCTGAAGTTTTCTACTTCCACCTCTTTGTTCTTGCTGTTTATCATGATGGCAAAATGAATTTCTGACCATCCTCCCAGACCTAGTTGTCTCCTCCATTAGGCCCAGGTACAAATAACTGCTCTTTTCTTGGACTCTCCTAGAGAGGCATGTCTCAATGGCAGCAGGTCTCACACTTTGCCTCCCACGATAGTCATCTGTCCTAATACTTCACCTGCCCTATTGGGCTGCATATCCTTACCATCTCCACACACCTACTCTGGCATCTAGTCTTAAAGCCTTACTAGAGCAGCAGCTTATAAATGTTCTTTGAATTGAAATGAAATGTATAATACACATTATGCAGTGGATTTTAGTTTCTTTCCTAGCAGCTGACTCTGATGTAGAAAATAAACTAGAAAGAACCATGGAGTTAAAGACTATCCAAGAGTATCACAAGAGAATCTGATACATAGAAGGCCTGGTGGGCATTTTTTTTTTAAGAAAAAAATGTGGTGATAGACTTATATGCCTTGTACTTTGTTTTTGTCACAAAATCCACCAAATTATCAAAAGAGCTTGATAGTGTGAGGCTCTTGTCACACTAGTGGCCCCCGAATAGAAGAGAGGTGCTAAAGATTTCATGTCCTGATCTTAGACACAGAGCCCCATTCAGAATTCACTAAACACTCATGGCTCCTGCTTTTAGAAAGACTGGTAAGACTATTGTGACCACCTTACAGCACCATAATACTTCCAGCATGCCGAGTTTTTGTACATGTTGTCTTAGTAAGACTCAAATTCATTCTTTACTCTCCTGTGCATCTCTGAAACATGTGGATGGAAAGTCTTCCCCTCTCTTCATGTAGTTTTCCCCTTAGGGGTTCATCTTCATCCTGGGAGAATTTCTTGAGCACTTACTACAAGCCATGATTACCTACAGATGAGGTATCATTTGTTTCATTTTTCAGATGACAAACTCAGGCTCAGTGAGATCAACTACTTGCTCAAGGTCACACGGCTGAACTGAGAGACAAACCGAGATATGACTCAAAGTTCTGGGATCTTTCCACTGTGCCACAGTAACCTGGGGCAGTGAAACAAAAACTATATTCTTGGCACAAATTCTTACTTTTTTTGGAAAGGTACCCAGTTGGAATGATCATGCTGTAATGCTTTATTATACTTTTAGAGCAGGAAAGAACCATATTGCAGATGAAGAAATGCATCTAGAGAAGTAAAGTTGCCCAAGGTCATTCATAGTAGTTTTTGACAGAGCTGGGCCTTGACTCTCCACTTTAACTTAGAGCTCTTTTTTGGGGTTGGTGGTGGAACTGGGGTTTGAACTCAGGACTTCATGTGCAAAGCAGACACTCTACTATTTGAACCCTATCTCCAGTCCCTTAGAGCTCTTTTGAATGGACAAAAGGAGGGAAGGTGAGAGGGGAGTGGTACTCAATGATAGACCAGACATCCTGCCCCGAGGCTGCAGGAGAACTGATTCTTTAATACCCAGGGCCACTGATGTTCTAAGCCAGCACCGTCCCACAGAACTTTCTGAGATCAGGAAAATGTTCTATATCTGTACTGATAAATAGCTACATGTGACTACTGACTAAACGTGCTTAGTGTAACCATGGAATTGAATTTTTATTAAATTTTAATTAATTCAAATTCAAATATAAGTAACCACATGGGGCTAGTGGCTATCACACCCAACAGAGCAGCTCTAGATCCAGAAACACCACAAAGTTAGAGCATCTCAGAGCTAGAAAGGATATTTAGGATCATTTAGTTAGAATTCATTCTGGGACAGGAATTCCTTCTACATCATCCCTAGTGATTCTTTCTGAATGGCTCTGGTGAGGAGGGAATCACTGTCATCCAAGGAAAACATTTTACTTTGATGGTTCCATAGGTTTTCTTCCCAGATTCCTGAGATATAGGACTGAACTAATGCCTAGTGTCACTGCAGAATTTTCTTTTCAAGAGAATGGAAAAACAACCACTGTAGAGTATATGGATGCTGAATCCACTTTGCCATCCTTGTCACTTGCCTTTTTTTTTTAAACATGGAGCTGAGAATGGGACTCAAGACACAAGGCTGACCAGAGTGGAAAAGAAAGGATCTATTTCTTGTGGTCTGGAGTCATAATCTTAAGATAGCTAAGGGGGTGTTGATTTTTTTTTTAAAGGAGCTCATATCATACTGTTGGCTTCTTTTATGCTTGCAGATGGCTAAAGCCCCCAGGCCCCATTCCGTGCATGTATGAAAATCCAAGTGTCCTCCTAGCCTGTACCTGTCCAGTTTTCTTTTGTAATACAGATATAGGATACTGAGATGACCTTTAAGTACTGGTATCCTGTCAACTTCACTGGGCTGAGGGAGCAGGAAAACTGTATTTCTATCTCTCCAAGGCTTGACCCGTATATATTTGAGATTATTCACCCAAAGTTAACAGGGCACTGGGAAACAGAGTAGCCAAACACAGTTCTCACAAAACAGAAAGAGAGAGCACTTGGTATAATTGCAGTAAATGGATCTCCAGTTTCTGGGAATTCAGCGATCCAGTTGCCCCTGCTGACCTTGGCAGGAAGAGCTGCTGCACTGGCTGTGTGTGTGTGTGTGTGTATGTAAAGGGGGGGAGAATACCTTTTTATTATTAATAAGGTGGAGGGAGGCAGGTCATTATTTCTGGGTGGGGTGATATCCGTCAGCAAAAAATGATCTGTTAACTCTCCGGGAAGCATTAAGAGCTGTGATAGGAGAAATAATTGCTTATACCAAGTGCAAAGAAAAGATACTTCAGCGGAATGGATGCCTTTAGCAAGGCAGGTGGACAGCGGGAGAAGAAGGGGGAGGGAGGAAGCCTGGCTGTCCATGACCCCTGGCAAAAGAAAGAACTGGGAGGGGCAAACTGGAACTTGCAAAGCTCAAATGTGGAGAGATCTCCCTGAGGCATTGTTAGTGCTAGAAGAATAATAAAGTGAAAATAGAGAAATGAATAAGCAGCACTATAACAAGAAAGGTGGAATAAACTGTGAAGGAGGGTTTTCCTTCTGAAAAGCCTTCACTCACACACCTTCCCCTTCTCTAGTCCTGCTTCCTGGAGGATTGGGCTGTGCCTAATGATAAAGTGTCTTTCTCATGCTCCCACCCCATTACCTGACCAAGTGGTAGGCACTCTGGGAACAGGGGAGAGGGTTACTCAGAGTGGCAGAGACCTAGTCTGGAAATCACTCACACCCCTAGTTTGCACAAGGGCTGTGCTTTGGATGTGTTTTACATCATCATATTTCTATCATTTGAGTAATAGCTTAATGCAATTATTAGAAAAAGAAAAGTCAAAAAAATTTGTATAATTTTTATACTGGCTGATAATACCTTACAATAAGTATTTGGTTTATTCCAAACCATTTAGAAATAAGCATGTCTTGCCTTACTTTTAAAATGAGCAAAACAGCTCTTAAGAGAGTTGATGGAAACCAATGTCAGAGGCTGACAAAGCTTGCAATAGTAGCCTGCAATCTGCTAGATTCATTGTCAAACACTCTACATGGCAAGCCATCGACAGATGAACCTTCTTGGAAACTTACCTCAACCAGACTGCTCCCCCACTCATATCTTGCACAGCTCCCTATCTCCCTGGCAACATCAGTGGGAACCTCTGCAGCCCCTTGGCTACCCCCATTAAATTCTTTGCATGTCTGTGTTCCCCCTGAGGAGGAGCTTCCAGAGGTAGAGCAAGTGAGACCACTTCCCCAATCCTGCTGTTCACACTTAGGTTGAAACCCAAACCAGGTGTTCTATCACTCTGAAAGGCTTAGTGGGAGTGATATCAAGCCTTCACATTCCACTTGGACCATTTTTTTCTGAAAGTTCTCAGTGTAGGTTGAGCATCAATCCAACCAAACCTTTGATAAACATACTCCTCTTTTGAAAGCCTCACCAAACCTAATTTCTTTTCTTTTTTTTCATTCTTCTTCTTCTTTTTAAGCCCAAGGTTGGGTCTTGCTATGTTGCCTAGGCTGACCTCAAACTCACAATCCTCCTGCCTCAGCCTCCCAAGCGGATACCTGGGATTATAGTAATGCAACACAAAACCCTGTACTAGGTTTTTTTTTTTTTGTCCTTAATTAATATGGCAACAAGCTGAACCAAAGGTAACTGGATTCAACAGACTGCTTCTTAGTAAGAGGCTAAAATTACAGTGTAAATTCAGAAGCTGCTCTTTTAGAGCCCAGGAGAGGGTCAGAGCTGGAATAGGCATTGGGTGTGAGGTCAAGGAGAATCACAGAAACATTTTCCAGAATCCATAACCTTTTTCCCCAATGCTTCTAAGAGTGTAAAGTGATCCTTTTTGGAAACAACAACAACAACAAAACCGAAAAAGGTAACAAACAGCTCCCCAAAGCCCTTAATGGGGCAAATCATCTCCACTGGGCTTAGGGTTGAAACATTAAGAAATGACCCACTTTCCTAAATGGGGCTCTAGTCTTCTGTGTCAGGCCCATGGTCCATACCCTATGGCACTCTGACACATGGATGGGAGAATTTCCAGGGCACTGCCATCTCTGGTTCACCTAAATCCTAGGAATTAGCACAGAGCCTAGAAGTAAAGGCCCAAGAAGAATTTATTTGAAGTCAGATGTGTTGCCAAGTTAATGGCAGAAGCCCTGAACCATAAGTTTGTTCACTGATAAATCTAGAGGAACCAGGTAATTAATTTGTTTGCCTTTTATATCTCCTACCCATGCCAGGGAGTGTAACCTCTGTGTGTGTGAGATTCCCTCCAACTACATACCCCTCACAGAATGCATGTGTCACTGAACAAACAGGTAGTATGACATTCCAACACTTAAGATCTACTGCCAGGGAGTTATTTTTAAAACTTATTTTAAACTCCAAATATTACTTACCAACCATGTGATCCTGGGTATATGCCTCTTAATTTCTTTGGGCCTCAGTTTTCTCATTAATATAAAGGAGCTAAGAGCACCTTCTTATAGGGCTATTTAGGAATCAAAGCTGATGTGTGTAAAGCACTAAGTCCCAGGAATAGTTCAAAGATTAAACAATAACAAGCACGTAGAAGGATTACAGTAGTATTGGACACAGTGTATATATACTCAATGTAATATTACTAATTATTATTATTGTTTCCTGTCAAGCTTATGCTTACATATTAAGCAGCTCTTTTCTGGTAGAATCATTTACAGGCCCTTTGTATCCTAATTCCACCTCAGCTCCTAGCCAGCTGTTGACTCTGGACAAGTCACATCACCTGTCTAAGCCTGATCTCCAAGATTAGGGATAGGAATCTTCTTCCACTAAAGAGGTTATAATGCAAAGAACAACTCCTCTGGAGTCACATTTACAAGTACTCACTGGGGGTGTGGAGATGCATCATGCCCTTTCTTTGTTTTGTTTGGTCTTGCCCTCCACATGCCCTCAGTATTCATATACTGTCACCTTATATCCTCCTTAATAAAGATAAATGGATTTTTTTGTTGACAGGAAACCATCTTTCATGGAGAACTCCTGCTAGTCACAGGGTAATGAGCCATTCACTGCCAATTGGCAAATCAATGTTTGCATATTCAAATTTGAGTTCAAGATTTGCAAACTGACTGCACAAAGCTCTACTATTAAGTTTTGTTTGGTCTTCCTTTATAATGTTTTAAATTTTTTGAGTTAGTTTCCAGCATTGAAAAATTGGGAGACTTATTAAAAAAAATTCTAGATTGCAGTTTCTATTGAACAAATGGAAGGTATGGTGACAATCTTAATTTAAACAATCCTCCTCCTCCTTCTCCCATTCCACTTCTTTTTTGTCAGTAGCAGCAGCCACAGTAGAAGAGCTGCCTTCTTTACCCCAGTCACCACCACATTCACAGGGCTTTCCAGAACCATCCCGAACCTAACTATTAATCATTAGCCTTCACAGTTTAGGAATTAACTCTTGATTTGCCTGCATCTGTTTTGTGCATCACACTTAAAGTAGTGTGTTTTGTAGGAAGCACTCCTGAAATGTTTCAGGAATGTGCAAAGGAGGGTCAAACTTGATCAAAGTTTGCAAATATGTACTAGATGGTTCCAAAGACATCTCTGTAATGCATGCGTTCAAAAAAGATTTTTTTTTTACAGATTGGCAAGTTATCTATTCCTTCATGGGAGTAAGAGCAAAGAGATAAATCTCATGTCACTTATCAAAGCAAACTGAAGCAGAAGAAGTAAACACTGGCCTGAAAGGCAAAAAAGCAATTTTAAGAAATTAATAAATGATGAGACTATTAACAGCACAAGAAAAGGGTTTGCTTTTTCTTCCTTTTAATATGATTTTTACCTTAAACACTGTGTCCCTTTAGGAAAGGAAAGAAAAGTTAATAAAGGAACCTATCACTCAAACTTAATTTTTAGTATGGCAAATAAACTGCTTTAATGAAAGGGCTAAAATCCCCACGTTTGCACATTAAATTTTCATTCGTAGTAGAGAATAGAAATTATTGATTCAGCCACGGCATCATGCATTTTGAATCCTACAGTGCCTCAGAAGCCCACATTTCCGCTGGGTACAAATGTGTTGGCAGCATTTTGATGCAGGGGGAGCCCAGGGTGGGTGGAAGGGTGCAGAAAGGGATATAGATAAGGGAAGGAGGCATGCTGGCTCTTCACAGAACAGAAATAATCAATGTTCCTTGTCTCTAAGAGCCACTTAGATAAAGCATCTGATGGTATGATGGCCAGGAGTTGCATTCTGAGACCAGAAAAACTAGGTCCTGTCAGTCTTGTGGGAAACCCTGGGGGCCTTATGGAATACTCAAAAAAAAAAAAAAAAGGCAGAATTGATGGCTAATGTTTTCATCTCAAACCCTTGGAGAAGAGTTTGGGTTTCAAGAAAACTGTAGCAGAAATAAAAGTATCTCAGTTCAAGGTCAGTGTGTTCGTCAAGGGAAGAATAAACGTCTGACATTCTAATGCTGAACTGGTTAGCAAAGAAAAATCAATCGAACACACTATCTCAACCTGGTATGTCCTTATCAAACAGTCAGGTGACAGGAGAAACCTTTCTTTACTTAAAGCATGAAAATAGGTATGTTTTTCCTTTAAAAGAAATTAATCTTCCTTGTCTCTCAGAGGGCTACCCCATAATTAAACAACTCTTATTTCCCCCTTAGAGAATTCGTAGGAACTGATTCTAAGCTTAGATAGAGGCAGCTTGAGTCAGGCCCATTTTGGGGTCTCTGTATTCCATAGACTGTAGGAGATCAGGCAAAGCTAAACTCAACTGCAAAAGTAAAGGTGCTTAAACAAGAATGATAATCACCCATATATTCCAAAAAGAGAAAGGTTTTATTTTGTTTCTTTTGTTTTTGTTTTGATTACCTTCCAGCTAAATTATCTTATACCTGCAGTCTTTTCTGTTAGTCTGGATGTTGGAAAAGTAGCTTTGTTGCACTAAAAAGTTCTGATTTTGTGTTTTCAGATGCTGAAAGCTGGTGCCATCTATAGATTTCCATTCTGGGAGAGGTTTCTCTTTTGTCCTACTTTGCGTCAGACCTGCTGTTGTGAAGATAAGAGCGCCCAGGAGACACTTCCCTGTGGCTTAATAGGCTATGAAGGATGGGACTCATTAATCTGCTGGCAGCCACCCCTAAACAGGACGCTGCCTGGAGGTGGGGGAAGAAGGGGAAGGGAGCAGGCAGCTCCATCCAGGGGACCACCTTCTTCTAAAGGAGCTCATACATGAGATTTGAAGGAAAACACGACAATCCAGCCACAGAAACCTACATCTCTTGGAGGAGAAGGCTCTGGGCTACTGTTTTCATTTTTGACTTAAAATGATTACTCCTGAGATATTACCTGCCCACCTGATTATTTTCAAATTGCTAGAATGACTATTTCTTTCACTCCTGTCCCTTTTAGATTAGTGTGTTTATTTATAATTGGCTTTCCCTTTTCAATTCTCCACTAGGAGGCTTCTTACTACCTTTAGGTAAAGCCAAGCTACTCAACCTGGCACTTAAGGTCTCCTGACTTGGCCTTGCCTACCTCCCCATCCTCATCTCCTCATCACCTGCCATGCACACTTAGGCTACACTGGAACAGTGTTTTCTTGCCTCAGCTTTTTCCCTTGGCTTGCTTGCTTCTGGTCATCTTTGCAGAATCAGGATGACAGGCCCTCTTTGTGAGGTTTTAAATCCCAGACATCATATCTGCCTTCTAGGTTGTCTCTGGGTCCCTTTCCTCCACTCACCCTCACCCCAGTGTTTTGTAATAATCTGTATCTCCTACTTAGTACAACGGATGGTAAATGTTCTTTGAATAAATACAGAAACCCACTTCTGGCTCCCACATTGCCTATTTATATTAGATTCAAGGAATGAAATTTAACCAGGGCCTCCTGAATCAGAAGCCAATATATCACCTCTTACCTTTATGGTTTTGGTCTGGAGTCTGAGTCCATTTAAAGTGTTGATGGCTTTCTCTGCATCCTTTGGATCAATATAGTTAACAAATCCATACCCTAAACTCTGTCCTGTGGAAACATTAAAAAAAGAGAGAGAAAGAAAGAGACAGAAAGAGAGAGAAAGTTCTCAGTATTTTTATAGAGGCAACACTCCCCATTGTAGTGAGTCAAAACCCCACTTTACACCAGGGTTTATCCCTGGGTGAGAGGTTTTCAATTTTTCCATCTCTCACTGGGTGGCCTTTAAATTCACAGGAACTGCCTGGCTAGGTGCCCCTGTACATCCACACTAGGTATTCACTTATCCACATAATCAGGAAGAGGCAGGACAGGGTAGTAGGAAGAGAGCAGGTGTACTTTGTTAGAAGATACTTGAATTGGAGTTGTGGGACATTTCCTATTGGCCATGTGACTTTAGAGAGAAGTAATTTATTAATTGCTTTTGCATTGCTGGGGGTCACACCCAGGGCTGTGCACATGCTAGGCAAGTGTTCTACTACTGAGCCACATCCCCGGCCTTGAGAGAAATCATTTATTGTTCTGCTCCCCCAGATCTCTTCCCTGGAGATAACACTTTCCTCAAACAGGTTTGAGAGAGTTAGTGAGATATGGAATATAAAATGCCTAACCAAGTACATTGCCTAGAACATAGTAGGTGCCCAACATAAAACAGTTACACTCTGCTCGGTCCTGTAAAACTGGGGCAAGCACTGGATGCAATAGCTGTGTCTCCTGTCTTGGCCATGTCAGCCACACCCACACTCAGAGGGATGTAGCAGGAGCTGAGCAGCAAACAGTAGACACATTTATAGTGAAGATGCAAGCATGGGCAGAATTTAAAGCAGTTGTTCAGATAATTCTTTGCCCTCATCATTTCCGGGAGCCAATAACAATGAAAAAGAAGGGTGGGGTTTTTATTGGAAAGAGCTGTGGAGCTCCTAACACCAAGAGGGAGTGCAAACATATTCTGCAAAGAGGATTTAACTATTTTGGGTGGAGATAGTCAACTTGTCTGCAAAGAGAGGGTAGCAAGTGACAGGGCTCCCCCCTAAGTGAAATAAAAATAATGTGCTTGCGA
This sequence comes from Castor canadensis, assembly GCF_047511655.1. Classification (NCBI taxonomy): domain Eukaryota; kingdom Metazoa; phylum Chordata; class Mammalia; order Rodentia; family Castoridae; genus Castor; species Castor canadensis. Next base: position 123,541,035 of record NC_133392.1, read on the forward strand.
TCATGCCACTGATTATAAATAGTCCATCAGCTCTGCCATGTGTCATCAGCCAGAAATATCATTAGGAAACTTTACATTTTTTGACGTACCCTTTAAGAAATACAGAGCTGTGATGGCTGTAAAACCACAAACTTTCCAGGCAGTATTATTGATTTGTGGGTGGCAGCAGAGCCGATGGGAAGGAAAATGACAGGACGTCACATGTCAGGATAGACTGATTACATAAAGCTGTCTTTGGAGTACTGGGGCCAGGACTGGGAGACAATACAGCAAAAAGCCTGCCATGTCCTGGTGACAGGAGTGCATTTCTGCAGCCAAAAAATCTTTCCAACAGCTTCTGTTTTGCTGGTAAATGTCTGTGTTTGTGTTGGTTGTAGGAGGGAACCTGGGAAAACAAGTGGGGTTCTGGATCAGAAAATGGGTGACTCTGTTATCCTTTATAGGATGGAAGCAAAGAGAATCAAGGTGAAACTTAACAGCATTTGTACCCCAAATGTATATTCTTTGTGTTTTGGAAGAACAAGGTTAGAATAGGAAAGACAGGCAAATTTTGCTAGACAGTCCTTTCACTGGACAGAATTAGTAACTGGAGAGGCAAGAGTACTGGGCACACTCCAACTTTTCTTTCCATCTCACTGTGTATGATGTGTGCGTGTGTGTGTGTGTGTCTGTGTGTGTGTGTGTGTGTGTGTGAGAGAGAGAGAGAGAGAGAGAGAGACAGAGAGAGAGAGAGAGAGAGAGAGAGATGCATGTATTATAAAACCCTGCCACATGTTCCAAGAAATTTCATTTTGCAAATATAAAAATACAAGAGACTAATTTCATTGGTTTAAAAATATCATTTATCCTAAATTTGGCTCCACCTCATCAAGCCTAACTAAATTCATCTAATTAAATCCATTTTCATCATGCAAATTTCTCATATTTACCTTGCACATAGGAGAAGTCTAAAAAATTGCTGTACTAAAATATTCTTATAATCACTTTTTAAAACAGTCATGCACCAAGTTGAACTGCTTAAAGGGCATTTTTTAAAGCAATTATGTCAATGATAAACCTTATGGATGAATTCTAGGAAACTGGTCACATGACCCATTTTCCAGCCCAACTTAATTTGTGCAAAATTAAAATAGAATATGAAAAATATAAGCAAAACATTACTTAACTGCAAATATTAGGCACTGAAAAAATTCCTTATTCATCATGGTGATGGGATATATGTGGAGGCATTTATCATGCAGAAGTGCATGTTCCCAATACCCTATCCTTCTCTCTAAAATTATTCATACATTGATGGAAATATAAAGTAAATATAGTGGGTATAATTTTTGCATTGCAAATTTTATCTGTTTGAGATCTTTGCTTTTGGAGGAAGGAAAACACATTCAGGCTCAGGGCCTAGGAATGTTCTGAAGGTCAGGTGAGGGAAAGGATCTGCCCAGCAAGATGTGTCATATCAACCAACTTGCCCAATCAGTCCCAAATCCACCAGTACCTCAGCTCCTGGCTATAATTAGCACTGCTGTGTTATCATCACTTGTCCTAGGTTTAGAGAGACTTCCTTTGGTATCAAGAATGAAGGTGCTTTTGGAAAAACTGAAAACCAAATGAATTTCAGAAAGAAGGAAAAAATGGAGATTCTCCTTGACACAAAATAATGAACTCTAAAACAGAACACTGCATTGTACAGGAGGACAGATATGGAAAAACCTGTCTGTGAATTGAAACATATGAGATAAACTAACTGCATAATGAAAGTACCTGTGGTTGGCCCAGTTCACAGACAGGCTTTCTTCAATGCTTCTTACCATCATAGGAGGAGTCCAGCTATGTCTAATAAAAAATACTCTGTGGATCCAAGTATTTTATTTTAAAGTGCTCTAGAGAAGATTGAATCCCTGGGTAGAAAGTATAAAAACCAAAACGTCATTTCTCTTAAGAACTGTTTTAGTTAGTGGGAGAGAGAAAAAGGAGGAAGAATTGTATGCTTTAATTTTGGTGGCCATATATTGATGGTGGGTTTTGGATCAGCAGTTTTGTATTTAAGTGTGCATGGAGAAATAGAGATGGAACACATTCACAAAGAATACCAATACTTTTTTGGGAGGACTGAGAGAGTTGCCATGCTGGGTGGGCCCAGGGGACTCAGTCTGAAGCCTAGAACTAAGTGTGTATGTATCCAAAATCCAGAAATACTAATTCTTTATCAGCAGTAATGAGATTTGAACATATATAGATATAGCCACAGCATTTTAAGAACAGAAAATGAAAACAAACTTAATTTTTCTTCCCAATTTATAAGTTTATTTTGATGGCAATTTGAACAAATAAAAAATGAAATCATCAAAATTATTTTTATTGAATTATCTTTGTTGAAGAAATAAGATATTATGAAATGAAGACTATTTTCAAAATTTTAAACTATGATAACTATCTGACTTCTTGAGTCCCACATGACCTACAGGCTTTAGAGCTGATCAGTCCCTAATAGTACTGTTCAGCTGGCAGGAGTGAGGGGTCCCCACTTATTACCATATACTGGCAGGGAAGAAAATGCATTGTTGGCAATTTGGGATAGAAACTTATAATTCAGAATGTAGTTTCCAAGAGAAAACTGTTATACATAATGGTTACATTTTAAAGCACTTCAGTATATTTTAGATTAAACAGGTTCTTGTTTTGAACAAGCTGTTCTTGAATCTGAACTTGAGTATTTTTGTTTATATAAAGCAAAGGCATGTGCACACACATACAAACATACAATGTGTCTTCCTACTATGATATGGCAACATCTCTATTCTGTTGTAATAAATTTTCTGTCTAATTTATCCCTTAGAAACAAAATGCTTCTGTTCACAAGAAGTAGCTTACAAGAGTTTGCATCCCTGCATACAGTAGGTACTCAACAAGTGCTCCATAAGGAAAAGAATCAATAAAAGCATTTGTACTAGTGCTCCGTTTCTGGGCAAATATGGCCAGATTGTTTTGTATATTTGGAGGAAGAAGGGGCAAAGTGGGAAGTATCTGAGGAATTTTGCATTTGTGAAGGAGGAGAACAGGACAGCAGTTGCCACTACAGACTGGGAAAGGAGATACAAAGGGGTGAGTTTGCCTCTAAACAGATCAGGTGAACAAAATCAGCCCTGCCCAAATTCCACAGTGACTCTGAGTTTACAAAATGCTTTCCCACTCATTCTTTTTACAACAACCCTGTGAGAGGAGATAATAATTTATAGATAAGCTCAGAAAAAATTGTAATTTTCACACTATCACAGGACTGAATCTCACTTTAGAACAGGGATAGACAACCTTTTAAAAAAATGTATAGGGTATGATAGTAAATAATTTAGGCTTCGTGGGTCCTACAGTCTGTCATGACAACTTTGCCATTGTGTGTCAGTCAGAGACTATATGAGAAAACAAGGAGTGTGGCTGTGGTCCAAGAAAGGTTTGTCTAAAAATCAGGAAATACAGCCAACTTGGCTCTTGGGCTATAGTTCAAGATCTCCTGGGCTAGCTCTTTTGGCTCCAAATTCTGTACTGTTTGCTATAATCATAGTTATCCCATTTAAACTAACATGTTATTAACAACTATTTTGAATACCTTGGAGACTTTTTTGAATCACTTAAAAAAAAGTAAATTATCTTGAGTAGTTCGTGATCAGCATTTTTGTTGTTTTCAATCTCTAAAAAATGTCCAGATCATAGCTGATTATATGCCCTCATTTTCCCAGGATTTTGGGTAGAAGTGTTTTCTCCCTTGCTATTAAGGTCCTGGGGATTATTCTCATGTTGACATCCTCATGGCCGACTGAAGCACCAGCAGAGAAGTAGGCTGGAAGGAACCTCGAATGTCTGCACTGCCAACCTGCACACTTGGCTCTTTCTCTCTTTAAAAACCACCATTCTCCAGAAACCTAACAGTTATTCCTTTCCTCTGCAAAGCCCCTGAGGGGGCAACCAGATGGGTAGTTGCTGTTGATGAAAACTCTTGAGTTGAGTAAGGAATTTTTTGGATGTTAGAATCCCTAGCTCAGGCTGAAATCCTGTTCTCAAAGCACATGATAAAATCCCCAGTCACCTCAAGATCACCTGCTTGTGATAAGTCATATACTAGTTCAACCCCAGCAACTCCAAATTCCAGGATGCACTCAATGCCATTCCCTGACTTCAATTGCCTCAAATCTGTCTACACACACCCAAAAGAGGACAGAGCGATCTGTGGTTGTGACTACTTATATAAATGTGTGTGGGGGTCAAAACTATACTCGCTGTATAACCTTGGTTAAGTCATTTAAGCTTCATCAGCCTGTTCCCTTATTTGGAAACCAGGGATAATCCTGTAATCCTCACAATCAAAGGATCACTATGAGGATTATTGTAACATGGGGACTAATAGCAGCTATAATTTATTCAGTGCCAATTTGTGCCAGGCACTGTGCTAAGTGGCTTAGTCATGTTACCTCATTTAATACTGTGTGAAATGGATATCAGTGGACCCACTGTGCAGATATAGAAAGTGGGATTTAAGAAATGGTAAAAGAACCTGCCCAAAGTCAACTAGCAAGTGGGCTCCAGGGTTAGGACTTGAATGAAGCCAGGTCTGAGTGCTAGCTCAGCTCAGGCTCCCACTCCACAGGGGCTGGTTCCAGTGCAAGTGCTCAGCAGAGTTCAGTGCAAGTTCAGCTCAGCAGGGTGAAAACACACTCACCCTGCATTGTGGGGTTCTAACCCTGACTGGAGTGCATTGGACTTCTGGAGCCGCCCCTATGGCTCTGCTCCCTCCCATCTTCTGGGGGTTTGACAGTGTTTTTGTTAATCTGAATCTTGGCTTTTCTCATGAAAGCCCAGTGTTTCTACCTGCCAATAGTTAGAAGACTTATTTTCTTTTGGTAGTTTACACAATTGTCTCAAACTAAGAATGGTTGAAAACCTTGAGACTCCAAATGTGTTCCTATACTAGCCACCTAGGGACTTGTAAAATATGCAGATTCTCAGGTCCCATCCCGGATCTTTTGAATCAGATTTTTTCAACAAGATCCCCTGGTGATTCAGATGCATGTAAAAGAGAAGAACTGCCGACCGAGAGTGGGTCAGATGGGAATCTAAATCTCAGTGCTTTTGCTTATTGCATATGACTGTGGCTAAGTGAAATTAACCTCCCTGAGCCTTGGGTTGGGGGAAGAGAACACATCCAACACATAGTAATGGAGAAGGGAAGCTCTGATGGGAAAGTCTCAGGCTTTCTTAACATCTGCTATTTCTTTTTGCTTCCACATTTTGCATTCCTACTTTGTCTCTTTCTGCTTCAGTATTCTCATCTGTAAAATGGCATTAATGTTACTTTCTTCAAGAGATTGTTAGGACTTTTAAACGTGATAATGCAGATAAAGTGTCTGGCCTATAACAGGTGCCCAGTAGGTGTTTGTTGGTTCCTTTTCCTTCTTCCTTCACTCCCATTAGATGCAGCCTTCCATTACTGTCTGGGTGGATGTTATCTCTTCTATGAAGCCTCAACCTCCTTGCAAGTGGAGAATGTTTCTGATACTTTTCTTTTACATCAGAGCACACGATATGCAATAGGTACATAGAACTGCCATCTGCTACATGCTAGACATATGGGCATGCTCCAAAATATTCCTGCCTTCAGGAGGCTTATTGTGTAAAAGGAAAAGACAGGTCTAAGAACTAATTATAGCCCAGAAAAACCAATAAACACATAGCAGAGATTTTTTTAAAAAGCTATATATAAGGACAGAGAGGTGTTGGAGACTGATTCTGACCAAGTAGAGCAAGGAAGGCTTCCTGTAAGAGGGGACATTTGAACTGAGCTTTGAAGAAGTAGTAGGACTTTAATAGAGTTCTACTATCAAAGTGATGACATTCCAACTTGAAGACTAAATCCAAGCACTAAATTTATTCTACAGATATTTATTGGTTATCTATTATATGCAAGGCATGGTTCTGCCCACTGGAAATGTAGAAGAAAACAAAACATACTTGGCTTTTGCCATCACCTAATTTGCCTTCTGACTGAGGGTAGAGGAGACAAGAACTATAGAAATGAAAGATATGGTTGTTAGACGATGGTGAGTTTTAGGGAGAAAATAAAGCAGAGATCAAGGAAACAACAGTGAGGAGTAGGGTTGCAAATTATTTTTGGGGGTGGGTCAGGTAAGGCCTCACTGCTAAGGTGACATGAAAGCAGAGGCCTGAGGGAAAGGAAGTAGACAGTCACCCTTATTTGAGGGAAAGGCATTCCAAGCAGAGGGAAACTCATGTGCAAAGGCCCTAAGGCACGAACATGCTTGTGCATTGAAGATATGGCACAAATAAATATAAGGGTCGTCCATCATCACAGTTGTCAAATTACTGAAAAGAGAAATGAGGCACCATGGTTTCTTTGAGTTGATTCTATAGTGTTACTGAGTAAGACACAAGGGAAGTGACTGCTCTCCTTCATTCAGTCTTGTGGGTCAGTTGAACACTCTTGCTAATACAACCTTTTAAAACTACCTGTTTATGTGTCTCTTTTTCTCAACAGACTGGAAGCAGCTTGATAACAAGATGATGTCTCATTGACTCGAAAGCGTAATGACATTGCTGGATATATGGCAAATGTGTGATGGGTGAATGAATGAACGAACATTATCGGTTCACACGCATATTTACAGACTGCTAACCAATCATGGTCTCCTATCTAGCAAACATAAAGGGACCATGGGGGAATAGCATTTTTTTTTTACCAGAGCCCCACTTTACCAGAAAAAGTAGGTAAGAGATATGGAACCAGAACCCATAAGACACACTCAAAAGATCTGTGGGCATTTAGTCCGAAAGGAGAGAAGATGCAAAGCCCATACTAATATTTGAAAGGCTGTCATGGGAAGGCATGGTGCACTTGCTCTGTGGCACCCTAAAGGAGAGAATAAGGATCAGGCAGAGGAAGAAAATGGACAAAATTTTGTCTTGATAAAATGAAGAACTTTCTAATAATGACTTTATAAGGGGATGAGCTACCTTGTGAAGTGTTAATGGCCCTTGACTTGAAATAGGCAAACAGAAGCCAGACCTATCATTTGTCAGGAGATGCTGGTGTGTTCAGCAAGATCGACCCATAAAATCACCTCCAATGGGAGGATTCAAAGGTTCTAATTTATATTTATCTTAGACCCAATGATCATAGCTAGTGTCAGTTTATTCTGATTTCTGAGAAAACAAAAATAGTAGGGAATATTTATTGAGTACTTACTTATTTACATCATTACTCAAATCTTTATAACTTTCTGAAGCAGGCATATTTTATCTGTACTTTACAGAGGGGGTGAGGAAACTAAGGCCCAGAAGAAGGCATACTTACTCTAGGGTGCATGGTTAGAGAATAGGAGCAAGTCCTATCTGATTTCAGAGTCAGTGTGCACTTTCTACTATGCATGGGATTCTTGAATATGTTCTAATTTGTAAGCACAATACCTGTTCTGACATAGCACAGCATGCCTGAGACTTTGAGAGAGCCTGGGTTTTCTAGTACTAAGTCCAAGTCCTTGTTCTTCCCATTTAATTCCAACGCATATCCTGAATGTCACACTCCCATCTTCCAGCTTGGTTGTGCATGTCAAACTGGATCTGATGCATTATAGATGCCAGTCTTGGAAAAGACCTTAGTATCAATCATCTTCAAATCCCTTCTACAGAACTGAGGACCAAGGAAGAAGCAAGGAGTTCATGGTCTAGCAGAAGTCAAATCCATGAATTAATAACGATAATAGGGTATTGTTTGGTATTATGATAGAAGGAAAGAGAGTTTTCTGGAGGATGTGATACTTGAATTGAGACTAATCTGAAAAGACTGACAAGAGCTAGCTAGGTAATAGGCAGACAAGGGCATAGGCAAACAAGCATACTCCAGAAGGAGGGGGAAGCTCGAGCACCTACCCTGTGAGGGGAGAGAACTATCCTGAAATTTACAGCATCACTTCCACAAGGCCACTGGTTATTGCTGTTAACCTGTACTGTCACTACCTTTTCTAAGTTGAACTATCTGAGATGTGTATACAAGATCTCCCCAAATCTCTGGCAAAGACTCAGGAATTTTTTAGGAATCTGAAATTTTGAGTGTCTCTATTTTCTATCAGCAACACTAGTGAAAAAACAAGACCTTGCCTTCCTTATTATACATTTCCAAAGTATATAAAATTATCTTGAGCCAGTCTTTTGTTATTTCCAGAGGCCACATTCTGGCTTCCTAAGAAGATGTCATTACTACTTACCATGTGGCATCAAGACTGCAACAAGCAAAGTGCCTGGCCCACAGCAGGTGTTCAATATAAGCTTGTTGAACTAAACATGCCTCTTAATGGACTGGGAAGTTCCTTAAAGGTGGAGGTATGGGTCTTATTAATCTTAGTGTGACCCATGCCTGGCATATAGTAGACTTTCAATAAATCTATGTTGAATGGATAAATGAATGAATTCAATAAACGAATGAATACTAACAAAAAAGGCCATCATTTTTGAATGTCAGTTACTATGCATGGTGCTTTAATACTATCATCTTATTCATTCCCTAAAATAACCCTTTAAGGTAGGCATTATTACTGGCATTTAAAATCAAGGGGACCAATGCCCAGAGGCTTAAGGTCTTCAAATGAGGCCACTCAGCTCCAAAGCCCACACAGGCTTTTAAATAGCATTTCCTGATTGCAGAGAGGATATCAACCAACTGCTCACACAGATGCCTCCCTACTAGGGTAGGGCACATGGAAATTCACAGAGTATATACACTCATTTCCTGAAAACAGAAAGGTACATTATGCAATAAAAAAAGCCAACTAACTAATTCTCAAAGAAGGTTTCTTTTTTTTTTTGAACTCCTTTTGGCTTGTCCCATAAAATAAGTTGCTCGAAATGACAGTTCTTCAAATATAAATTTCAATAATAAACCTCAACAAATGAAAAACTAAACCAATCCAAGACCTATTTTTCCTCTGTTGTACAAGAAAAGAATGGGAATTTATAAGATAAAAAGCCAATATCAAGTGCTTAGTTAAAAAAAAAAAACTGAAAGGAAAAAAAAATTCTAGGTAATGTCCTGGGGACAATAGAAGCCTTGGTGACAACTATCTCACCTTCAGTATTTATTGTACAAAAAGAAGGAATGTTCAGACTGATGACCCTGGGGCAATGAACAATTCTTAATTGAAGCAACATTAAATTAAGTTATGTTCAGAATACTCTTACAAGACAGGAAAGAATAGTCACACATTTAAAAATATTTTTAATGAGGGTTGAAACAAAAAGAGGAGGATTTTGGCAAACTCCCAGCTAGCCATAAAAAAATGAACCAGAATTTTTAATTCTTGGCTGCTTTATTCTCACATGGAATAAAAGTTTGGATGTCAGACAGAAAGATTTTCTACTCAGAGTAGATGCAAACCAACAGGTGATCCCAGAAATGCAGCTGACGTTAAAGACAACTGTTTAGCAACAAAGGAAGAAGAGATAGAAAAAACTATCAGGTTAATATTATTTATGTGCACTGTAATTAGCTTTTAGGCAAAATGAAATTTTCTGTGGGTGAAAAGAACTTCTGTAGTTAATACTAAGACAATGACTTCCAAATTCTTCCACCAGACAACGTTCTTATAAGGGGCATGTAGAGGCTCCTGCCACCATGTTGGGACCCAGATTAAATGAAATAAGTTACATGAGAGGCCTTGGCACAAAGTAATACTTCATAAATATTAACTGAATAGAAACCTATTAAAACTGCCTCTATTCAAAATAAGAGAAGATTCATAGTTCTTGTTGAAGGAGATGAGATAAATAATTTGTCTGTGCAGAGATAAATCAGGATGTCAAATGTTAGCTGAAGCAGGACTTTGAGAACCTCTGAAGTAAGAGCTTGGGGTTCTCTGGCTTTGAAACTGCCACTCACAGCTGTGTGAATTCAGAGACACATTCCTCTGTCCCTAGCATCAAGGAATTCATTAATAGTAAGATGCCAGGCATGAAGCTCACCATCACAATCTGATAGCTTAGTTCAATTCCAATAAATTTTAAGAAAGAAATCCTTCACCTCATGAAAAAGAAAAGAAAAAAAAACAAACTTAAAAAAAAAATCACCATTTATCTTGCAGGTAGGAACTGAGGTAAAAGAAGTAAAAACCCAAGAGCAAAAAGTACTTTCACAGAAATAGGTCTGCAGGGTAGGAACTGAGGAGGAAAGCCTTCTTTGATTTTCTGAAAAGCTAAAGGAATGTCAGGGAATAGGTACACCAACTAAGTATGCGTGGCCTCATTATGCTAGCCAAATACTTGATAGACATGAAAGTAAAGGATTGCCCAGAAATATGTGTGAGATCACAAGCTGAGAACACCTTCCAATGGCTCAGCTCTTGTAGGCAATGGAAAATGAAAAGCCATCATGATCATCAGGATACCAAATGACCCATGGGTTGAATCAGGCCTAGAATGTGCTCAATGCTCAATAACCTGCCAAAAAATGCCTAGTTTGTAATGGAACTCTGCTGAGCTAGAGAGAAGGATCCAAGTGATGCCATTTTGTTTCTCCTAGGAGTAGGTGAGACTTTCTCAGCACACCAAGGACTCCATTTACTCACCCATGAGCAGTAGGGGATCCTACCTCATTCTTAATAAAAGATAGTCAAGTAGGAACTGTCCCAAACTGCTTCCTTCTCACCCACCACCAAACATATCCCTCCTGGCTTGGAAAATGTAGTTTTCAAAAGGCCAGAAGAAAAAAGATTCCTTGGGGGAATGCTACAAATTCTACCATTTCCTCTAAGTTTCATAATGCATGTTAGCACAGACTCAGAGAAATAGTGAAAAAACAAACCCTATTTTGATTGGTTCACTTCATTTTCCAAACTCATTTTGTCACAGCATGTCCTTTAAAAATATATTACAGGTTAAACACTTTTGGGAAGGATTTTTTGATGGGATTCCCAAACAAATACTACTGAAACAGAACTGAATACTGTCTCAAAATGTAATTACCATAAGGTGACAGACCTGGTTCCTAGTGCTGAGCTACAGTTTCTGAGATAACAGAGGGGCCAGTAGAAAGTGAGGAGACAAAACAGAAAATACTTCTAAGTCTCTTCACTGGGACAGTCTGTGACTGTTTCTCAGAAGACATTACACAGTCTGGCTTCTGAGATAATCTAGACACAGGACAGTGACGCAGAGTGGGGAGGGGGGTCAGACATCCAAAGACATGTTTACATGTTGGTATAGGTTTACAAGTCTGTTTCTAGCTTACTAAATATCAGTGATCAGCATGCAATGAGCTGAAGAAGACTAAAGACCCAAGGGGAAAAATAAAACATAATTGTGTGTGGTTGAGCAGATACAGGAGCACACTCTTGTAGGTACACACATACAGACACACTTATGCACAGTATCTATACTGACATATGACTCTGGGAGGTAGTAGATAAAAATAAGGCTTTGGAGTCAACCAAGCATGGTTTCATGTTTGTTGTGCTATTTAGAACTGTGTGCCTTAACAAGTTACTTAACTTATCTGAACACATTTCCTCACTTGTAAAATAGGGCTAATAATATTTACACCACACAGAACTGCTATAAGAATTATATCACTACATGGTAGACGATTTTTCTGTGTACTTTAATATATTGATTCACAATAATTCTATCAATATTCCTATTTTAGGAATAAGAAAGCGCAGAGAGGGCAAGAATTTACCTGTTGCACAGCTAGTAAGTGGTAAGGCTTGGGTGCAGATGCAGGCAGTCTAGTTCTTAATCACTAGGGTGTCCTGCCTAGCACAGTGCTGGATTCCAGCCAATCCATGATATTCCTCTGGAAGAGACAGACACACTTACACAAATACACAGACACCCTACACCTTCTTTTCCTCTCTAGTTTTAAGAATCTGCTGCTTTTGCTATTAGTTTATTACATGGTGCAGTTCAAGTGGGCAGCACACGGAAATCAGCTTCACAAACACAAGGATCTTCTGTGGCTGCTCAAGGAACAGAAGAATAAATTCAACCCTGAGAAATGTTAGTTCACTCTGAACGATGACTCACAACCGCTATTTTCACAAACAGCCTGCTAATTAAACTTTCTTATGAACTCGGCTAACCATTTTTCCAATGCATGGAGGAAAAATTATTCATTATAGACCGGAATCCAAAATCTAATATTAACAGCACAAGCAGGATCTGTGGCATTGTAATTTGATCAGCTTGAGCATTAATAACAGTTAGACATTGATGTCTGAGAGAGTTAATCAGCTTTTGCTGAGATGTGCGTAGATAACTGAACAAAACATCTGGAAGTCAGACTAGAAAGCAAAAGGCAACTCACCACAGAGGGCTGACTGTTTGCCTTTCCCTCAAAAGTCCCCTGCTTACAATGTCCTATCTTCTGGGTGACCACAGAAATATCCTAAATTGGTGCATCATGTTAGAAACAGCTCATCTCATCTAATAACACTCAGGAAGGTGGGAAGAGCCAGTATTATTTATTATGCCCATTTTATTGGCAACAAACAGAGGCACAGAACAAATTGATCTGAAAGTCCTGCAGTTAGAGCTAGAATAAGAACCTGGTAGATCCTTCCATGTTATCATGTTGTCACTCACAAAAGGGTCTAGTATTAAAACAAACTTGAAAAGTATACTGACTTTTTCAAATATAGAATTAATGGCTCTCATATACAAGCTGCAACAAATACTAAAACTGGGACTTACTGTTGCTGTGAAGGGCCTTCACAGTATCACCAAGTTTGAACTCAGAACTACCATTTGAAGAAAGTAGGAGTAGGAGTTACCTTCTCCATGAACTATTGAGGAAATGGAGGTCCAAAAGAAATAAACTGACTTATATATTACTTAGGTAAATAAGTAATAGTACTTAGGTAAGTCTAAGTCATCTATTGAGCAGGGTAGGTGGGAGGGGACTTTCATTGACATCAGTCTCACTTCTGGCTAGTTCAAGACCTTGTGCTGGGTATTTATGACCAGAAAGTGTTTGGGGTGTGAGTGTGCTTTGTGAGTGTGGAGCTCTTGGGCACTGCTCTCTCCGTTTGGTGTGTCTCATTGGAAAGGCTCCATTGACTGGTGAGGGATACTGAGAAGAGCAAAGGTGGCTGGAAATTAGTTCTCATTTCCACTGTCAGGACCAGGAAATTACAGTGACATTTGAGGTTATGTTGGTCATCCACCTCAGGGTCCTGGGTCAGAACTCACTGTGGAAACCATCATCAGAAATATGGAAGCTGAGGACTGAATGAAATTCCTGCATGCCCAACCCTATTAGGAGAGGGACAACGGGAAGGGAAGACTGAAGAAATTCAAGCCAGTAATCACTTAGTTCAGGACAGCAGGCAAGGAAGATCTGCTTTGGAACCCCTCTTTTGGCACACTGTTTATAGATTACGCTAATAAAAACAGGGACTCCACTCTGGCAGCTTCTCTGTGTTACTATCTAATCTGTCCATAAAATCTAAGCCAATTAATCAAAAATGGATCTAGGTAGGAAAGAAGAAGAAAACTCCATGTATGTGTTTCAGGCTTCATAGCCCATCCTGTATTACATAGCTGCAATGTCTCCACAATCTGAGACTATTTATCCAGAAAAAGAGCTATGGTGAGGGTGGTAGGAAGTGGGGCAGTGGGGCTAAGCTCCTAGGTGCCATGTGAGAAAGAGATGAAGATTGTCATTATTCAATTTTCCTTCCTGTAAAGAAAACTCAGGCTAACTGGTCTGTTACTTCTCAGACAAGTTGCATTTAATTTACTAATTTTTATCTGGTCTCTTTTTACCATTGTAATCCATTTTCCTCTACCTTGTTCTTTAAAAATATATGAACCATTTTAACATTAGCTTGTTTCATATTATCTTATAAGCCAGCTCAGATCCTTTTTGGATAAAAGGCATGTAAGTAAATAAGAAGGAGAAAGCAAGACAGGAAATAAGCAGAGAAAAAAGAGAAGAAGAAAGAACAAGGAAAATAAGAAGTCACGTGTTCATGATTCTAACGATCTTTGGGCTGCCTCAACATGATGAAAGAAGTACTGAATAGAAAAGCCTCTGAAAACAAACACTAAGGGAAAATATCTGGGATTACTAAGTGTGTATTTCATACTTATACCAGCAGTAAAATGAGATGATGTCTGTGATGAGAATTACAGACTTTACCCTAACTAGCTGTATCCATTTTGCGTTGATGGGCCTTGCCTCTCACCAGACATTCAACTATAAAACAAGAGCCAAACAGAAAATCAAACTTATAAATCAGCAACAAATTGAAGTACATAGAAAGAGAGTCATTAAGCAAACCTCAGTGAGACAATGATTCTCAGATCATAGAGATCATGGGAAGTCTGCAAACTGCCAACTTCTTTCTGAGTTGGGTAGGGTTATTTATTAGCAAAGTAGAGGGAACACAGGCTTTAACATCCAGCAAACTTGGGTTCAAATCCCAGCGTCACCACTTATTAGCACGTATTCATTAGTCCTTGACAAGGTCCGTATTAGTCAGCATGGACTGCTCATAACAAAATATCTTGGTTGGACAGCTTAAAAAACAGAAATTAATTTTCTTACAGTCTGGAGACTGGAAGTCTGAGGTTAGGGTACTGGTATGGTTGGGTTCTGGTGTAGGCTGGTGTTCTGGTTTGTACATGGCTGCCTTCTTGTTTGGTATGTGCATGTAGAAAGAGAGTTCTGGTCTCTTCTTATATGGAAACTAGTTTTATTAGCTTCTACCCTTACGTGCTCAATTAACCATAATTACTTCTGCAGAGGCCCTGTTTCCAGTTACTTTGGGAGTTAAAATTTCAACATATGAATTTTGGGGAAACATAAACATTCACTCCTTAACAATGTTTCTAAAACTTGGCTCAGCTGCCTCCTCATCACAAACTTGTCTCCTACAGTCTAATTTCTGTCATGTTCAAGGTTCGTTCTTTAATATTTTCATTTCATCCTTTTTTCCTTTGAACATTCATAACTGATGTATATTTCACTTTCATTCAGAAGTCAGAGTGGCAAGGTAATAAAAAGACCATAGTCTGCAGTCAGACAGACCTAATCCCTCTGATTAATTCCAGCTGATTAATTCTAGACTTGGCTTCCTCATCTGCAAAATGGGGTAATAACCACTGATCAAGCAAAATTTAAAGCTGCAATGAAATTATATGTTTAATAGCCCTAGTAGTGTAGCTGACACACAGTAGGAATTCCATCCAATCTCCAACCTCACTGTATTTTTATGAATCCTTCTTTATGTTAGTTAGATTGTTTTAATCTGCTTATCTAGATATCAACATTACATAGTATACTATGTATTTTTTTCTTTGCCAATTTCCAAGAAGATAAGAATAGAAAGGTACTTCCTCAACTTAATAAAAGACATCTATGAAAAACTCACAGTTAACATCATAGTTAATGGTAAAAGAGAACTCAGAACATGTTGTTATGAATCCTTTTGTTCTATCTTTTCAATGACTTTAATAGCCAGAGACAGAGTTGGGCTTGGTGGTTCATGCTTATAATCCCAGCACTAGGATGGCTAAGGCAGGAGGACCGTGGGTCTGAGGCCAGCCCAGGCTGCATAGCAAGGTAAAGGCCAACCTAAGCTACATAGTTTGAGACCCATCTCAAAGAAAGCAACCAAACAAAAAAATAGCCAGGACCAACAAGGGTGGGATTCGGCCTTGGTGAAAAACAAAACAGAACAGCAAAGGTGGGTATGTTGTGATATGCATCATGAGCAGGTTACCTTTCCCTTCCAGACCTGTGGGTTGATGGAAGGTGCTATAATCTGTCCTGCCTTTCCTCACTCATTGCCCTTGTAGTAAGATATGGGCACAAACTTTGCCATATCTTTTTTTGGCTTCTTCACAGACCCTGACATAAACCTTAAGAAAGGGAGGAAAAGGAATATCATGTATTTGGTCTGAGAGAGTAGGCACTAAATAAATACCATTGGTTGAATGAAAATGTTTCACAAATGTAAAGGCCTCATACAAATATATGGTCTCTACCTGAATTTTACCTTTTCTCCAAACTAGGAATATCTTTTTCCATCAAAAATCAATTTTGGTACTGTAAAAAAAATGAAAAGGCAACATAACAGTCTTCAGTTCTTAGAAGGATAAAGACAGACACAGAGTTCATCAGTTAAGAGCAGTAAGGGGGATGCAGAATGGGGGGGTAGACTGAAGAAAGAAAGAAATAACCACTATCATACCTCTCAAAAGACAAGAAAAAAAATGAACTTCCCATTAACACATTTCA
This sequence comes from Castor canadensis, assembly GCF_047511655.1. NCBI lineage: Eukaryota > Metazoa > Chordata > Mammalia > Rodentia > Castoridae > Castor > Castor canadensis. Next base: position 123,557,332 of record NC_133392.1, read on the forward strand.
GAAAGCACTTTCCTCCTACCCTGAAGCTGATGAGTTACATTTTTAGATAATGTGTGGAAATTTCAATTTGACATTACCTTCCTGCTTAGTTCCTACACTCAATCAACCAGGCCATTCTACAGAGAAGGGGGGAGTATGCATGTGTGTGTGTGTGTGTGTGTGTGTGTGTGTGTGTGTGTGTGTGTTAAGGGAAAGAGTGGAGGCTGGGTGAACAGGGAATTGGTCTTATGAACCAAATAGTCAGCTAAAGCACAGAAATAGAAAATCCTTAAAATACCCAACCCTGATTCACATCCTAGGTAAAAATCCTTTGAGACATCTCTCCAGGGATATGAGAATACTTTCCTATGGTTATCCAAGTTCGGAAGCAGGTCAGAACCATCAGATTTGGAAGGAAAGATAAAAGGGAAGACAGCCAGGAGGCAAATGGAAAGTATACCTGGTCTATAATCCTGACTATTACTATCCTGGGAAAAACTTGTGTCAAAAGATGCATAATGTACCTGCACAAACCCTAAACCCCACAGCTCCACTCAACTCCCAAGTCCTAATTAGAAAGGATGGAAGGTCTCTGATTGCCCTTGATGGGTATGTAAGAGGCACATGATTACATGGTTTATTGTCTGCACTTAATGTTCTAACATTCTTCAAGTTCCCCTTAATAAGGCAGACCCCTATTCTACTATTTTGTAACTGCTGAATTTTCTCCACACCTAAAAGTTTTTAATTCACTTCCCCTACCAGTAACCAACCCCCTTCCTAAGTCAACAAGTCAAAACTCTTTTATTCATTGTGAAATATGTGTAACTGTGAGGAGGTGATAAACAAAATGACAGATGCAAATATGCCTGATTTTCCTCTGAATTCAGGAGACATATCACTGCACCAGCACATTTTCCAAATCAGAGCAAAATATGCTTTTACATGTTACTATTTCTTCTATTCTTTCTATTACTAACAAATACATGTCTAATATATAAGAAAGAAAAGTTCATTTGGCTAATTGATATCTTGGGATTTTCTTGGATATGCTTAATCTTGGCTAGGTTTTAACTATGCTTAAATCTAGCAGCTTCCATTCCAATACTGTGCTTGTAAAATAAAGAAAAGGTGAACATAGTGAAGGATATTTCAAGAAAGGAGAAAACTAGAAGCTAAAACCACTCCAAGCCTAGTCTTCCTTGTAATCAGTGATCTGTTTAATTAAAAATTTATTGTTTTAGCATTCTATTTTCTAAAACAAAAGATTTTGAGCTCTATGTTTTCCCTGTACTAAAAGTTTCATTCCCTTGGAATAGAATCTGAATATTAAGCTGAGAGAAGTCAGCTTAATATTTTTGGTGAAACTGCTATATATATAAAGAATACATCATACAATTCTCAATTGGTGAGACAGTGCTGGGTTCAAGACCTTCCTCCCACACTTGTAAGCTAAGTCACCTTGTGCAAGTCACTCAGTTGCTCCTATATTCAAATTTCTCCTGATCTCAGCACAATGCTTAGCATACTATAAGTGCTCATTAACACTGACTATTTTTATGATTCTTTAAGAAATCCCGATTCACAATTTAAAAGAGCTACTATATTTACGACATTTAATGTAGTGTCCAGAACACACATTAAGGCACACAAAACATACAAAAGTTTCTATTATTACTCTTATTTGTCTTTGCTAGATTCTATAAAAATTATGCTAATTAACTCATCTTATGACTGACTTCATATTTCAAGAGTGAATTCAAAGCATTTTTATATTAGGATTTTTCATCATTTATGGTTGTCTCAGAAGTACAACCAAATTCCCATAGTGCTCTTTTCAGTTCAGTTCCCTGAAAGTGTAGAGGTAACATAAAACAACTCACAACCGTCACCCTCCTGTCCTTCTTCCATCCAGCAGACTGTACTGTACACTGTGTCAACTCTCCTAGCCTGGAAGCTTTAATAGACACTCATCACTGTTGTGGTCCATGTTCCACATCTCACCAAGTGAGAGACACACAGGACGATTAGCACTTTTACAAATCTGAGAAAGAACAGAAGCTACCCCATGTCACCACATCAAAACTGAGTTGGTTTCTTTTTTAATTAGAGATGCAGATCCAGATACAAAAGTGGTGGCAAAGTACTCATGCTAACGTCCAGAGTGGTGGGTTTTTGTGTTTTTTTCTCCTTGTTTTCCTTTTTCTACTAAATGATGATATTAATTAAGCCAAAGACATATTATAAAGGGAAGAAAATGAAGAGATGGATTAGAAGTAGTGTTTAGGAAATGTCTTTGTCCATTGAAGTGTAACTCTAAGCAACATTTTAATTTGGGCATACTTAACTTCATCTGGCAATGCTGCTTCATATAGATCACTACTTTGAAGGAGGCACATTCCAGCTCTGTTTCCTTTGTCCAAAGCACAGAGGAATAAAAAATGCTTTTGTTCTTCAGCAGGAATTTTAGCTCTATTCCTTTGTCTTTCCTCTATCTAAATCTTAACCCCATCTTTCTAACCTTTTGCAATAGCTCCACAGATGCTACATTTCCCAACCACCCACGGCTCTCACGCCTGTCCATATACTGGTCTCTTGATATATTCAGTTGTGTTATCAACTCAAATCTCCCTTTAGAGCTCTCACTTGACCAAAATGGACAGAAAGCTATTCTTAAAAAACTACACTGAACAGGCACATGGAGAGTGACACCAAGTAAAAATGAGTTTCTTTTTTTTTTTTTATCACTGTGATATAAGTAATCACATAATGTGAATAGGCAGATCAAAACTGTTTATTGTCTTACACTGATTTTATTCTTTCTAGGAACTTTTCTCTGTCACTTCCCCCCTTTCTTTATTCCTTTTGGGGTGTGGTGGCAACAAGATAGACATTTATATAAAGGCAATTTAGCATTCCAGCTCAGCTGGTTTCAAAACATACCCTGAACCACCTAATCACGTCCTGGCTAAGTCATATGTTTCTTCCCCTAAAACACTAATGATACAGAAGTTTGGATTCAGTAAGGCAATCTCGTTGCTTACAAAACAAAAACAAAACGCAACAGGACAAGCAAAAATGGGAACCTATATCAATTCTCTGAAGTCCATGGGAACAATATAATTTCTACTAAGGGTTTAATGCTCTTTGCCTGAGTTTTTAGGTTGCAAGAATCCTATGGGCCACATGCCATTTCTCTCTTTCTAGCAGCAGAACCTGCAGGTGGATGAGGGAGAAAACCAAAGGACTTCACTTCTAATGCCATTGTGTGCCCATGGCTGCACACAGAAGCAACCTGGGATATGTGTTTTCTCTACTAGGCAGCCAGATTATTCTGATAAGCATCTTTTCCCAAATGGAAAATGAAAATTGAATGTCTCTGAGAAAATATTACTTAATAAGTAGAGAGATGTCCAAAAGCACTATAAGGGAATCTTAAACCTGGCACTTTCAGTAAATTTGCCTGTACCTGGAAGGAAGCTGCGGGTTGAGTTATGTCTCAATGGATGACAAATATTGTTATCTTTGCTTCCCTTTATACACAGGAGTCTCGCGTAAAGCCATGTGCATTAGGTAGACTCTCCAGAGGGCAGCCAGCAACCTCTACTCAGAGGAATGTGGTGTTGCTTTGAGTTTTAGGGAGAAGATTAAGTAGGAGTCTTCACCTTGTATGTGCTTCTGAATAAAATCATGGTTTTGAAAACTAGGGGTGACCCCTAAACTCCACAACCTGCTAATAACTGTTGCCTGTGAAGGTTACTTAGGCTTGATTAATTTCAGTTTCCTCATCTAAGAAAATGGATACTGTTCTCTGTGGTGAATGAAACAACAAGCACAACTAGCACAGAGCAAGTGCTTGCTAAATGGTGGTAATTATGTACCACATCACTTAAATCCATGCTCAGATTTCTTCTATGTATTCTCAAATGGAGTTCATCAACAACCTGCAGCCAGCGGGTGAGTCCAGCCTGCTGGCAACACAATCAACAGAGTCACTTCCTCTTAAGGGATCCGAACTTTGCAGAAGCTAGACCCATTATACTCTCTTAAGGGAGTGGTTTGGGGCTGGAAAATCTTAATCTTGAATTCTTATCTCTTTGTCACCTCCCACACCCCCAATCCTCCCACTGGATATTTAGAACTTCTTGTAAACTTCACAAGATCGAAATTCATTGAGATCTGTGGGAGGTGTTGGAGGAAAAGGGGGGAATGGGATGTTAAAAATCAGGGCAGCAAAAATACCTATGATGTCATTTACCCTGACTTCTGAACCACCAGCTGCAGGCTTTCCACTTGCCTGGTGTGATACCTCACCTTTCTCAGCCTGTGTTATGACTTAACCCCTCAATCAGACTTCAGAGGGTGTTCGTTAGTGCGATTCCCACTCCTTCCCCACCTCCCCACAACCGTCTCTCCCTCCTTCTCTGACTTTGAGTGCAGCCAATTAAACCTGAACAACGGGTGGATGGAGGAAATACTCTGCATCTATGGAATGGTACAGCAGGGACCAGTTTCACTGTTAATTTAAAATGCAAGAATTAATTAGGTAGTGTAAATGAAGAATTTAATAAGCACTCTTTACAACCACAAGTTCTACTTTTATTAAACACTGCTATCAATGAGGGCAAATATCTCTAGTCTTTCTATATTTCCCTGGCTCATTCCCATAAGTTCTCTCCAAATAAATTTTTTTGCCTGAATTAAAAAAATGCATAATTATAAATTTATGCCTGAATTGTATTTCTGCCTTCATCTCATAAACTTCTTCTTTAAGCTCAGATGTTACTGTATATCTCTGCTTGTGCTGGAGAGGGTACTAAACAAACCAAAGTTGACAATTTTGGTTTTGTATACCAAATTAAAGGCTGTCTTCGAAGCTGTCACTCCTATTCAAATCTACTCGGTGAACTACCAAATTAACATTCTTTCAGTAAAGGAATCTGCTTGTTTAAACATGTGTCTTTAGAAAACAAGGAACAACACCATGAATCAGTATTTCTTAAAAATCTCACTACCATTCTAAGAGAATACTTCTGAAAAGGTGATTAATAACATTCACTAACATAGCTGGCAGAATCCCTATTTAGAAGGTGAGACTAAACCCAGAATACATTTCCTATATAGGAGTGGGAGGAAGAACCATACTGTTGGCTGGTTTTAATTTGAGCTGAATTATCACCCCATTATAACAAAATTATTCAGGAATCTAAACATTGGCTCTCTGAAAGTATGGGCAATTCCGTTAAAGGATAGATGATTCAGTACTCTGGGATAAAATCATTAATGCCTGTCCCTATTTGGAGACCTTTATATAATTTTTCTGTCCTGGCCACTCTCCTTGAAACATGTTAGATGTACGTACAAAAATAACAAACTCCAGTTACTGAGAGATTCCTACCCAACTGGGCTGGGTGCAATACAGCTTATCTCTCATTTCACCCTAACAACACACCCTTTAGGATAAATATTATTTTCCAATTTTAAAGATGAGGAAATTGTGTTTGGAGGCTTATGTGACTACATTGTAGAGCAGTGTATTTTAGTTTTATGATTTTGCAAAGTATTTAACTTATAATTTACATATGAATTATGAGACTTAGAGAATGCATATATTTATATACATACATACACATTTTGGTCTCTGATTTAAAGTCAAAATAATGTATCTCCCTATTTTAATCATAGAGTTTCTTTTTCACAGATATAGGCCAGTCGTTTGTCAATTAAACCGTCCAGGGAAAGGGAAACCAAAGTCAACATTCTTTACTTATGAGCACTCAAATTTGATGTGAACGATTTCAGGAATGGAGTATCAGAGACAGCCAGCAGCCTTATTATGTGGCCCAACATTTTTCTAAGAAATATTCTCCCTTCCAATAAGCTCACAGGGAAATTTCCCTCTATAGAATTACTGTATCATTATCAGGCAACTATTAGGTCTTTAATGAACAGTTGCCAATTAGGAAACAATTAGAAGGTAAAAATCTTGAATATGTTGTATAGGGCATTGGCTCACTTTCAAGTAAAAAGTCCCTAACTTCTCAAAGAGTACCTTCAACACAAAGAAAATGAAACACCTCAAAGGCAGATCTTCATTAAGCATCTCCCTTCAATTGCAAAGTTGTTGTATTCTACAATAATCTACTATGTTTAGGGCATGTTTCTCCAATGAGTCATTGTGCCACATTCCACGAGTCCACCTGGGCTCCCTTTCAAACACTTGTCAAAACATGAGGAAGAATACTGGACACATACAAACCAGTGTTTGAGAGGAGAAGAAATGAATAAGAATTGGCATGGAGTATAGGGAGGGCAGAGGGAAGAACTGGGAACGTACAAGCAATAGGCACTGTGGCTGATTAAGAATGAATGAGGATAAAAATCAAAGCATCATTTCACATTAAGGTGAAGAACCTTGGAAATATTCATCTGCTTCCCAGTCCTCCCAGCTGTACTATGGCTTTATATGGTGCACACACATAGGTAATGTGAGTTTATGACTGTGTATCCATGCCATCCTTACATGATAGATACAAAATGAAGACATTCAGACACACCATCATGCATCTACATTTCAACTAAGTCTGCACATCCAATGGAACACTGTGAATCCCAAGACTGGAATACTGAAGAAGAGCATACCTGTAATTTTGTCTCTCACGAGTTTGCAGGATTCTATTTCACCAATGCTCCCAAAAAGACTCCTGAATTCCTCTTGGGTCATATTTTGGGGTAAATAGTTGACGATGAGGTTGGTTTTGCTATCATCTGTGGCTGCCCCTGTCTGCATGGGAGAAGGACAGTTTCTGTTGTTGCTGGAGGGTCCATTGCTTGTATTGGATGTTGGGCCATTTGACACCTGAGGCTCCATGGTGCTAATTATCTAAATAAAAAAATATAAAAAGAAGTCTTTTGAAATCTCAAAGACACAATGAATGTATCTTTTAATATTTTATTTTTTAAAGAAAGAGAACAAGATGAAGCAAGATGGAGTAAAAGAGACTAGGTTGTGAACACAGCCAATTTAGAAGCATGTTTTTAACCAAAATGTTAAACTCCCCTTGCTATTTTTAGGCCAGCCTGTAGATTTTGAACACAGACTAGAATGCAGTGGGAACTCTCCCATTATTTTGTTAATGAAAAGCTAATTCCTGTTTTCATTACACAATCACTCTCAGAAATGTATACTTAAGCCACACCAAATTATAATTAAAATGTAAAGTAATAATCATGATTAAAATTATAGTTCCATTAAAGCTGAAAAAGCTAAATATAGAGGGCTACAATCACATGATCAAATACAGTACCTGTTTATTAACTATCTCATAAAGTAAAATGACATTAAATTAAGTGGGACTGTTCCATATGAGAAGTGTTTAGATTTTCACCAATGCTTAAACACTGATCAAACTTCCAACTTCATAAGTACATTTTTGGGAGCTGCAAAAGTCATCTCATACTTTTATTTTTTTATCCAGCCATTCTGTTACTGTTTTTCCCAGACCTCTAATAAAACAAAAAAATATGAAGAAAAAGGTTTTCTAGGTTTCTACCTTAGGTCCAGTACAGCTGGAGGCTGTCTTCTTGGACACTATTCAAAAAGGATTTTCTCTGGATTTAAATTATTTAATTAACCAAAGATTTTCTCAGATGTGTGAACTGTCCCAGGCAGCATGCAGAGAAATTAAAAAAAAAAAAAGTGATTTTCTATCCTCAAGAGCATAAATCTAAAGAGGACCCAGATGGTGAAGAGTTGGTGGTAGAACAACAGGCATGTAAGAAGAGGAACAATTACTTCTGTCTACAGGACAAAGGGATTCAGGGAAAGTAGTGAGGACATGATACTAGAGTAAGATTTTAGAAGGAAAATCAGTGTTTAAGCATCATGAAGTCAGGTCACAAAGATACCTTATATGGGCTGACAAAACTGGAAAGTAAGAAAATCAAAGAGCTTGAGGTCACTTAAGGGAATAAAATCTAGTTAATTCGCTAATGTTTGAGATGAGGTCCAGAGATACCCAGTGACTTTGTTATTGCAGGAAAGTGAAGCAGAGTCTGGGCCTACACACAGGTTTCTTGGCCCCAGATGCAGCCCATCAGTCTCCCTTTTCCATTCTGTCTTGTTACTGTTCCCTAGTTGTCCAACATGACATGGCTTCCATCTCTTCTCAAACTATCATCAACTCCTTGGAAATAGATCCATGCTGTCCCACTCATTAGCTGTGGTGTCTGGCAAGAATTTAAACTCCAGGAGCCTCAATTTTCTTCATTAGAAAAGTGGGAATAATGCCACCCGCCTTGCAAAATGGTGAGATGGATCAGTGACATGACATATGTACAGGGGCTGAACAGTGGTGAAACATAACCACAATCACTGATATTTGTCACCTTCTATGATTTTTCTTACCTACTCCTCTGATAATAATTTTAGCTTCCATATTATTACCATTTGGTTGCTAAGAGAACTTTTTGATGGTAAGCATTTTCATTGAATATAACATGCATGTAGTAAAGTATATAAATCTTAAAGCTACAATTCAAAGTGAACACCCGAGTAACCGCTTTTCAAAACACAACACACAACATGACTAGCACCACAGAAATCTCCCCCTTGTCCTCTCACCTGTCATTTAAATCACCCTGCCCCACCAAAGTAGCCAATATTCTGACTTCTAACCCATAAATTTGCTTTATCTATTTTTGAACTTTATATATACAGAATTACACCATATGTACTCTTTGGTGCCTTTTAACAGCTATGAAGTGTAATCTATGTTGTTATATGTAATAATATGTTGTTCTCCACTGCTATAGAGAATTTCATTGTATAGAAGTACAGCATTTTATTTCATGGCGAACATCTCTTTTTTTCTAGTTTTGAACTATTATAGCTATTGCTGCTATGAGCATTATGTGTGTGTTTTGATACATACACGCATCTTGGCATCTTCCTAGGATTCTAGTGGTTGGGTCACAGGGTATATGTATGTTCAGCTTAAGCAGATACTGTCAACAGTTTTTCAAAATGGTTGTACCAATTTAAACTCCCACCAGCAGAGAATGAAAGTTGCAGCTGGTCCATATTCTCATCAATGTTGGGTTTTGTTTGTGCTTATTTTTTCATCGGCAGCAGAGTGATATGGGGGACAGTTTTTGAGTCAGGACAGCATCTACCTTAGAATTCCAGTTCTACCACTTATTAGCTATATGATCTCAGGCAGGTTGCTTCAATACTCTCAGCTTCACTGTCTTCTTTTGCAAAACTAGAATAAAGCTTGACATATAGTATTATCTTCAGGATGAGAGCACATGTATATGAAGTGTCCAGAAGATGGAGTGCCTAGAGGTGTCATACTATTTTCCTCATCGTACCCCACACAGGTGAGTGTTACTCTGCTTCTTCTTTTGATGGTCACACAAGGAAAATGAAACCAAAAGAAAAACTTGAAGTCTTGAGAAGAGCCAGGGAAATAAAGCAGATTGAGGAAGGTGGGGCATGTCCAAGGTTCTTTACCGTGATGTAAGTAACTTAAGTGGTTCCACTTTTCACATCACCAGCACTTTCTTCTTGGCTTCAGGTCAAACTGTAGGATTCCAGATGGCTGGTCCAGACAACAAGGAGAAAGCAGAAAGCTTATGAGAAGAATCTTAAATCAATCTCTCCTCAGGATTGATAGAAACTATACTCAGAAGGTCTATTCAGCTGCTCTGCTCTGCTCTGAAGGCAAAGGTCCAGGAAAAGAATGGGGGAGGGGGCATGCTAATGGAGATGAAGTTCCAGTGCATCAGCACAACTCTTGGCTGGGATGCAGGTTCCTGCTGGGCCAAGCCCTAGGTCCTCCTGGACCTGTGCTGCACCTCCCTTTGCTGTCCTCTTACTGCTTCTCTGAGTCAGGTGTCCAGACAACAATCACAGGAAGCACTGCCAACTCAGTAAGGAACTTGAAAATCAGAATTTACCCATTTCGGAGGACTGACCATCAGAATCTCTGAGCTGCCTAATCACTGCATTTTGATTTAGTGGCACCCTCCCTCCTAGCCACTCCCCCAACCAAAAAACCTGACCCACAATCTGTACAGCCTCTTTCTTGTTTGCCACATTTCTCATATTTCCTGTCATATAGCTCAATTCCCCACAGATACCTAGAAAATATCCTCTACTGAGGCAATGTTTTTTGTGCTAATGATGGAATATATAGAAGAATGTATGTCACACCTAAGGATGCTGAGATTCTGTGGGACTGAAGCTATTGAAAGTCATCTAACAGGTTCATCTTTTGTTCATTGAATGCTCACTTCAGACATGTGGTAAAAACCAGCCCTTGTCCATGTGAACATTTTACAGCTCTACCTGCTCCAGGTAGGAAGGCCTACAAAGTATCAAGGCTGCAGCAAAATAATTTCATTTCCCCCATCAGTTCTGGATTGCCTTATATCCCATGTGGGTTTCCTAATTTATGTTGACACCTTGAGTACAGCCCTATCTGTAGATTAGACAGCCCCAACTTGGTTCCATCCTTTGAGAAAGAGCATTAGATGCAATGTTTACCATTGAGCTACTTCAACAGACCATACCTATAAATCAGGTCGTGTCACTCTTGTGTAGTGGAGATGAAGCTCTCTCCTGTGCACATACATTGCATAGTTATCCTTTCATGTAGCCACAAAAAAACTCATGAAAATATATGCACCCAGAGTTTTCTCAATAAAAAAATGTACAGTCTGAAAGCTGACAAACGCTCATGAATGCATATATCACAAACATCATGTAATAAGATCCCTCACTGCTCTGAATGACCAGTCTTATGAATTCCAGAACGCAACACATGCTATAAAAAAACAATCAGAAGTTTAAAATTTCAGGATCTAATCTGACATGGAATGAACCAAGAGGATTTAAAAACATAACCTGCAAAATAAGAGAAGCTGCTAAGACATAAAGACACTGAATGCATGAGTCTGAAACTGCAACATTTTAAGGTTGCTAAAGACAGGACACCTGTGTTCTCTACTTGGGAACCAGAGCAGAGGAAGAGGAAGAGAAAATAAATGTTGGTGAAAAACACACCCTCCAATAAGCACAGAGGCTGGCTCAGCAAAATCAGAACACTTGCTTCCTCAGGCTAACGCCTTTGATATTCTAACAGCACTTTTTTTTTTTTGCAAATAAATATATCAGTTACTCAAGTGTGCATATGTACTTCAATGAAACATTCTGTGTGGGTCTCACAGCCAGCTTTGTAGCTGACCAGATTCCAAACTCCAAACTTGCCCTCTTTCCCTTTCCTGAGCAGCAATTAAGAAGAGAATTACAGCTGGCATCCAGGCTAGAGCATTGAGGTGGTTCAGTTGACTGCAAACTCTAATGGCTGCACAAACCGTTACATTAAATCTTCTATGCTCTCGTGATATATTTTAAGAAACATTGTACAGGCAGAAAATTTCAGGGATAAACTATTAGAGCAGTGCACAATTTGAGGCACTCAAATCCTGTCATTGTAAATGTCAATGGTTTGAATAACTAATTACTCACATTCAACACATTAACCTCACCCCTCCCACCTTTTTTCCAAAATATATAACAAAAGCAAGAGGGAAGGGCTCAGACATGCAGCTGCCAGATCATCACCAGGGCTGTTTATCTCTGCAGAGGGCTATATAGAGCACAGGCTGCACCAGCCTCTTTCTCATGGCACTCCTGGGGAGGGAGCCAACTTTCTCTGCCATGGCACTTCCCTCGCCACAATCCAGGTCTTTATGTCCACTCATGGTATCTGTAACTCTTCTTCCTTGATATGCTATGCCATATGCATATACAAAAGGGTTTATTTCCACCATGGCTAGATATGGGTATGTTAGATGAGTACAGATGGAAACCAAATGTGCCAGAAACTGTGCTATGACCTGAGAATATAGTTTATCTCACTGGGTCCACAGTGTGGGTACACAATAGGTATCAGAGGACATTAGGAGCTGAGAACCCAATCCCATAATATTAATGATGAGAAAACTGAGGACCAGAAGAAGAAAATGACTTGCCCAAGGAGTACATGCCCAAGTACATACTGCTCAGTAGAAGTAGACAGCCCTGGAGCCCAGGTCTACAGATTATCTCCCTTGGGTACTCTTGTGTCTTGGATAAAGATTTACTTTTTGGGGAGAAAGTTCTGAGGCATGGCCATATCACAGAAATGCACTTGAACAGATGTGTGGAGACATGTCTACCTTTAAAGCTTTTTATGGTTAGCACTTTGTAGCTTACAAATAATGGCTACTTGAGCTGTGAGATCCATGGTACAGAGATCACATCTCTTTTGTTTATTATAGTATCTATCCACTGCATGTAAAACAGGCCTCACAATCAGTAGCTGTGGATGAAAGATTGTTGAATGAATAAAAGTCCTTGCATGTCTAATAGCTTAGTGGATCATGTGAAATATAAGCCAATAAAATATTGATATCATCCCCATTTTTTGGAGATACTTGGATTTGAATTCAGGGCCTCATGTTTGCTAGGCAGGCACTCTACCACTTGAGCTGTGCCCCAAGCTATTTTGTAGCTAGGATCTCATGTTTTTGTTCAAACCTGGCCTCAGACTGTGATCCTTGAACTTATAACTCCCACATAGCTGGGATTAGAGACTTGAACAAATAAACCCATTTTGTTTGTTGAGATGCAGTCTTGCTAACTTTTTGCCTGGGCTAGCCTCAAACCTTGAGTAGCCACTGTGGCTGGCCCCCATTTTGTATATAACAAAAGAGGACAGAATAGGTAAGCCACCAGTCACTTATTGAGCAGCTATTATATACCAGGCGTACGTTTAGATATTATTTCAAAGACATATTTAAATTTTTTATTGTGGCAAAATATACAAACTATGAAATTTATCATATTAACTATTTTTAAGCATTATATTATTATTTTGGGCATTAAAAACAGCCATATTGTACAACTACTACTACCATCTAGCTCCAGAAATGTTTTCGTCTTACAAATCTGGCACTGTATACCCATTAAACAATAACTCACCACTCCCTCAACTCCCGGCTCCTGGCAACTAGCATTCCACTTTTTGTCTCTATTTCAAATTCATTCAAGCAGGAGGCTGACATTCTGGTCATCACGGACCCAGTCAGAGAATCTGTTGGATGCCTTGGCCCTTTCTCTCCAGAAGAACCAATCTATTGTCTCCAGATTGAAAGCCCTCAAACTAATCCTTCCCATTTAAGCCCATGATATTTTTGGAGCACTTCTGTGAAGATTACCACTCTTTCAACTTCTTGATAGGAACTTCTAGTACCCTGTCGTCTCACCCTACCTCCCGTCCACCCTATTTCCTATACCAATGTGGATGAGAACTGTGAGTGAAGCATGCTGATATCATGTAGCACCCATGGCCCTACAGGGTCCCTCCACCCTCACCTCAATTCCATTTAATAAATCATCAGGAGAAAGAGAATAGAACCTGGTGGTTCAGGGAAGCCTTTGGTCTTACTGGTATAAAAATGGTACCTGCCCTCACAGAACTGTTATGAAGACTGGGAGAGACAATATACATGAACACTCAGTACTACCTTCATTAGTAATCCCTCCACAGACATTGGTGATGACTGATAAATATTATTAGAAGAAAACAGGGAAAAAAGACTAAAACCCAATAAGTTGGAAACTAGATTGGGAGTTAATAAGAAAAGCCAAGAGTAGCAATATAATCAAAGGGCAAAAACTTTCCTTTTTTCCCAAATCACTTTTTATGTAATGTTTTACACTAAGAATTCATTCATTCATTAATTAAACAAACATTTGTTGCTGAAGGGTCCATATGTTAGAGGAAAAAGCACATCCTGTGGTCAGGAAACTCCTTAAAGTATATTAAGCAAGACCACTCTAAAATTGTAAAAGTGTACTTAATGACTAAAATACAAAAAGTGTACTTACAGCCCCTCTAACATTTCTTCCATCAGTTCATGAATTCCTTAAACCTCCCTCTATCTTTTACTCTTCGTAAGGCTTTAATTTGCCCACTTTTGAGGGAAAATCAGGCTAGAGTTACAAGACTGATGCTCCTTTTCACAAACGAGGACAGTCATTGTCTGAGGCTCCAGAGAGCCACATCAGAGTGATGCTGTAGTCACCTCATCAATCCTGCCAGTCATACCATATTGTGTCCCTGCTCCAATATTGTCCATAAAACAGCAGCCTGACAATAAACTATTGTTTTGCATTTCTGTATTTTAACCTAGTTTACACTATCAGTGTTTACTTCACAGGGGAAATAAAAGATTACAACCTGAGGTCATAGGAACCTGTACTGATGTAGAACTCACTACTGCCATTTGTCATTCAAGAGCCCAGTACAGGGCTTGTAGACCTATCACTGTGCTCTCAGAAATTTCAGCTTCTGGCTTTCTGGAAGAGGTGTGGTCTCACTGTTTAATTTATGCAAAAGGATCAAGCAGGAAGAACCATAGAAGGTTCCTTTTCCAAATACTCCCTGTCTTCTGTTTTCAAACCCCTTTACATGTCAACAGTCCCAGAAACTAGAAAGATGCTAAAGAAAGTGTACTGATTGCAGACATGTTTCATATGCATACATTTGACACATACACGTGTATCTTATTAAAAATTTTAAAGATGTTTTCTTTTACCATGTTGGAAGGACTTTTGAAAATTTATATATGAAAGCTAACCTTTATGTAATAAACAAGTGCTCCCAAGAGCATGAAGAATTATGTTTACTGAGGGCAGTCACTGAATTGAACATTAAAGAAATAGATTTAAATTATTCATGAGAACAAAAATAAAAGTCATAATTCTCTTTGTAGGCATTTCCCACTTAACCCTTATAAAATTCTGACATGTAGAATGTTAGACACTGGAGGAACAGCCTCAACTATTGCATCTCACCCTCCTTTCAAAAGCCTGAAAAACAAATCCCCAAAGTTAGAAAATTACACAGCAGGCACTGTGTTCCTGAAGACAGACATTATTTTTAGGAATAATTCTTCACTTCTCTTTTTGCTCCTTAAAAGATTCTAAAAATGTTCCTATGGCCCCCCAACTTCTTATTTCTTTAAAATTTCTTCTATTGGCTCATAAAATCCCTACTCTCCCCTCCTTATTTCAAGAAGCTTTAATTTGTTTCAGTCTCTTCAAGTTAGTGCTTTTTTTCCCCCCTAAATGCAGCACTTTCCTAGTTATGACTAAACTGTGAAGGAGACAAATGTTATTAATGAGGCCCAAGATAAGGGTCTGAGATTGATGATTAGATTACCTCAGGAAAAGGGAATTTGGGGCTATCACTCCTCCAACCAAATTACAGGTCACGATGACTCACAAAGACCACCAGACCAGGGGGTCCTGGCTGAACACTGGTCCCCTCAAACCTCTCATACTAAGTTTCTATAGATTCTGCTGGAAGGTAACTAGAAAACTCTAGAAAAAAAAATTAATTCTAACTGGGTTAAACACTCTGACAGCTTAATAATACCTTTGGGAAGATGCACAAATAACTTGAAACACCTATTTACTCTAGAAAGTTAGGTTGTAATAAATTCTCAGACAAGCGTATTCAACTCAACACAAGTTCACTGAATGGTATTATAGACCAAAGCATTGTTGTAGGACTTGGGAAACAAAAATAATTTGGTCCCTGCCAATACAAGGTTCAAAGTAGGAGGATAGTAGAGGAGGGTGGTAAACAAACAATTAATTTCAACCAAGTGTACACACTCTTTTTCTTTTTAAGCAACCCCTCCAAAGTTTCTCTAGTGACTCCCCGCTTCATCCAAAGCATGTAAATTGAATACACTCAGAAGAATCCTATGCTATCTTGATGCTGGTCTCCTTTCTGGTCTACATGACTCTGTCCTAAACAAATGGCTATTTGCAAGGAGGAGGGATGTTAGGGTATCCCTCCTCTGAAAGGGCATCTTCTTCAATGGAGATGAGTTACCAGGCATACCAAAAGTGTTCTCAGCAGAGATAGTCACAGCTTTTAAAAAAACAGGAGCCGCTGGAGAGAACAAGAGGCATCAATACTTAAAATAGCAAGGCCAGCATGGATATGAAGCATAATCAAAATTTAATTTCTCTCAGACGTTATTCTCAAATTCACAGAAACCCTAGTTTTTCATCTTCTTCCCCAGATACACTGCGCACATTTCCTCTCTTAAATAAATACTGGCCTCCTTTACATACTACAGTGTTTCTCTGGAGCTTCACTTTGAGCCTACAATAATTTCCTGGTGTGTCCCTCCTGGTGTGGTGCTGGCCTGGTTTTAGCAGACTTTTATGGCAAACTCTCTAGAACTGAGGGGTAGCTTGATCATCTAGATCATTGCAAAGTTGAGGGGACATTCCTTCATACCCCACAACTCAGTCCTCTTTTCCAAAATGGCCAATATATAATGACAATCTCAAACTTCCGAAAAGCTTTCTTTGTCAAAGTCACATTTGAAAGTCAAATATTTTCATTTTGATGTAAATACAATTTTGGTGGTCAAGTTCAAGGTTCCTGCAAAAATAATATCTCTAATAAAAATAAATAAATTAGAAAATCATTCCTTCTCATCCAAAGCCCTGCTGAACTCTGAATGTTTAATATGGATAAAAATAACCCAAATGCCTTATGATAAGCTATGGATACCTGTTGGGATGGGAACCAGTTGTGGTAGTAAATATGTTATCATCATTTTCCATACAAAGAGTAGATAATGAATCATTTGAAAAACTGCCCACAGACTGATTAAGTCGGATTTATCTTCTGATTAAATGCATAAGCAAGAGCCAATGGCACAATTCATGTAAACATAAGTATTGTATATTTATAAAATGCCTGGCTAGTGACTCAGCGTGAGCAAATTCATGGCAATTTAGCTGTAAAAAGGAAACACACCTCTAAATTTAAGGTTTATGTGTACACCTATTTTTTTTAGCAATCAATGTACAAATATATTTTTATTTTGAAAATCAATATTTGTTTTCTTAAGACAGATGGGATGAGGATAAGGTGAAGTGCACAGGGGACCAGAGAGAGTTAGTCTCTAGAAAAATCTGTGTTGAGCAACCTTCTCTTTTACAAGAGGAATTGTATAATGCCAACGGCTCTTCCAATTGTGCAATTCAAAAAAGAGTGGTTATTTGGGGAACTCCGAAGCTAAACACACTAAGTGAAATAAAATGGTTCTCAGCATCTCAGTCTATGTAGAAGTGACTATAGTAAATTATGCCCACAGACAATTCATGCAGGCTGAGTCTATCTGTGTGTTCATTTTTGAAAAGAGAAAGTTTAATGCTAAGTTTCCCCTTCATTGTTTTTCTTTCTTTCTTTCTTTTTAATATAAAAAAGACACACTAGAAAAAAGAACTTCTGACTTTACAGGAGAAGTTTATCCCTCATACCAACCTCTGAGAGCAAGATGGATACCCTTTTTCTGGGATACTCTCTGGGAAGGTAGAATGGGCAAGAATAAAAGAAGTGGGCTCTGCTAAATCAGTATTGGTGAGCAATTTGGATCCAGGAAAAGTTTTTTGCTTGTTTGTTTTTTGGTACAGCACCTTACCATGTAGCCTAGGCTGGCCTGAAATGTGCTATGCAGCCCAGGCTGCCCCTGAACTCAACATCTTCCTGTATGCTGGGATTATAGCTGTGCTGTATGCTGGGATTATAGCTGTGCATCACCGTGGCTGGCTGAAAAATATGTCTTTGAACATATTTAGCACAGAAAAGAGAAGTTCAAGAGTTGGAACTGTCACACTTTAAGTGCAGTAAAATAGCCATTCTTATCATTATGGGTAGAAAGATAAATTGGAACAAACTTTCTGTACTTTATGTTCCTATTCTTGGACCAAATAATCTACTCTGAAATTCAGAAAAGAATACAAAATTCTGTAGAATAAAAGTATATACAATCAAATATATCAATAATAATAATAAAACCCAGAAACAACCTAAGGGCCTGACGAAGTAGATGGGTGATGGTTAAACAATTTATTGTATGGTTTTATGACACAGTGTTCTGCAATTGCTAAAATTATGTTTATAATGAGTTTTTATAACAGGAGAAAATGTGTATGATCGAGGTAGAAAAAGAAGAGAAATAAAAGATTGATTATCTCAATTATATAAGCATGCATAGAGTAGGAGGGAAAAATAAAAACGCTAACAATAAATGGAAGGACTATAGTTGATTGTTATACTTGTCTCCATCTTTATTTTCTCACTTTTTGTCTTGTTTTTACAGTAACTATAGTACTTTTGTAATCTGAAAGGAAGTTATTTTTTAAAAAAGAAAATGACAAGTTCTTCAAACTAGTTAGGATCCACAGTATTAAAAATGATTCCTTCCCCTCCCCAGAGTCATCCTGCAGAATCTCTCATTGGCCACACTCTTTGTTCCTACATTACAGGACACATGGGAACGCAAATGAATAAAAATCACATGTCTTGAAGCAGTCTCTGGTTCGGTCTCCCTTTTGCCTAAATCACTGTGAATTTGCAAGGTTACAATCTTAAGTCTGCCTATCGCTTGGCAGCAAGCTTCATAAGGAGAGCAAGGAGAGGAGATGATTTATAAGAAAAACCATTCCCTGGATCAGGGAGTGAAGAGTACTGATCCATTCTAAAAGCTCCTGCTGACAAACTCTGATATTATGAGCATTCTGCACTTGGACAAAAGCTCCCACTTTCCTTAATTACATGGTTTGAGCAGGAGCCTGCTTTCAGGATCTGCCCAATCACACCACAGCCATTTATTTTCCCAACTGCAGCTGCCAAAATTTCCCTGATCTCTGTTCTGTGCTCAATCTTCAAGGACATCTTGTGAATGTATGACACTGTCAAGCGCATTCCACACCGTGCTTTATAAGATTTCTCTTTCTCTCCTGCATATGGAGATCCTCCTAATACATTATTTATTAAAAAATTTCATGAACAAGAAGCAAAGTACAGAGGGGAAAAAAGTTACAAGTATCAGAATATTTATTTGCTTGGGGGAAATTCTTTATTATGACAATGGACTACTACTACTCTCTGTCCTCTGTGTGGTGGGTTTGCTATTGTTTAAAGATACTGAATCTCATCATTCCTTGGATTCCCTCTTTTTAATACTGTTAGGAAAATGAGTGCCAAATCTGCAGCTCCCCGTGTAAACGGCATAGGACCTCACTGCAAACGTTCGTCTTTTTTTTTTTTAATGCAAACCTTACCTCTGCATTTATCTTATTTTTATTCTATTTCTTTAATGTTCTTTTTTAAAACCACTCCTGCCATATATATTTTATGATTTGGCTTGTAAAAACAGAATTTTATATTATAACAGAGAATAAATAAGTTAATACTTTTTATCTCCACAAGCAACCTTTCCCCCTTTTCAAAATCTGTTTTTAAAACCTCACTAATTGTGTAAAAGTCAAAATGGCATTTTTTAAATTCAGAAACAATGAGATTTAAAAAAATACATATAAAGCTTCAAAAATAGTTGTATTATAATTCAAAGTTCATTATATATAATTCTCAGGTAAGGCTATTTTAGGACTAATTTACTGTGTCTAGAGGAATAATCTGAATATGATACATGTATGTGAAACTAAGGTATTGAAAAGAGTTTTCTTCTTTGAGTAGAGTACCTTGTCCTTTCAAAGTACAGCTACAAAGTATTTTACTAGATAGACCCTTCTAACTCTAGATATATATTTTTATCCCAGAAAAGTAAAATAACAAACATTCACAATCATCTGTTGTCAAACAAGAGCAACCTCAAATTCCTTTAGTTGCAACTAAAGGAAGTTAGCAAGTTATGAAAGATGACATACAGTGCTTCATTTGAACAGTTCTTCATCACAGCTGAAGTTAGCTCTTAAGAGAAGAAAAGCAGTACAAAGGAACAAAAGTCAATTTAAGTTCCATAACATGAGAGGCCAGAAACCATTACATTAAATGTTAGGAATACAAAGGAGAAAGAGTTCCTGCCTGCAAATTAATAGTTAAATGAGTAGCTAATATATGTCATAAAAACGTGTTATAAATGTAGAATGACAGGAAAAAGTCTAGTCAAGAAATTGCTATTAACTGCTCCTAAAACTGCCAATAGAGAATGCATAATAAATGGTGGTAGATGTCTTCCTGAACATCACACAGCTTTGGAAAGTGGCTATTGTTATTTCTCCCATTTACAGATGTACAAGTGTGGCCACCATACATGACAGAGAAATGAGAATTTGGGGAATGTCCATCATTACTCAGCCAGAACTGCAACTTGAACACAAGTCTAAAATCAAATCTTGTGCCCTTTCCTAAACCTCTAAGTCTGAGGAAAGTTCCTGACAGCTTAAAATGCAGCCCACTAATCTTAGAGAGAACAAATCACCTAATCTGATGAAAACAATCTAGCCAGTGTATCTTCTATTAGTTGGGAAATACTGACAAATAAATACATGTTACAGATCTTAATTCAAAATTCTACATGGTATAGTGGAAATAGCACAAGGTCTGGAGTTGATCTGACCTGGATTTGAAAACCATTTCTAGCCTTGACCTTCATTTAGCCATTTGAGACTTTTTGAAGAATAATTCAAATTTACTCTTCTGGAAGATGTGACCAATTCTATTTGCCTTGTGAAGATTAAAAATAATGAATTTAGGTCACTGGTTCAGACCTTGGAACATAAACACTCAATACACATTCACTTCCTTTGTCCAAATCATAACATTCTGAAAATATGTGCCCAGTCAAATGTACTGCAGGTAGCAAAGGTGACTAATCTAAGAGCAGGAACATTTATCCTCAGGATTGAATTTCTAAAATAAAAAAAAAAACCCACTTAAAATATTAACTACTATTACCTATACTAGTAGCTATTTCCTTCATTTTCACCATGCTTCACATTCATTGATAAGTCCTCACAGTACACAGAAAAGGGGGAAGAGTTAAATGTACTCTACAAAGTAATTAACGATCTTTTTGATATTTACAAACACAATTTCTGATATCCTTTGCCCTTTCAAAAAACCCTCCACAGTGAATGGTTAAAGTTCAGTATTTCGAATGTAAATAAGTGCAGTCATTACAGTTTCTGATTTCCTATGAGGGAGACCCTCATATTTTCATGGGAAATTTCATATCATTGCCACTCTATACTGATAGCAAAGGGCACTTCTGGCTTTCTGTAAAGACCTGCTCAGGATGGAAGAGCAGGTGTTGTTCTTGTTCTGCCCTCCACATGGGCTGCTCTTTTCTTCCTGTGGACCCTGAGAAGCAGCTACACTGACAGAACGTGCAGCAAGATAATCTTCCAGGGCACCAGTCTGAAAGATGCGGTAGGGAGTATACAGATAACAGAAGAAATAAAGCCCCTACAAAACCCTTGCTTATAAAACAGGAATTCATTAAATTACAAGCTAGATTCAGGGGATTTTGCAAGCACATTCACCCTCATCATCCCATTAAATCTTCACAAAGACACAATTGTGGCAAGGGTGGTGTTCTCCCTTGATGTCGCTTTCATCTTACAGATAGCAAACTAAGGGTTAAAGAGCTAACAGAAGGTAAAACTCCTAGCCCCTGTTTGTGTGGTGCAGAGCTGGGATCTGAACTGTTGTCTCCCCTCACTGAAGCCCACCTTTCCCCACCACAAGTTCCACAAACCCTAGAAAACACATTCTAGGAAACATCCTTCTGACAACCAGAGCACACTGTCTCTACCTCTTACTCTGCACAAGCACTCCTCTTGGCCTGGAAAGCTCGCCTCTCTCTGCCATCAGGCTTGATATACCTTTCCCCAATCCTCTCTCAGCTTCCACCTCTACCTCTATTCCTAGTACACACTTCTGTTAAGACATTTACTTGAAAGCATCCTGACTTCCTTTATAACCAGGCTGTGAGCAACTTGAGGACAGGACTGTGCTTGATTCATTTGCAATCCCAGGGACCAGTAGAGACCTAGTGCAGAGTTACAGGTTTTGTTGGCAGCACAAATGAATGTACAGCAGGTTCTTAGAAATTGCTTTTGCAGCACTGAATCTGTACTTGGGCCCACAAGTTAGTTGAAAGCAGTATAAAAGCTTGTCATTCTTGTCTCCATTTTGTATCTGTCTTTGCTCTGAGCCATTCTCTCTGTAGTCACCTTGCAGCTACTTTGGAAGCCACCCAGGAAGGAAGGGCTGATGAATAAACAGCCTGTGATAGGAGACTGAAGCTACCCCCAATCCCTGCCAGGCAATAGTGACTTTCTTATTGTAATAAGGCCCTGCCTGACCAATCCTGATAATGAACAACTATAATACACCTCTGCCCACTGACCACACCTGTGACCAGGACTGTGTAATAATAATTATGTGCACTTCTCACTCCTTTGCCCCAATTCTTCCTCTACTTAAACTCATGTCTATACCCAGAAGGTGGGCTGAAGTGCACACTTTGCCTGGTCCCACGGCAAGCCTGTGTAATCGGCAAGCCTGTGTAATAAATCTTTCTCTGTCCTTCAACCTGTCTCTTTATTTGGTGTTATAGGGGTGAGTGGTGCACCTGACATGTTAGAATCCCTGAAGTTGGGCCTCTGGCTGAGGACTCCAGGTAGAAATGAATGGATGACACTAGGTCCTCACCTGCTTTCCACGGCCAAATCTCCTTTCCTTTCTGTTCCTCACCACTCTGCTCTCACAATAAACCTCTCTCTTATCTCTCCTCTTCAGAATCAATTTAAAAATAGGGGCACTTCATCCTTTTAAAGTTTATATTGCCCTTATCATTACCGTCTACCTTGACTGCTTTCAAATTGACCCCAAAGACTACATTTATAAGGCCAGAGGCCTCCCACTTTCCAGTTAAGGCCACATTTACAGCTTTGTTTCTTTATCTCTGTATTCCTTCCTCCCTGGATCTCCTCTGTTTCAGTCTTACACTCACAGTTCATTTTTACTTTGGATCTGAATCTGGCTGAAGTCTGTACCACTCTCTTGAGGTTGGGTCCCAGTGAACATTCCCACCTGTGAGAGAGTTTCTTTTTCTTTTTCATTTTTTGTTTTTGAGATCAAGTCTCACTATGTAGCTTAGGCTGGCTGGGAACTTGCTATGTAGTCCAGTACTGGAACTGCAGGTGTATTCCAAAATGCCCAGCTTGAAAATTTCTATAAGTTACACAAGCCAAAGCCAAAGAGGGGGGCTCTTAGCATTTTACTGCAACAACTATTAGATTTGGGCATGCCTGGATATTGTTTCTTTTAAATAAATGAATAAAGAATTATCATGTAATTATTCTTCATCCATTGAAATATATATTAAATACCTATTGCATAACATAACAGTTAAGTGTACAGGCACTAGAATCTTACTGTCTGAATTCAAGTTCCTATTTAGCTGTGTGACTTTGAACAAGTTACTTAACTACTCTGTGTGTCAGTTTTCTCAAGTATAACATGGGGCATGTTGATAGGTAATGTTGATAAACTCATAAGAATGTGGCAAAGATTAAATGTATTATTATTATTTTTAATAGATGACTGAATTCCATGGCACTAGATCCCAGCCTCCCCTCCTTGGGAGGTTAATAGACAGGCCTGCAAATAGACAAAGTTTCAAAATGCCACGAGGCAAGTCCATAATCAGAGCACCTTCTGCAGTAGGTTTTTTCCATGTCTTTGCATAGGTACCCACTGAAATGCTTCTCTTACCACTGTCTAATTAACCCTGACACTTTACAAAACTCCCTGGATCCTGTGTCACAGACAGACACAGCCTCAGTTCCCAACTCTCCCTCTGTCCTGGTACTCACCACTCCACGTTGAGTCTGGGTTTATCTGTCTGTCTCCCCACTGATTGGGAGCTCATTCAGAGTAGGGCCTGAATTTTGGATGACTTCTTGTTCCCAGCATGCAGCACACAAAAAGAATTCAACCAACACCCACTGAATGGATCAGTGATTCATCCAGATAAGGCAGGTGCAGGATGCTTGGAGAGTGTAGAGCAAGAATACAGGGACATGGAAGGACACTTTCTCTTCCCCAACCTCCTAGGCTCCTGGGCATGCCGAGGAATGTGTGGTTCTAAATTTTAATGTCTTTTTCTTAAGTCTTTTCTTCACTCTTTCTGCTCTGTTTATTTTAGATGAACACAGGCATCCAGATCAAAACAAATGTGAACCAGTGGCCAACGGGGTTAAATAAATTTTGAGAGAATAACAATACTATCATGCCATTAACAGCAAGAGGGAGAAAATATTTAGGGCTTCATCTAGGGCTCTGCACAAAAAAGTGTGCTGCCAAATGCTTGAAAACTCTTCTTTTCTTACTTGTGCTTGCTGAGGAGGTTTTTAAAAAGTAATTTTAAGTCTACACTTTGCTAATGGAAACAAAGGAGCTTGGGGATGAGAACTCTCTCTCTCTCAAATTTAATCTAATTTTATAAAATACCATACACAGTGGTAAGGGGAGATAAAAACATAGAAAGGCTTATATCCCTGTTTTAAAACAAATGTTTCCAGTCATTCATACTGGAACATCAAT
Organism: Castor canadensis; assembly: GCF_047511655.1. Lineage (NCBI taxonomy): Eukaryota > Metazoa > Chordata > Mammalia > Rodentia > Castoridae > Castor > Castor canadensis. The sequence goes on from NC_133392.1 coordinate 123,581,814, forward strand.
TGGTTTATTTACAATCCTAGTAAGAAGCCCTTCCCTGAATATTTTGGCCTATGAAAATAATGAAATTGTCCCTTTCCTTCACCCCCATTCAAAAGTAAATACTCCAATTTACTACAAGAAAGAGCTGAACTCCAAGCTATTACAAGATTTCAGACTCAAAAGCCCTTTTATCATGTGCTTTTCTTCACAGAGCCTCAGGCCTCGAAGGGCCTGTGACCCCAGGAGAACAGAGACAACACAGCTTTGTGATAGAGCCTGTCGGTTTTAGTCTCTATCATACTGATAAATCCAATCTTATTTTCCTTTGGCATCCACAATTCTTTCTGAGATGATATATCCTCAGTTTGAGATTATCTGCTCTATTTTTTGAAAGCTATGGAATGGGAAGTAGCTTTCATATTTTACTCTAAATCTTCTCTCCCTGTGAGTCCTGAAATAAATGACCAGTACCTAAAATGCACACCCAAAGTTGACTGAACTATTTTTTAAAAATCCTCCTTTCTTAACTGTTTACTATGTATCAGAACCTGAACTAGGCTTTTTGCATATGCTAAATTAATTATCTAAACAAGTCTCTGAGGAAGGTATTACTAAGTTCCATTTTATGGATAAGGAAACTGAGGCTCAGACAAGATAGTGGTTTTGTCAAGTCACTTCTCCACAAGTGGAGAAGGAAATAAAAACCCTACTTCTCAGACTTCCAAGTTGATGCTCTTTACCAGTATAATACTCTCATGGAAATGAATTCTATGATAACACCAACAGCTACAGCACTTTCTAGGTTCAGCCTTGCATACAAAACCATGGGAGATCTTACAGACTTACTTGACTAGACATCCTGGCTGACCTTGTCCTTAGCTGAATGATTGGCCAAATTTCTTGTGACCTTTTTGGGACATTTATCCCATTTCATAGTATAATACAGAGAAATGGGGAAAAGCCTTTCCCTCCTATGCTGTACTTCCTGGCCTATTTGCGAATTCATTCTATGTTGGGTTTTCCCAAGGCCCAGGTATTTTCAAACCAATTGTTTGATTTCCTGCTACTTTCCAGGGATTATCACTTCATCCCTAGTATAGGTAAGGCAAGCCTGTCACCTTAGAAGTCAGGAGTTGGACATTGGAAGCTCTGCTTGTCAGAAGAAGGCATTGATTGCTCCAACTTACCAGGTAGAAGCAAGACCCTGGCTGAATGATTGTGGCTCCATTGTGTGTCACAACAAGCGCACATCAGAGTCACTCTGTCAGCTATTGTCTCCTATTTTTAAAATAGCATTTCATCATGTGAAATTATAAAATATCACATAATGTATAATATCTACTATTCTCTATTCATTTACTCAATCTATTACCTGTCTTTCCCCTCTAGAACAAAAGCTCCATGAGGGCAAAGACTTGTCTTAGTCACTGCTATTACCTCCAGCATCTAGAACAGAGTCTGGCATGTATAGCAGACAGTCAGCAAATATTTGAAAAATGGTGCACAAATTAATATTGTATGATAATAATGATTGATGATCATTTTCAGTTTGTATGCCAACCACTGTTTTAAGTCTTTAACATACATTGGTCCACCAAATCCTCACAACAACCTCATTTACAGATAAAGAAATTGAGTCATAGGGAATAGCAGTGATTTTTTTTCAAGATCACAACTGAACCCAGGATTTGAACTCAGGCAATCTAGATCAAAAATCCCTACTAGTGACTACTAGGTTCAATGCCCTTTATTAGTACCTATCTTTTAAGGAATGAGTAATACAAAATAGGAGAAGGAACATGGATTTTGGAACCAAAGAGGCATTAGATTCCAAGTCTGATATTTTCTAACCATGTGACTTCACACAACTTACTTAAGCTACATAGTGCTCTTTCCTCAAAGTGGAAATAAAAATACCTGCTTCCCAGAGTTGCTGTGAGATTTAATGCGATAACCTAAGTAACATTCTTTTTGCAAAGCCTGACATATACACTATAAAGGGTTGCTATTATTGTGATGTACCACTGCTAACTGAATGGTACAGAAAGCAAATGACATAAAGAAGTCTAGAAGAACTACTGAGGAATTACAGGTGAGTCATGGCGATTAGGAAAAGTTTCATGTAAATAGACGCTCTTAAGATCTTCAGCTCTAAGTTACAGAACTGTAGTTGGTGAGAAATAGCAGTGTCAAAACTAGTCTTCATGACAAAGGGTCTTTGAGTCCAATAACCCACTTATAGGCTAGAGGACATGTGGTGGAAACATATCATGGACTACCTAACTGACATCAAACTGTATCATTCAAATGATTACTGTTCATCAGCTGGGTGCCAGGTGCAGAGATAAATCCAGTCCCAATTGTCAAGGCAGTGGTAAAACAGAGGCAAATCAACAATTGTTTATGCAGCGTGGAAGACCCAGGATGGAAGGACATTGTATATGCTAAGTTAATTATCTAAACAAGCCTCTGAGGAAGGTATTACTAAGTTCCATTTTACGGATAAGAAACTTATCCGCTAGTTGGAGCTAGCAGAGGAAGCTCCAACTCAGAGTGAGTTCAGGAAGCCTTACTGTGTGAAATGGAAACCTGTTTGTCTTATGAAATCAGGTGAGGGGAGAGAAGGATGCTGGAGACCACAGGATCAGTCTGTGCACAGTAGAGAACAGCAGCATGATGCAGGTCCACAGTGGAGTATGAGTGAAAGGTAGACAGCTGCCAGGACAGGAGGCTGGAAAGGAGAGCAAGCACCAGGCCATAAGGGAAGGCAGCTGGACTTGGTCCTGAGATACAAATTCATCAACTAGCCACCTTAGAGACTCAATCTCAACTGCATGCCTGTAGCAAATACACTGTTCCCTTATAATATGCAAACAAAACAGCACTGGGAGAGAAAAGAATGCAGTATTTTTTTTTCAGGCTTACTGATGAATTTTCTTTGGGGCCCTATTTTTGTCCTGAATAGATCACAGGAATTTTTAGCACTGTGATAGTATATCACTACCTCATGATACTGTTCCGCTTTTGTGTTCTAAAGTCATTTTTAAATTTAACTCTGTTCAGCAAATGTTACTCTCCCTTCCCCAGCACAATAGCCTGAACAACTTGGTAAATATTTGCTGAATTGGGCTGGATTCATTGAGTAATTATGGTGTAAGGTAGCAATGGGCCGATAGACAAGGTACCCAGAGGTAAGAGAAGATATGATGGGTGTCACAATACCCTTGTCCCAATAAACTTAAAACTCCAATGATACAACTGCGATATGTGCATGACAATAATATACATACCCCAAAGAAGACTCAGGGAGCTGCTTTCTCTCAGCAGTGCCTTTCCCAGGTGGTGAGAGTATGAATCCCACTTCTCACAGCACTTCCACCAGATACACAGGACTCTGCATCCTCAACTACTAAATTCTCAGAGATAACCACTTATCAGATGAACTTCAGTCCTCACAACCCTGAGAGGTAGGAATCAATTTGCAAATGTGTAAACTGAGGCCGATGTAACTTGCTTGAGGTTTTGAGGCTAGGAAGTGGCATAGTAAAAACAACAATTACAGCAGTAACAATTCTTCTTCTTATTTTCCATTCTAAGAAAGCCCATCCTCCATTTATCATTCTCTAAGCGTCTTTGCCACATGATTCTCTTTTCATACTAACATGGAAAATGTTCTCTCTGCCTGAATGGGACTTGAAGTTTACAATTTAAATTCATAAGCTCTTGTTGATTTTTCTCTACTGCCAGTTTTAGAAACTCAAAAGGCACCGAATAGCTTTAGGACAGATGGATCTGCACACATTGCAGGTAAGGATACCCATGCAACCAGGCACAGTAAAATATATACAGTGATTCTTTAGCACAAAGGTTCCCCAACACTTTCTCCACTCGCACCACAATTCCTATGTGAGGACTAATCCAACTCCAATTTAGTCCACAAAATCTTTATTGAATGTCTCCTACACACCAGGTGTTTTTCTCACTACTTCCAAAGTAAAACACGTGGTGAAAAGTACTCTGCACATGTCCTAAATCCTGCTGTGGTTCAACAATAGTATAATCCCAAGGGCAGCTAGTTACCCTCAAGGGCAGAGACCAAAGGCGCCACTTATCTAGATGAGGAGAGTGCTAACACATAGTAAGAATTTAAGCAAATTACTATGGAACTGAATAAATCTTTTTTTAATGTTTTTATTAGTCTATGAGAGTTACACAGGGGAGTTCGTTGTGACATTTTCATATATACATATACTGTACCCTAGTTTTATTCATTTCCTCCATTCTCCCTCTTCCCCTACCTACTTTCTCAAAACAACTTTGGCAGGCTGAATAAATCTTTTAATTTAGCTCTGGAATCAGATTTGGGTTCAAATCAAATCCTGGTCTAACCAAATACTGGTCATGTAACCTTAATGTACCTCTCAAAAATTTCTGTCAGCTCATCTATAATTAACATTCACCTCTTAAACTTGTTGTAAAGATTAAAAACGATTGTGCTTGTAAGGCACAGTGCCTGATTCACAGTAGGAGCTCAAAAACTGAATGCTAGTTAGTTCATTTTTATTATTGTTGTCATTATTATTCATGACTTTATAGGTTCATCTAGGTAGCATGGCCAAGAAGTAAGATTTGCTAGTTAGTACATATTTTGGTTAATGGACACCCACAACATATATCATGTGGACATCTTTAGTTTTCAAAGATTTAGGATATAAAACTTCATATTAAATCTAGATCACTTAGAAATTACTTTTCGTTTAATAATCTGGAAGACAGTAGTACAGATATTATTCTGTATAGTTCTGAAAAACATTAACTGTTAATTTTCCTTTGGCTAATGCAGAGCTCACTATCATCTAGAAGAGTGTTTTTCAAAGTTTTCCAGCCATGACCCAACAAAGTGAAAAAAGTAAGAAATATATTGAACACAGTAATTTCAAATTCCAATTCAGAACACTGGTAAATTATAAAAAAAAGTTTTGTTAAATAATACTTACCATTCACTAATATTTTCTTCTATTATATAATTCTACCCATTAGTTTAATTTTTTAAATGCTAGTCAAGACCCAGTAAAATAACTGGAGGTAAAACTAGAACCTGGCAATTTACCAATATTGTTACCCTGTCCTTGAGAGTATATCAGGATATATATACTTTCAATGGGTCCTCCATTAAGCCATGAAGTTGTATTAATTCTATTTTATATACTAAGAAACTGAAACTCAGAAAGATTAGATGACTTGGAATAAGCATACTCCCAACAAGTTGATGACAAATACAAGATAACATAAACCTTTCAACTCTGTAGCTCAGGCTCTTTAAAAAATAAACAAACCACTAACTCACCAAAACCACAATATGCTAACTCAATCCATTTCAATAAACACTTATTGAATACCTACTACATACCAGCATTTGACATGATCTCTGCCGTTCATGGCAAACAGACAACCAAATGAGACCTAACTCAGAAAAGTGAGATGACTTGGCACATGTATTAGGAAGTCTGAAGTGAGTACTTTTTATGGTGAAGTAAGTAAGTTTATTCCCCACCACTACCATGCTCTCTCTGGCTACCCATTATCCTTTTGGTAAGAAAATACATTGTATTTTCTTCTAATAGCACATTTGTTTACTGTCTGAAATAAAGTTGCTAACTTTCTGCTTTCTACTTTCCGTCCCTGTAATCCCAAAACAGTCCTTAATGTGACTTCACCTAAAAACATCAGCATCATAGCATCACCTTATGACCAAAAGGGTGTTCTAATGCCTATTTCCTTTAAATCACCGATTTCTAATTGAGAAACATCTTCAGAGTGACTTTAGTGATAGGCTGACTTAATAAAGACAGACCTTGGCCCTGCAAAACAATCAGGAACAACAGAACTCTGATTTAAGCTACCAATTAAAAGTCAAAACCAAATTAAAATACCCGAACCTTCCTAAATGGTCGCTTTTACTTCTGTAGCTTTATCTTTCCATAGCCTGTGAGCTTTCACACCAGAGTACTTACGATTTCTTGAGCAAGCCCTGTGAGTTCCCATCCTCTGCCTTTACATATACTATTCCCTTGAAATGGAATTCCCTCTCTTCCAACTTTTCTGCCTATCCTGCTTTTTTTCTCCACTTAAATAGCATTCCCTCCATGAAATGCTATTTCTTTTTCTCAACATAAAATGTAAACTCATCTGCCCAGACATTGTTCCCATTCTGCCTATTGTAGTCCTTACTCACTATTTTAGAATATATATTAAGTACTTAGACATTCTAGAAGACACCTAAAATATGGTTTACATGCAATAGAAGTGGAATACATTTTTGTTGATCAGACAATGTAAAAAATATTATTTTTTGCAGTACTGAGGATGAACTCAGGGCCTTGTGCTTGTTAGGCAAGCAGTTTACCACTTGAGCCATTCCCCTCAGCCCTTTTGATTTTAGTTTCTTTTTCAGATAGAATCTCACACTTTTTTTCTGGGTTAGCCTTAGATCATGATCTTCCTACCTCCACCTCTTGAGTTGCTGAGATTGTCGGCCTGTGCCATCATGCCTGGCAATCCACATTTAAAATTTTGATCTAGAAAAAGAATTACCTTTCTTTGTTTCTCCCAAGAAATGTAATTTTTGGTCAAGATGGACATGTTGCCAAATACTTTGGAGCGATGACTTCTGATATTGCTGAACTTGTAATCTTATACAAGTGGTTAAGCTCTATTTTCTATAAAAAGAGGCTAACAGTACCTGTCCTAATTACATTAAAGAGCTCAAACTGACACAGTAGGGCAAAAAATAATACCCCAAATGCCAAGTGAACATGAAGGATGATCTCCATGGTCACAGATCGTTCTAAGTAGAACTGTGCAAGAAATAACTGAAGTTCTAGAATGCAAACTTGTTCCTCTGTTCTTAGAACACTGACAAAACCTGCTAATTTAATAAGCGTACTGTTAAGATTAGACCAATTGCAAGCCTAATTTCCAAAATTCAATAACTGGAGATCTGTTTAAGAGTTCATACTGCCTGGCATGGTGGTGCAATCCTGTAATCCTAGCACTTATCAGGCAGAAGCAGGATGATCACGAGTATGAGGCCAGCCTGGGCTACAGAGTCCTGCTTCAAAACACAACAAAAACATAAGAAAGTGTCTTTACTATTGCTCTTCTAGGATTAAAATTTTTTTTTCTTGTTTTCACAAGAAATGAAACAAAAGAAGGAATTGAGGTTCAAGTACTGACTTATGCATGGATGAATTTTGAACTTTTAAATGATACAAATACCTATCTTGCAAGGAAGTTCACCTTCCCCCAACACCACCCATTTGCTTTCTTAAATCACTAGTTCAGTCATTTCTTTCTGGTCCTCCATTAATTGGTGTGAGATTTTCATAGATTACAATATAGAGAAATGTCTTCTATACCATGCTTTCTCCAAAATCAAGCCTGTCCCTTTTTTTGGGATGCTGGGTATGGAACCCGGGACCACCCATGCTAGGTATGCTAGGTGCTCAGTCACCCTTAGACCAAGTCCTCAATTTTACAGCTGTATATCTGCTCATACAAATATGTTCTAAAAAGCAACCAAATTCATTCAGACTGTTTGCACACCATGTACAAGGTGCAAACACATATGCCTGCCAAACACTTAGAAGATTCTGGTGACATCTTGAAATACATTCGCATGGAAAGGAGAGTTCAATTGTCTGTTTCATAGTAACTTTTTTTTTTTTTCAGGAAAAGTAGAGAGCCTACAAAATGGCACTTGTGGCAGGGGGTCAGGTCAACTTATAACGTAACCTTTAGTTTTGAGGATTAAACTGAAGAAATGATTCCCCTTCACATCCTGCCCAAGATGATATGAAGTGGAATAAAAAAACTGTGGCATTAAAATGATGTTTTAAGGATATGTTTTCAGTTTAAGTCTTGAACCCCTTGAGGAGCTGTTTGTATTATTTCTCTATCCTCATTTATAACAGCAACAGATCTCGATTTTGGGAAATTTGTGAATTTATTTTCTGTGCCTACTTATATACCCTTTCAGAGCCTTGGGAAAAAGATCTAAAATCAGGTTTGGCCTAACACCTGTTCAGACACTGCTCACAACCCCTTCCCAAGTGTGTGTCATCAACAACTACTATGTCAAGGTCTTTGTGGCAGTTTTCCTTTTTTCTCTTTATCATTTTTTCCTCAAGTGGGAGGATAATAAATAGAGGGACAGCATTCTACTCACATCCTGCACACCTCTTCAGTCAATCAGAACACTTCTAGAGCTGTTTGTACTGCCAAAGTCATCCATCATCCTGCCTCACCAAGCAGAAGAAGGAAAACTGATGGCAAGTTAGAAAATCTCATTAAGTCACTTTTTGCCTCAACCTCTTCACCACCCCTTGAAAAACAGAACTTCAAAATTCAGCCCATTGGTAAAACAAGAGGGATGGAGAAAAAAAGGCTGATATGGGGAAGGGGAAAAATAGCTCTAAAGTAAGTTGATTTCTGGGCAAAAGTCAAATAATTCACAAGTTACAAAATATATTCATTCTAGACAGCAAAATCAGGATATCAGTTAAGCTCAGCCCATTTTTATTTTGGTTTTGATCACTTCTAAAGTTCCTAACAGGCTCTTTCATGAAATTAAACAACACTGGTTAAATTAATTTTATCTTTACTTTTTTTCTTTTTTGATGACTAAATCTCAAGTTAATTCTAATTCCAAAGGAGATCATAGATGTACCTATGAAACCATAGGAGAATACAGAAAACTTAGAGCCATATAATTCCAGGGCAGAACTGAAGAATTGTCTATGTTAAAAACAAACAAACAAATAAAAAGCTACAATGTGTCAACTCTCTTGAGTGCTGGTAAGAAGATGGTACTTGATATCTCTTCCCAGGACATCTGGCAAGGGCAGATAGAACTCTTTCTGGGAGAGGGCTTTTGCTGAGAGACAAAAAGACTGATGAAGTGAAAGAGACCTAGTCCTCTGAATACCTTCTTCAATGCTTAGGTCTATATGACTGGTTTCCTCAAATACTATTCTCATCTGATCCTCACAGAAACCCAGTGAGTCAGGCATTATCACTCCATTTTAAAGATGCGGAAACTGAAGCTCAGACAGCTGAAATAAGTCATCCAAGATCATCCAGCTATAATTGGAAAAGTCAGGATTCTGACTAACTTTAAAGTCCTTTTGTTTTCCAATTTCTTTTACAGTCTTCCCAGAGGCTTGCCAGTATAAGCACACTATGAAAATCCTCTGATGCTTAGAGGCACCTGTGGTTCTGCAGCCTCTGACCTGGCCTTGCCAACAAAGGCATGGTAATAGTAGTATCTTGTAGGAATGAAAGTGATTTTCCAACATGTGGGAAAGTCAACATAATATGTTTTCAGCCCCATCTGCACACTGGTCCTCTGGGTCCTAATCACAATAACCAGGTTGATTTCAAAATTGGAACCTCTTCCATTATAGAGGCGATTAAAATACAATCAAGCGAGAATGTTATCCTCCCCTAAAGCCACCTAAAACAGAGCCATCTCCAAAATAAAACCAATTTACATATTTTAGCCCAAATTAAAAAGTAAAAGCTAAGGATTCCCTTTTAATATCCTGAATAATAAATGCACATTTATGTAAAGCTTCCTTTGGGGAACGGTTACTATGAGGACAACTTTCCCAATATTATTCACAAATATCACTTTTGTTTTGGTGTTACAGTAAGAATCTGGACTTGTGGGAATTGTACTGTCTGTACCCAGTGCATCAACAGAGATAATTAATGTTGAAGACATGTACAATATCCAAATTTTAGATATGTGGTTGGCTGCATTACAAAAAGAAACATAAGAAAGGATGAGTCAAATCTGGTCAAAATCACAAATTGCAGGGACTTAGTTGCTTACTCCATTTTAAGGGAGCACTTCCCTAATAAAAGTTTCATTAGCAAAGATTGCAAGTTCTCAGCCTTTCCACTACAGACTTTTAAATATCACTTAGAGCTAAAGTTTATCATTAGAGCTGGGTTTACTACTGCTGCATCTTCAAAAGGGGCAGTCCAAAAAAAAAAAAAAAAAGCTCAACACATCCTGTTATTTTTCATGTACAAATTAGAAAGCAAAACTTAAAAGGATTCAGATTCACAGCTTAGGAAAATACAGACTTCTTGATAAGTCTTTATATTGGCACACAAGGCAGCATACCAGGGATCATGGCTGTCACACACACACACACACACACACACACACACCCCACATACACAGAGTACATACTACCTAGACATGTATTACAAAATAATTCTATGTTTTCTATCTGCCCAAGGAGCTCCTGCTCATAACAGAGGAGAAGGAATTCAAAGAAGCATTTCTCTCAGATGCTGTGGCATGCCCTGTCCTCCTAGCTACCCAGGAGGCTGAGATTGGGGGGAATCACTTGAGTCCAGGAATTTGAAATCAGCCTGGGCAACATATAGCAAGACACCATTTCAAAAAAATAAAGTATTTCTGTCAGAAGCAAGGCATTCATGTTCTGTAAAATTAACAAGTTGCAGCCAAATTTCACAGGCTTCTGGCTGAAAGACAAGTTCCTTCCAACTGTCTGAGCTACTTTATCTTCCTGAGAGTGAACATCTGGATACATGGAATCTTACAGACAAAAATGTCCAGAAAAACTTTAATTTCTATCTTTTGCAGTCATTTTTAAGAATTAAGTATACAAAAGTTTTTCCACTCATGTACTTGGATGTTCCAATGGATCTTTGTTCATAATTTGACGCAGACTTCATTGTGTAATGACCAACCTTAAAATCCTCACCTCCACTTTATTCCCAATCACAGGGACTTATCTTTTAATTACCTTTTTGATCAGTGTTGAAAAAGAAACGGTGACCCTGAATTTCATGTTGCAAAGAAATGACATACTAAGTTCTCAACAAACATATCTCCAAACAGCAACGAATGACAGCCAGCCTCTACTATGAACACTGTTGGCAAAACAAGAGTAAACAAGAATAGAGGATAACTGATTCACAGAAGCAGGAATGCCACGAAAGTGCAGACAGAGGAAACCTCAGTAATGTGGTGTATTTTTCAGAATTTGCATCTTGGCTAGAATTGTTTCTCTGCTTCCTCATATCCTGAAAAAAGAACTAAACTTCCTATAGAAACAGTATTTAATTACATTTTTATAGTTTGAAATGAATAATTAAATATTTTAAATTCAAGATTAAATGTTATTTTTTCAAACTAAGAGTCCCAGGTAAATTATTTTTAGGACAGATCTATGCCATATTTTTTTCCATTAAAAATATCCCATATGCTGGTTTTGCATTTTACGTTTGTGGTTAAAAATAACAAAAATAAAAAATGCAAGCACAATTACAGCCTTATTTCTTCAACATTTTACTGCCTTCTCAACCCACATTCATTTAAGAACTCCTTTATGTGTCTCAGCACTTCTTGATTCTAAAAAAAAGAATCCCCCTTATTTAGGGGGAAAGTATCTCTGGTGTTTGCTACAACAATCTCAATAATGACCCCCCTAAGCTGGAACAGTGTCTTACACGGTAACACTAGCTACTTATCAATGACTAGCACAATGTCCTAATCCCCCAAAAAGGTTAGCGATCAATCAATACATAAGGTCCAGACAACAAGGAAAATGACAATAAAAATAACAACTCCCTGGCCAGGTGCAGTGGTTCAAGCCTGTAACCCTAGTTATTTGGAAGGTGGAGATGGGGAAGACTGCTGTTTGAGGCCAGCCAGAACATAAGCATGAGACCCTATTCAAAAAATACATACCTAAAGTCAAAAGCTTAGCAAGTGTGAGGCCCTGAGTTCAACTCCCCCCAATTTTTTTTTTGTAAAAAGTTAAAATAATAATGAGCCTCTTAAAGCAAAAATGGTCGGTCCTAAAATGGTCTGGGTGAAGGCAAAATCTCAGGGTTGGGGTAAGGAAGATAAGATGTGTGTGTGTGTGTGTGTGTATGTGTGTCTGTGAGAGAGACAGAGAGAGAGAGAGACAGAGAGACAGAGAGAGAGAGAGAACAATGAGCCTATTAGAAACACTGACAATACATATGTTATTTCTTAATGAATGTACAAGGACCAACATAAATATTACCATTAAGCAGAGAAGATGTGAACATCTAAATCATGTTAGCCCGCTGATTGCTTTCTTATTTTTGTCCTTTTGCAACAATTTCATTTTCAAAGCATTTGATTCCTAACACTGATGCTCCAAAGCTATTGTGAATACACCACCTGAATACTTAATGAATTAAACAACAAACAAAACTGCTCATCTTTGTGCCCCCCAGCTAGCATCCCAAACTGGATATAATTAAAGGTGTGAACAAGCAAGTAAGGAAGTAATGAACCTGAAAAGTCAAGATTCTGAGAAATCCTAGGGCATCCTGCACTGCACCAGTTCAAATTTATCACTCATTATCGTCTTATACCACAAAGACACAGGTTCACATGCTGGTACTTTTCTCTAACCCTGTCCTCCAGCCTTTTTCCTTTTTATTGCTAGATAACTAATTTAAGACAACCACTGCTTGTGACAACTCCTACCCACTCACTGGTCACTTTCTTTCTTAACTCCTTAGAAAGATACTGACCTATAAAAGCCCTCTACCCCTAAAGTATGTTGGGATTTCAAAAATCCAAGGATGATTTTAAACATTTACCATGAATACACACATATACTCACTCACAAAAACTTAGTAAACAAAGCACAAGATGCTAACATTGCCATTTTACCAATGGTAAGATTACATTTCAAATGGTCCAAAGAACAACCCTCCTACCACATACACACATTCTAATTTGAATCCAACCCTTTGATTGAAAGGGCAACGTCTAGCTCAGGATTTGCACACTTATAGTTCCTTGAGTGGTTGGTAAGAAAGGTCTGGATTCTAATGGAAGTCTGCAGGGTTTGGATATCTTTTTTGATGAATATTTGAAATTTCATATTTTTCTAATAAGAGAACTCTTGAAGTTAATGAAGAAAAGAAACTACTTCTTATGGGAAGCATTTCCATATATACATGCACATATACTTACAAATAAGTGTTTGCAATATTTGGTAACACCAAATAAGGAAAGCCTAAGACAGGTACAAGAATTCAGCAACACACACACACACACACACACACACACACACACACACACACACACAAGTCTCCCTCTCATTGCTTTACACATATCAATCAAATGCATGGAGGAATGGATAGTAGGCAATAAAAGGTTGACTTTACTTCCAAAAGGTGAATTGACCAACTCTGTAGAACATGGCCTGTTGACTAGAAGATAGTAAGATAAAAGCCTGAGAATGTTCATGTCCCTTTGTACCCCTCAAACTCCCAATGACATTGGAAACAAAATACTGCATTGCAGCATCTGCCAGCGCACACTCACATGTCTAGCTTTGGCTGGCCAGCTCACCAAAAAATGTACATATTAAACATCTAGGCATATAAATTAAGTGCCCGGTGGCCACAGATCACTGGAACTAATGAAAAAAATTTGTCAAGGCCAAAGTATTTCTGTCCATATATAATGACCTCTATCAAGACCGCCATTCCTTACTTGTGGTATACATAGATAATTTGTTTCATTTTTTGAAAAATTAACATAAGGTATTAAGATGTCAAGGGCTAAATGTAGCAGAGTATCTCTTCAAGGAAGGAGTAGTATTTTGTCTACATGTGGGAAGAGAATCCACCCAACAATAAGAAGATAGTATAAAGAGAAGAAATCAAACCAAAGAAAAGGATTTGCCCGGAGGAAACCCTCTCATTGTTCACAGTAACTCTAACTTGAGAAAAACACCTCAATTCATCCACAAATCCTTTTAGAAATACTTAACAAACACACACACATAGTGCCATTCACACAATTATTTCTAGATCTGAAATTTCAAGTTGATTATTCCCAATAGAAATTCTCAAATTAAAATATCTGAAGTCTCAAACACTCTTTGCAAGACTGAGTTTGGAACTAAAATGCATACACGAAGTTCTTTCTGTTTCTTTCTTTCTTTTTTAAAAAAAATTATACTATTACTGCCTCACAACAGTCTAGCCTTTCATCATATAACACTAATATTCAATGAGACAAGGACGGACTATAGGAAGAGAAAAAAGTTTTAAGGCTTTGCGCAAGCCACGGAACAGAAGCAAGCCCATCTACATCTGGCCAGCATGGCTTGAATGAGTGGCAGGAATGAATGGGACTAAGATCCAAATGAATGGTTAAGTTATTTGTTTGGTTTTTTGAAATGAAATATTAAAATCATCTCGTAAATCAATGATTCTCAAAGTATTTTTTCAGCTACTTTCCCACCTATGTTCATCTGACTCTATTAAAGATTTAAATATTAAATGATTTAGCCATTATATGACTATTATATATATGTATATACATGTATACATTCTGATCACTAAAACTGCAATGTAATCAGGTGTTTTTTGCAGAAATATTTCCAATTAGATTTTCACTTCTTAATAAATGCACAATCAGTCTTATGCTTCTGTAAAGGCACACCTCCATATGCAGGTAGTAGGCATTAATATTTTTTAAGACAAAGAAGCAAGAAAGGTCAGCGGCAGAACCACATGTCCTTTTTTTTTCTACAACCCCAGTCAAGAGAACAGTTCTTATGGAAATTATTTTCCCCTAGCTAAAAATTGCCAGAAAATAAAAAGAAAATTACACTAGAGATAATTAAAAAAAAAAACTACTCTATTTTCAAGGCAACATATGCTTATGTACTCAAGATATGAGACAAACGTTCAAATGCAGGACCAAAAATATAAGTTTATTTATTTTTACCTCCAGAGTTAAAACAAAAATATCATAATCCTTCAATAAGAAGACAAAACAAAAAAGAAGCATTTGCAAGGAAAAGAGAATGATGGTGGTGGTGGGGAGTGAGGTGGAGATCTGCAAAGTGAAGAGTAAAATGTAAGCGTACTTTCAATAAAGGCAATTACATTTCCTGACCTTGTAGTATATTTCAGTATTTTTTAGCCCCCTATTTTGGTATTTAAAATTAGCTACCTGATTATGTAGCTATATTGTCCCCTAGGAAGAAAACAACTGATCACCATTTTAGTTATTTTTACGCTACCCTTATTCACTCAAGTACTATATCTTTCAGTCCTTCTGATACCCACTATCACTGGGGAAAAGAGACGATTAGTAAAGCATGCTAATATAGAGAAAAAGCGAGATGCCCATCATCACCCAACACACTCATGGGTCCCACACATTCAGAGACACTAAAAAAAAAAAAAATTGGCTTTCACTCAGTTTATGCCATGACCAGACTAAATGCCTGATTGAAGACAGCAGTTGTGAGAGTGAAGCCTCATAGAGCCTCTGCCTGGAGGCATGGAGAGGGAAGGGAAGCAAAACGCTAGAATACAGCCCTTCGTTTATTATGTTTTAAAGTAATTTCTATTTGAGATGTAAAATGAGAGATACAATGAACTCTTCAGAACTATAGTATCGACATCTGATTTAGTAAAAATACCAGTATCACCTAACACAAAATAATTGCTTAGGGTAAATCTATTCTACTTATATTTTTCCTATGAATATTTGTTGGGAATTTCTAAGAAATCATTTACAGAACCTATCGACTGTGGGAGTTCACTATTATGCTTCCGTCAACTTCATTCAATATAATTTACATTTTTTTCAAATGGCCTCACAGGATTCCTTGCGATTTTTAGCACGTACAATTTCACAGCAGGGAAAGGAGGAGAGAGAGAGAGAGAGAGAGAGAGAGAGAGAGAGAGAGAGAGAGAGAGAGATGTCTTACCCTCCCTTCCCCCTCTCCTTCTCTCTGTTTTTTAAACAAACAAACAAAAAGAAAAACGGGAGACAGAACAGATGCTTAAAAATAGATTTCCAAAAATCACTGTAAACCGGAGTTAGAAATGTAATTAACACCTATTTATAAAGAATAATTAAAGTTGGGCTGGCCACAAAGAACAGCAAAGATAATCGAGGTCCTGTCTCTCCCCCCACCTTTTTTTTTTTTTTTTTACACTGTTTGCAGTGTGTTCTCATGATAGCCACCTGCTCCCTACTCGGCTTCTCCTCTGTTCGTTTCCCCGGCAACCTTTCATTGGGTTTTCCTCCCAGCTATCGCTTTCAGTTGGGCTGCTCGGTCTAATCTTATTTGTTTTACACCCATCAAAACAAGCAGCCAGACAAAGGCAATCCTCTAAGAATGGGAAAAAGACCACAGCTTTGTTATAACGTCTATGCACAGTGAAAAGTCCTCCTTTGCTTCTCTAGTGAAAAATAAGTGAGATGGATATGAATTTACACTGCCTCCCTCCGCCCCCAACCCTCCTGAAAGCTATTGCTGGTGAAAATTCAAAGTCAGAGTGGGCACTCCGACCATGCCATTTTATGCCCTATCTTCGGGGTCAACGTCAGGCAACAAGGGTGGCACTCAAGGAGTTTCCCTGCTTCTTTTTCCAGAAAAAGATGATGCTAAAAATAGATTTACTACTTCGGCAGAAAGGTTTTCCTTTTCCTCATCCACATCCAAAAGTCCTGTCTCACAACTGCATCTGCTGGTACTGAGTCTCACCTCCTCCACCCCTCGTTCCTCGTTCCTGCCTTCCCCACCACTCCTAGCATGAGACTGAAAAAGAAATGTGCCTTTAACTTTAACAGTCGTGTAATTCAGTTGAAGGCTCACAGAGGCGGTGGACACGCCAGCCAACAGTGACAGTGACATTGTGATTGTCAAAAAAGACACCAACCTTGCTTGGCTAAAATATGTGTTCGATGGAAGAGGCAGTGTTTGCCTTGTGTGCATGCAGTGCTATTATACTTGACGGTGGATTCTGGTTTTCAGAAAAAGAAATATTGATAAGCACACACACATACACACACACAGGATCAGAACAGTGATTTACGATGCACAGTCCACCATTATTACACACACACACACACACACACACACACACACACACACACGCATGGCTGGAACCTCCAAGCTGCCTTCCTTTTTTCACTTACCATCTTCAAGCCATTCCACTCCATCTGTGATCAGAAGAAGATGGACCCTCACACAGTGTGTCAAAAGCGGAAAGGAGCGTTATGTAAAAGCTGACATTCCTTCTTACAGAGCTGCTGCCCAGAGAAGGAAGCAACAACTCAACACGCCAGGCACCGCTACACATACAAGCCGCCTCCTCTTTTTTATGAGGTCATGACAGGAAACTCTTTGAAATACAAGATGCAGCATTTACTGAACCCAAATAAATCACTCTCTTTGCCGTTTTGACTGCACAGTCCCCCAAAACGCAACTGCCCATCTCAACGTTGAGCATCCAAGAGCTGCCTCTCGAGGTTTAAATCTCCAGCACCGAAATGGAGACATTCCTAACCCCGCTGCATCCACACCCAGTCCCACAAAACCCGGGCATGTAGACAAACCCCTTTTCTCTTACAAAAAGAAAACCTTTCTTTTGCCATACTGGTCTCAAGTAATATAATCTCTTTCAACAAACCAGCAATTATTTCAGCTCACCACCCCCCTCCGCCTTTATGTTCAAGGGAAAACTGACAACGACCTGTTAAAAATGACAATCTATTTTCCCACTGCTTTTCAATAAAAGGACCTACCGCACTCTACACAAAAGATATAGTAAATGTAGGAACCAAACAGCAGCAGAGAACTAAATTCTCGTGCAAGCATAAGACTGGTCAAGGTGTACATGTTGTCCTCCCTCCAGCAACACAAACAACAGATTATAAATCTAGTCATACCTACCATAACCATTCTTATTGGCAAATATTGGGTCTTGCAGAGCTTCGACTCTTCTCTTAATGTTTGCAAAGGTTTCAGAATATATATTTAAAATGACTACTATTATATATATATACATATATATGTATATAAATATATATATATATTTATTTAAAGATCCACAAACACAGTGTGGATGATTGTAAAGTAAATCAATTATTGGGGATGGGAGTGAGAGAGAAGGAAAAAAAAAAAAGAAAGAAGGAGCAGTGAGCTGAAACCCCCGATTCTAGGATGTAGATAAGAACAACTGAACAGAGCCTTGCTGAAATTGGCTCTAAGCTTCCCCTTTTTACATCCATTTATGGGACCATCTGTCAGCCGAAGCCAGAATCTGATTGGCTGGGGAAACGAAGAGAGGCGTTGCAACATCAGGTGCTATTTAAATTAGCTACTGCCAGATTGACGATGTTAATGATTTGGTGACCTCTACAACAACAGAGACCAGATTTCTGAACTGCTTCTTGTGTCTGGTAATTAAGGCCCGGCTGAAGCAACAACAGCCATGCTCGTATTTTTACCTTTCCCTCCTCCCAGTTCAAAAGTACTGTAACAACTGCAGGTCACCAGAGGATTGCAAACCTTAACTGTGGGAGTGTCCTTCCTTTCCCCTGTCCTAAGGGATGTACCATCAGATACTGACTGAGGGCTTTTCCAGTGTAGAGTATTTTCAACTACCTTATCTTTCCCGACAGTTGCTTTCTAGCGAAATGCATATTTAATGCTCTGCCTCTAGGCTTAAAGATACAACAAAAGCACTTTAATGTGCTAATACTTCTACATTTTAACTTTATTATTTCCTGATATTGCTGATTTCTAGTAAGTAGTGCTCCTTCTGCAGCTAACATGGCCAACATTTCAAAAGCATGCAAGTTTGGGGTGAAGCTTGCCCCGTGAACTAGGTTCATACCAGCTTGCCTCAGAAAACTACTTCCTAATAAACAAAAAAGAAAAAAATCTAGAGGGGTGGGGTAGCTGTCAGCCTCTACCTTTCTGCCTTCTGTCTGAGCTTTTCAAAACAGAGAATGATGAAGATTTATTTAAATGGATTTATTTCTCAAGTTGGATAGGAGCATGATCTGCATTTTAAAAGATCTACTAAATTATATTCCCCCTTTTGCTTTCCTTACTGTTATGAAGGTAAAGCATGCTTTTGAAATAAAACGGCTTTATTTCATTACCTGTGTAAAGCGCTCATCTTGTTTAACTGAATGAGCGATTTTGCTTCTCTCCTATAAAGGATGTCTTTTTCTTTAACCTCGTAAAAGATTTGCAGAAAGACATTTAGCAAGTGCATGGTGATGTGTATAGTTTGTCTGCCTATGTTATGCGTTTCATAACCTGTATGGTACCAAGCTGTCAGTAGTATGTTTTGTTGTTGTTGTTCTTGCTCTGGTTTGGTTTTTTAAAGTAGTGCCTAACAAGTTTATGCCTCTCACATATGCAAAAGTCAAACTATTTATTTAATCAATAATTTAATGAATTTGTTCCTCACTAAATATACAGAGGTGACATATTACCAAAGATAAAGTTCAACATTATCTTTCATCTTTGGCTGGAGTTGATAGCAAGATAGGGCTAAGGACAGTAGAAATACAGGCTGAGGAATATACTCTATTTTGGGGCTTCAAAGTCCAAGAATAAATGGGTTTATGAAAAATTGTTAGAAAAGAAACTTTTACATTTTTCAAGATTACAACTATTCTCTTTAAAATATAATTTTATGAACACACACATATATACATATATATGCTTTAAAAATACAAATACACTATAAAACAATGTATACTAGGTACACTATTAGACTTGATAATAAGTAAGTTCAGCTATTACAAATGAAAATACATGAAATAGAAAAGTAGAAATGTAGAAACTGCAATTCCTTCAAGTGGAACAACTTGAGTAAGTAAAATTTTAAAATAATTCCTTTAGCAAATGTACAATGAGTTCTATGAGTCACAATAGAAGTATACTATCTGCTGAACTGGGTATGAAGGATGAATTCATAGGTTAGGTGTTGTAAATGGCTAACAAATGTACATGGGGTGGTACTGTGCCCCAAATCAACAACAGAAACTCCGTGTGTGATATCAACAGTATCAAAATATTGTGAAAAGTAAGTATTAATACAATACTAACATACACACAAATAAAAACAGCTGGCTTGGAACAAAATATTTGCTTACTATCTCTGCAGGTTATAAAAGATGGAATTTTTAAAAAACCTTTTTCTCTCATCTATTCTAACCTCAGCACACTTAGTGAGTCATAAATTAACATTAGCTATGTCAGAAGATATTCTGTCTACTTTTCTGAAATAGAAATTGTATATTACAGTGTAAATAATTAGCTACCTTTCCTAGGCTAAAAAAAAACATGCATTTTGTATATTGATCACTTTTCCAAAAATATCCACTCTCAAGTCTTCAAAGGAATCCTCAAACAAATGCACAAATGTCCTCAGAGGCCTTTTCTCTAAAGACAAAAGCACAATCCTATTGTTGGGAAAAGTCAACCTTATTATCACATTTCCAATAGTACCATTCATCTTTCAGAGTGAGGGGCTGACCGCTACATCAGTGGTGTGACATTTGTAAAGCAACAGATTCTCAATATATTATCTCAAGAATCAGGCAGGCGAGTCTCCCAGTCATGCATGATTTTTTTTTTTTCACCACAATCCTCCAGCACCACAGAAAGAAACTTGTCTCACTCAAGCAGCTAAGGCAACCTAAAAATGATATCCCAGAGCTGTGGGGCTGCCAGCGCCACTGTATCCCTCTTACCATAAATGAGCAGTTTCTTGATTCATTAATAACAATTTCCCTTAAAAGAAGTAATCTCATATCAGTCAGCCCCTTGCCACCATGCACACATCCCAAAGGTTGCAGATATCTCAGCATCAGTCGCCGGCAGCCAGCTTTCCCACACAGAGTCCAGATGGACTGTACCAGAAGCCAATTCAGCGTTAATAACTGCCTACTCCGTGCAGTGGAGAAGCCTTACGTGGCACAATGGGCTAGGAAACAGCAGCCGGCTGAAACTGCAAATAATAATAATAATTTAAAAAACCAACCAAATTCTCCAAAAGCACCCAAAGGAAGGAACGGAAATGGAAGCATGATTTGTATTTCCTTGACTTCCATGAGGAAAAAAAAAAAATCCTTCACAAACATAGGAAATGAAGAGAAGGGGGGAAAAACAGATGCTGCCCAGAAAAAAGTGACAAAATATTACCTCATTATTTAACAAAGCAGCATTAAGCGTCCTGCTGATTTCAAACATCTTGCCACAGATTTTGTTTTAAGAGAAACAGATAGAATCCTTTGCAAAGCACTCCGTCTGCAAAGGGTTCTTCAATTTTCTTGTGCGCCACGGAACAGTCAATATATTATTTCCCTAGAGTTCGCACATTAAAACCTCTAGTCAGTGAGCTGAATTTTCCCCTTATCTCACACACAGTAGACTCCTGTTATATGTACTGCTCTCTTTGCAAAAGCAGCCTGCCCCAAACATGGCTGGTGTTTAAACTACTCTTTAAAGTAACAGTTCACTATATAACCACCAGGTGGGTAGAGTGCACAGATTCAAATGTACCATCTTAAAAGACTGTGTGTGTGTGTGTGTGTGTGTGTGTGTGTTTCTTTTCTTTTCTTTCTATTTTTTTTCCTCTTGGAATAGCTTTTGGATATAAGATATGACATGAGAAACGCCAGCATCCTAATAGGCAAGATTGTCCCTTACTATATCTTGTCTAAATAAATAAAATTCCTCCTCCTGGGTTAATGTGAGGAAACAAAACAAAATAACACACCACCAACCAATTCTAATACGAACTGTGAAGAATGAAACACAAACAAGCTTTGTTTCATTCAGCAAAGGATGGACAAGGAAAATATGACTAGCACAGCACAAGGGAGAAAACTAAAAATCCCATGAAAACATTTTCCTTTAGCAAAATGAGAAATATATCCACACGTGATGAAAACCCGATTCAAAAGTGTGCATGCAGAGGAAACACACACAAGATGGAGGCAAGAGTTTAAAGGTATAACTTTTCTTCTGAGTAAAACACTAGGTTTATTTGATATGGTCTCTACAGACAGGAAATAACCATAAGCTTAAAGGTAAAGACACTGAAAAAAGAAAAAAAAATCCTAAGTATCCCGTTTAAAAACACAATTATATGAATAGTTATAAACAACCATAACAGCAAACTAACCATGTATTTTTACCCAGGACTGTCCTCCCTTAAGATCTGGCTTGAATTGGAACATTTTTGTCATACACTATTTGGGATGTATAGCTAACCTGGTGTCTCCTTTGTACCACTAAGTTACAATTATTCTGCTCCTCTGCTAGGAATAAGGGGAATATCCCAAGTTGAAAACTCTATGTGATGGCAGAGGGGTATGCTAAAAAGATATAGAATCACCTAAACAAAAATAAATTACATAACTTATATTGTTGTATGGCTTGATTTTAAGGAGAATCTTATTACTTACAAAGCATGCATACACTACTCTATGTTCCCATGTGTCTAAAATGGAGACTAACCCATACTTATACCTGGGATTTTGTTTTCCTGACTGGACAAAATTAAAGCTCTGAACTTCCACATCCTCTTGTAAACACAGATGTTGACACTAGTATTTTTTCCAGGCCACCCAGGCAAATTTAGTTATATACAACAATGACCATCTCCTTCATCTTTAAGACATGTCTGCACCCCTTAATACCTTTTAACCTCCTTGCATATATTAAGTTTCAAGTGACAATTTTTAACTGGGGAGTGAGAAGGAGGAGTTGCTCTCATCAAATTCTGGTTGTATAAAATAAGCTAATTTGTACACTCACCATATGTCTTAAACACTAATTAAAAAATGTCACTTTCTTCAACATTAAAATGTAATCAGCCTAGTAAATAAAATATTCTCAAGTTTTCTTGCCTTGGTGATAATTTAAAAAGTGTTCATCTTAAGGTAACCACTTTATTTTGATTACCAAGGAAGACTTTTTATTTGAAAAGGGGAAAAGGAGATACTAGGGGCAGGGGAAAATGAGAGAAAAAACCATTATTGTATGTAGCTGCACAAAGGAAAATAAGATGAAGCGGGTTTTTAAGGACCCATAGTCTTGTTACCCTAAGGCAAGTACAGCCAATCAATACCACCCATTGATGGTCTACCATCTGCCATGTTACGCAGTGATGTGGCTAAACAGACCTGCTCCATATGACTGTAGCCGGCTCATTTTCAGTCGATTAGGGCAGTTCCAGAGCATTCACGTGCAACAGCACAAAACTCTAAGTCAGAATGAGCCTCTCTCTTCATACCAGTCCCTCCAAGCACAGCTGCGGACTTTTTCCTCCTGTTCTGGCTATCTGGATTACCTCTTCTTGCCCCTCAATTGAATTAGCAAAATGAGGTGGGAAGGTAGAGTGCAAACACACACACACACACACACACACACACAGATAATTGCTGGTCCTTCTTCACTGTCATGCAGAAATCGGGAATTCCATCTACTCTGCCCTAATATGATTATGACACACCATTTAAATAGCATCATCAGTGACTATGACCTGCCATTTTCCTATGGCTCAATTTCTTTTTATCCTTTCCATCATTCCTTGAAAAATAAGCTTAAACTTGTGGTATTTCTTTCTCTTGGGAAAATATAATCAGTCTGCCCAGACAATGGCATACTATATTTAAAGGCTTTGATAAAATGTAAAGCTTAAATTTCCTTTGTTGATTTGTGGTATTGGTTGTTTTGTCTTTTTTCCCCTGTAGAAACAGTAAACCAATTTTATAGGAAAATGGAAACATATCACAGAGGCAAGGAAGATGCATGAGACTGGCACAAAGGAGTCTACTGCAAGGATCAAAAATTCACTGTCGAATGTTCTCTTAGAGACACATGACCTGATATGTGATGCTTTTCTCCTTCCTAAGTACTATGTCTGCTACAGATTGTGGGAAAGAGCTAGATGAATGCTACTGAGTGGGGAAATGTGACAAATGGATGTTTAGTCTGCTTGAATTGCCAAGAGTTCACCTGTGCAGATAAACTGACCGAAGAGTAGATGCACACTTGATCTTCCCATGTGCCTTAAACCTGATGCTAAAGCAGCAACTGAAAGTAGGTTTCTTTCCAGAATCAATGTATGTTTGTTTTTTTCAAATATGCCTTTGATCTTACTCTTACAGCACTAGGATGTTGTTCTGGGAAAGAAAATTTGAAGGACAGAAAGTTTGCTTTATTTACAAAATTCTCAAAAAGGTAAATACACATTTATCTAAGCAATCTAATTTATGTGGAGTAACTGTATGAGCTTTTCGCTGATACATTCTTCATCACAATCCATGAAGCAGGGTCAATGTGACAATACACAGTGATTTCTGAAGATCCCTGTATTAAGGGACTTGGGGCCTTTTTATACTAGTTCAAAAGAGCCTTACAAAAAGTAGAACAAAAATACTAGACTAAATATAAATTTTTTAAAAATCTAAGTACACTGATGAGATGAAATATGGAGTAGCTAGTCATACCTTTAAAGGATATACTGCTTAATTAGCTCAATACAGTTTGGAAAATAAGTATGGGGTTATAAAAAATTCTGGACTAATTTATAATTCTGTAATTACCAATAAAGGAATAGATACAATAGATATAGAAAAAGGAGAAAGAGGAGGGGGAGAAGGAGAAGGAAAAAATGGAGGAGGAAGTAGAGGAGAGAGGAAGAAGAGGAAAAAGAAAGGGGGGGGGGAGAGGAGAGAGGAAGAAGTAGGGAAAAAAGAAATAAAGAAATAATAGGACTTATAAAGTGTGAATAAAATATGCTATCTTTTACCAGGAGTCTACTGCACTGGGAGTCTGACATACACAATGCTACTCAACATCACAGTAGTGACAATTGTTATACCTAAACGTGCTTCTAGAATGGTGTACTCCTTATTCAAAAGTAAGATCTCTCCTCCATTATGTCATAGAATAATATGCTTAGTAAAATACTTGTTGAATGAATAAGAAAGATAGATACAAACTAGAAGTGAACGGAATGGGATGTCGGAAGGCATGCTCAATTTTTCTCAACTGAAAAGACCAAGAGATTTCTTTGTAATGTGCTTTTAGCTAGGTATGTCCTCCAGATGTCTCATGTAATCTATCATTATGATCAGGCTGGAAATTCCAAGTGGAGGAGATACAAATGGTTAAAGCTGGAAAGCAAAAATTGCTGAAGGGCAAAATGAGAAACTGATTGAATTTCAAACCCTACCTCTTTTTCCAAATCTGGCAAAACACCTTAAATACAGTAGCAGCTCAACAGACACTGATTAAATTAACATCTTGTGCTCTCATTTCCCAGGAGTACTCATTTATGGAGAATGCTGAAGATCAATAATCCCACTCATCATCACCTCAAACACTGTCTGAAGGCCCATTTCATTTGATTTAACTAGGTCTAGCTGGACAACTCTTTAGGGGAAAATGGTATGTTAGGCTCTGTAAGCCTTAGTTTCCTCATCTGTAAAACACACACAATATTTCCCTTAAAGTTCATTGCAGGATTAAAGAGATATAGGCTTAGTGGAGACAGCACTCTACATAATAGCTGATAGCTTAGTAAATATGGAGAATGGAGGTACATAAATTAGTAATTGCTTCAAGATAATTCAGTCTTATTAAGGAAGATATGACTTTCAGAACAATTAGAGGATAATAAGATAATAAGCAAAAGCTGAATGGCCTGTTCCAGCTCTAATAAAAAAATACTTGCTGCAGATAAACATTTACTTAACCCTGTGAGTAAAGTTCAGTGCTAAAATCTTGATGTGGAGTAAAAAGAAATACAGGTCCTCACCTTCAAGGACCTTACAATTTGGTTGGTAAGGACCTTTCCTCTTTATGCATGAATTCTCATAGTGTAAGGAATAATGTGAAAGGATGAAATTAAAATTAGGTACCATAGTTGATAGTGAGGATGTCATCTGGAGCAACAGGGTAGAGCGTCATGGGAGAAGTTGCACTGAAGGCTAGTTTTCAAGAATGACAGCATTTCGCCAGGAAAGTTAGGATATTTCATATTAGAACAAAGCTGGGGGAGGGGGATGGCCAGTTCATCATAGCTGGACCTCCTCCTCCAAGAAATCATCTGAATCTATTCTAACCTTTTCCATTTTTTAGTAGTAAGTAGAGGAATATTATGATGCAATGATAGTGAAGGCAGATGTTTGTTTAACAAGTACTCTTACAAAAGGAACAATAATTAATATTTACTGAGTTGCTACTGTGTGTCAAACATGGCATGAGGTGGTTTGTCTATAAATCTCATTTAATCTCACAACTCTGAAGTTTCTAATAATGAAACTAAGGACTAGAATGTTTATATGGTTTTCTCAAGATCACAGAGTTAATAAGGCAAATTTAGGTTTCATACTTAACATATGCCCACACATTTTGACTATAACATATTACCTTATATAGAAAAGAGAAGAGCTAATGAAATTTGAGTCTTAATATATGTACTATTCTAAGCTTAAAAACTAACATTTAGAGTAATGTCATTGACTTCTACTTGTATTTAAAACGATAACAAATTAAAAATTAGCCTTGGTCTGCAATTATAGTATTCTGCCACCAGGTGATGACAGAATTTTGGTGGAACGCAAATTATAAAGGTCACACTTTGCCCACTATTATTTTTTGGTGTGTCTGAACACTGGAAGTGGATCAGGAAGTGCCTGCTTTTTGGATGAAATTGTCTACTAAAAGCCTAAGACATTAAAATTTCCAAATATATTCTAAATTTTATTTATCAAAAGTCAACTGTGAATATAATTCTAAACTTTAAACAATAATAATAACAGTAATAATCTTTAAACAATTATAGTACAGATTATATTCAATGAATTGTAGTTCACTGTTATTTTCACACTGTACTATGAGCTTGCATGGTATAAATTGTATGTTATTTCCTTATAACCCCCAGCACATAGAAAATCAGTACCTGGAATATACTGGTCACTCAATCAAAGAACACAAATTATTGATTCCAAATATTTTTGACAAACTTTGAATCAAAATGTTTAGTGTACAATTATTTGGTATTTATGCACTAATATATAGCTCTCTTTATCAAATCAACCTTAATGCTGGGTTATTATAAAAACCCTTTCTTGAGGTTTGTCATGAGTAGAAGCGTTACATCAGCAACCCATGGCTGTTTTTCTCTCAGTGCTCAGGCACTTTCCTTGTGCCTTAGCTATGAGTGTTCTACAGTCATAGAAGCCCTGCGTTATGTCCAGTTTACCTTTCCAACCTTCTTATACCCCCGAAAGGTTACTTCCTTTCCCTCTGAGATGTTAAAGAGAGCATGAGATGCAAGAGAAACATAATAGATAGCTGTCAGAAAGAGGCAACTCTCCACTTGACCCTTAATAGTTTTTCCTTTCTCTGACTCCGAAGCTGGGGGAATGATTTAACTACTTTTAAGCAGAAGAGTAAAGTTATACATTACTGCTGAGTAGCTCATTTGCCTTAGCAACCCCCTAGCAACAGCAGCTTCAAGTTCAAAATATCTCCTTGAAAAGGATCACATATTTAATGAAGATGAGGATTTTTTTAATGTAAGGGTTTTGAACAGATGTTGTAACATTACAATCCTCACAGCCTTGTTTGCTACAAATGCCTACTTCATGTTAACCTTTCTTTATGATATTCTGTGGTAACCAAAATGATGGTGGCCTCCTACAAAATTTCAGTCCCTGCAAAAGCTCTGGTCCTACTTTGAAATTATTTAAAAACGCATAACTTTTTAAAATAAAGTCACCATTAATCTTGGGTCACTACAAAAATTATACTTATGTGTAATTCTTTCAAGAGGGTTACTGATATTGACAGCACTATTCAATGCAACTATTGACTGAGAAGAGTGAATAGCGAAAATCAGTGTTTAAAACCTAAAGCAGGATTTTACAAAATACATTATATATAACCTAAGAGTCTTTGGACAGTTCAAAATAAAAGGATAAAAAATTCTAATTTTACCCCAAACTGGAACTTACTGATTTTATTATTTGATACCTACTGCTCCCACTTCATTATCCATAAAATAGATTATAGGATGAACAAGTAGCTATCACATTTGATTGTTTTGACATTGTCAGTAGAATGAGAATGTTTGCAAAAAGTATTGCTAGCTCAGAACCCTGTGAATGTAAATGTGTGTCACATATCTTATGCATAGTTTTAAAAACTCCCATTTTGTTTGAGAATTTTAAAATTCTTATGTCATTTTCAATCTTTCACAACTCAAATAATGTTCAAACTCTCATTTAAAATTTGTTCTTTATTGTTTGTTAGCACATGGGTACCTTGGGGTAGAAGGAAATAAAACACATAGGACTTAGTACAGCAATCTCAATGGACATCTTCATTATTAAAAACATTATCAAAAAAGACCACACAACCAATGTGTGACAATTCCAAGATAGGAGTAGTTAAAGAGAGATTTTTTCCCCCACATCAAGATGTGATATCAGTAGACAGCCAAACTGAACTATCTACCTATCACAATTTTTTACACATTTCCATGTGCAAGAGAACATGGATCAATAGCCTTAATATATAGCAGATACTCAATGTGGGTTCATAAAAGTAAGATCCATTTTAATTCACTAGGGAACATATGAGGAGATATGAGGAGACCTCCAGGACAGGTCTATCTCTGTCACTAACAACTCTAATAACTCTATGACCTTACCCAAATCACTTCTCCTCTCTAGATCAAGAATAAATAAATAAGAGTAAATAAGAAATGAAATCAGATGATTCCTGAAGTCTCAGTCAGCTTTATTATATCAGGGTCTATAAATAAGTAGTTTTTAATTAGCAAAAAAAATTGTAGTAATATTAATTCAGATTTTCAACTGAATTTACAGTGTGAAATGCTGGCAAAAAGGGAAACTAAAATTTTTAGGAGATTTTAAAATTTGTCTCAAATGAAGAGCCAGATTAGGTGTCATGTTCCTCCAGTATCTAGTCTGGTTACAAGAGTTTTTTTAATAAAATGCAGAACTGGAGATGGTTAAAATCCATTGAAATCATGTGCTTTTAAAAGGCTGGGACCCAGATCTTGATCAAGTCCAAAGGCACTCTTTGAACTTCAGTGTCATCCTGTTTAAAATGGAGACAAAAACAATAGTGTGATGGTGCAATGAAATAATCCATGTAAGGCGTATATTACAGGGTGCGATGTGCTGGTAGGTATCCAAAAGTGTTAACTATTTTCATATTCAGTTAAAATACATAACCGAATATTTTTATTTTTATAGGTCAAAAGCAGTCAAATATTGCCTATTTAGTATGGTTCAACTTTGTTTCTATTTACTTTCCTTGCCTAAAAATTCTTCAGATCCTTATTTTGTTTTATATCAAGTCTCTTTACTCACTATGACACTAAAAACTCTACAATTTGACTATTATTAATGTTTCCTAACTCCTCCTTTCCATAATCACAGTTCTAGACATGGCTGTCTGTTCCCCATAACACTTGGCCTTTTTACCCCATATCTTTGTTCCTGCTGATTCTTCCATCTGGAATGCCTTCTCCTCCTGGAAAATCATACTCCTCCTTCAAGGCCTTAGCCTCACTAGCAAAATTAGCTTCTTCATTATATGAGCTTTTATGAAAACTGCTTTTCCTGCCTCCACAAAATTCATGTTACAGTATTACACAGTTGTTTTCAGATCTGTCTCCCCACCTGTTTTCAAGGTACTTAAGGGCAAGGACTGTTCTTATTTGTCTTTGTTTCCTTCTTGCTGAGCACAGTGGCTGTCATGGTTGGTGCTTGGTAAATATTTGCTAAAGTAAAATGAATATATTCACATGGCAGACTGAGATATGGCCTCTCTTAGAAATACATGAAAAATAGATGAATCTCAAGGATGACTCAAAAAACTAACTTCA
Organism: Castor canadensis; assembly: GCF_047511655.1. Classification (NCBI taxonomy): domain Eukaryota; kingdom Metazoa; phylum Chordata; class Mammalia; order Rodentia; family Castoridae; genus Castor; species Castor canadensis. The sequence goes on from NC_133392.1 coordinate 123,611,601, forward strand.
TTTTTCTGATGTCAGACAATTCTACCTAAGAAAGTTCTTTTTTCCTCTAGAAATAGTCAAGGGACTAAAAACCAGAAACTAAAGTATAAACTGCTCTTCAAGACAATTCCCATTGAACTGAAGCTGTGGGCCTTTAACAGAGAAATATTTTATTGATAGAGATTGGAATGATGCAACCTTATTTAGTGAAGATAACATGGAGGGTTTGCACGTGGAATTTGTGATTCCATATGGAGAGGTCTTTAATCACTGAGAGCTCCAACAGGCCTGGAACAGGTCTGGAAGGCATGGAAGATAGGAGAATACTGTTGATATTGTGACTTGGTGTGTGAATTCATCTTCTGCCCGTATTCCTGTTACCTATGCAACCCAACCAGGACTTTAGAAAAACCCTTGGAGGTGCAAGTACTTAAATATTATTTAATATGTATATGTAAAATTATATATATATGTATATATATCTATGTGTATATATGCATCTCTCTCTCTCTCTCTTAGTTTAACAGGAGAGTGAGTTGCTCTGCATTATAGGAATATCAGGCTATTTAGCCAGTCTGTAACTCTAGTGGATTTATTTTCAAACTTTTTTCCAGCAAGCACTTTTCTCTAAGAGAATCTTATGAAAACTCTCAATATAGAAACAAATAAATTAGTGCTGCTTTTCTGATTGTGAGAAGAGTGAGACTCACAAAATATCCACCCCTCACCCACATAGTTCCTGGAGTACCTGCAGGAACTCAATAACCAGTGAGAAAACCAATCTGGTTCAGTCTAAACAATACTACACTAGGAAAAAAGTGAACTGTGAGTTAGAAGGCTTGGATTCTAGTAACATTGCTATCAACTAACTAACTGTATGGCTTTGGGAAAGTTCTAGAGTACCAATATTGGATTCAAGCCTCTTTGTCTATTGCGTCCAACCCAAAGCACTTGGCAACTGCTATTCAAGACCCCAAGTGCAAAGCCCCAGCAGTGTTGGCCCCCCAAGCATACAGGGTCACAGTGCTTGCTCCTTTCCTATTTTTTATCTACCTTAGCACTTCAAAATTTATCTACCTCCCTATCATTCTTTACTTACAGAAACAGAGTATAGTTAACAGTGGAGACACTCAAAGTTGATGACACAGGTTTCACAAGTACCCAGAAAGGGCTTGGAAAATAAACCTGGCATCTTGATCTTGCCTTGAATTATTATCATCAACATATCCTCACCTCCAGTTTTGATGAATGCCATCTACCAGCCACAGTGATCTTTCTAACATTCCAATCTAACCACATTGCTTCCTTGATTAATACCAATCAACACTTGCCCCTCTTCTGCTGACATTTTCAATTGCATGGTCTGTGAAAGGGTACCCAGCAGACCTCTACCCAACCACACAAATTTAAGGGATATTATTTCCTGACAAATGTGTGTATATCATAGATTTTATATAGATGTCTGTTTCTCCTAGAAAACTTGAGCTCTTTAAGGGTGGAGCTCGTATCTAATTCACAACAATGATTGAATAAACTAACGCATGCTATCTTCTCTTGACAAAGCTTCCAAACAACTGCTTTTCTTATTCTTAAGCTGCAGAAAGCTATAGGTAGCTCTATTTGCAATGTGCTTTCATGTAATACTGATATCCATTGAGCATTCACTGTGCCAGATATTACTCTTAACTCTTTATATTCACTAACTCACCTAAGATCAAATAAACCTATAAGGTAGGTACTATTACTGTTCTCAATGCACTGACAGATGAAGAAAACAAAGGCAGAGAGAGGATAAGTAACACCAACTATTTGACTAATTATAATCATTTAACATTTAGTGCTTACTATATTATTGTAGCAACTAACTGTGAGAAAGGCAGGATATATACAATCATTGCTCTGAACTAAGGGCCAAGAACAAGAGGATTTTGAGTATGAGTTATCTTGGGCTACATAGAAAGTTCCAGGCCAGCCTGGGATACACAGTGAGATCCTGTCTCAAAAAAAAAAAATCAAAAACAAAAACAAAATAAAGAAAGGCCATGTCTGGTGGGAATGCAAGATAGTACAACCACTCTGGAAAAAAATTTACAGGCTTCTTAAAAATCTAAACATAGATCTGCCATATGATCCAGCAATCCCACTGCTGGTGATATGCCCAAAAGAATGCGACACAGGTTACTCCAGAGGCACCTGCACACCCATGTTTATTGCAGTGCTATTCACAATAGCCAAGTTATGGAAACAGCCGAGATGCGCCCCCCTCCACTACTGACAAATGGATTAAGAAAATGTGGTATTTATACACAATGGAATTTTACTCAGCCATGAAGAAGGATAAAACCTTATCATTCGCAAGTGAATGGATGCAACTGGAGAACATCATCTTAAGCAAAGTTAGCCAGGCTCAGAAGACCAAGAATCGTAGTTCTCCCTCATATGCAAACTTTAGATCTAAGGCAAATATAGCAATATCGTTGGACTTGGGTCACATGCTAAGAGGAGAGAACATACGGGAGGTATGGAGATAGGTAAGAAACCAAAAACATGAAAGTGTTTGATGTCCATACTGCAGAGGAGCTAATACAGAAACCTTAAAGCAACAGAAGTCAATATGAGAAGGGGATCAGGAATTAGTGAAAAGATCAGTTAGAGATGAATCAATTTGGGTTTAACACACTTGTACATGGAAGCAATGTCAGGAATCTCTCTGTATAGCTATCCTTATCTCAACTAGCAAAAACACTTTGTCTTTCTTATTATTGCTTATGTTTTCTCTTCAACAAAATTAGGGATAAAGGCAAGTGAGGGAGGGTGGTGGGGAGATGGAAGGGGTGGGGGTAGGGGGGAGAAGTGGCCCAAATAATGTATGCACATGTGAATAAGTGAAAAAAAAAAAAGAAGCCAGAAGATATTCACATCTACTGAAGAAGTGTTGAATTCATGCTCCTAATATCTAGTAGTGGGGCTTTCTACATCAATACTTTCCTTGATTGACACTTGAGAGAAGAGGTCTCTCTTTATCTTAGCCTAATCTGGAAACCTTGGAGAGTGCTAGGAGTCTCTTTTAATTTCAAGGAGACAACAGACATAAACCAGGATTGTCCAATGTAAATAGGTCACATGGTCACATTATCTATGACCAAATTCACCTGATATCTACTTCTGGATTTCAACAGAAGGATGAGGACAAAGGAGGCAGGTACAACAATGGCCACCCTATTAAAGTCGTTCAAAAGGACATCAGTTCAGAGTCCTTGATCAAAATGTTCTGGTGTGGTTAACCTTGCCAATAAATTCAGCACAGTAATGTGTGGAGAGAATCCTATTGATATCAACGTCTTATAAGAATACCCTCTGGAGCTGCATTTATGGAAATAACATTTAGGCAAATAAAAATGTATTCCTATATGTGTCTTTTCATGAGCTTGTCTCTGTATCTGGAATATACTTCTGCTTAGTGAACACTTACTCATGCTTCACTATCAGATTCAATACTAATTACAATAAGTTAATTCAGCAATACTTATTAAGCACCTACTCTGTACCAGACACTGGGAATTCAAAAAACAAAGCACACAGAATATCTTGTTTTGGCAGTTCACACTGGAGTGGCTTCCCAATTTTCCCCAAATAGTGGCTTTGTATTTGAACCTGTTTCTCAGATTACTTTCTGCCTCATGATAATTGCCATCTCTACCTTCCACTCAAGACTGTAAGCTCTTTAAGGTCAAGAATATTTGTCTCTTCCATACCTGGCATGGTACTAATTTACCTAATTAAATGGAAGTCCACATTCTTTCCCTTTCATGAAGCCACAACCTCTTAACATTCCTTTGAGTTCACAGCTTGATTTATAAGTATCGTCAAGCAGTGCATTGGTACCCACAATGCCCTGTTGTCAACCTAGGGTTGGGGGGAATGCATCAGGATAAGACATGTTCAGAATCTTTGGGCATTTACAATCAGACTAGGGTGATCAGACTTACTGATGAAACCAAAGACAGAACAATACAAAAGGACACATAACTAAGGACTAAATAATGTGGGACAGACCCAAACAGCTCCCTAAATTCAGAGAATTAAGATAATACCACTTACCCAGGAACAAGGATATACACTCATATTGCTGAACATCCTCCTTTACTTTTAACTCACCAATTTCTAAAACATGCCAGAATATCCTACATAGGCCACATTCTCTCAAGTTTCTATGGCTTTGCACAAGCTGGTGCCTTGTCTGGGATACCTATTTATTCTTTGTGTGTCTGATGTCTACACATCTATATCATCTGGCTCAATTGTCACCTTTGTGACACCATTTCTGATCTTCTAGTGTGTCCAGATTTGCCTCTTTCCCACACACATACCCATCATATCCTATCTACACACTTACTTGTATCCATTGTTTATTTATTTATTTGTCTATCTCCCTTATTAAGTCTGTGAACTTTTCGAAGGCAAAGACCATGATTCATTTCTGTACATGCAGCACAATGCCTGGAGCAGAATTTGTGGACAGACATATGGATAAATAGATCAACAGATGGACAGAGTCAGTTACAATGAACTGGAGTGGCCAAAAAAGCATGCGTTGATATAACCTTGTATAGTGTAGTGCAAGAGTCTTGTGTAATATACAGAAAGTACAGAGGTTTGGGTACTAATAATACATTTGTGCCTCCCAGATTAATTCCAGTAAATTAATCTCTCTGGGCCTCAAGTAGTCTTATATATCAAATGGGGATATAGCATGAAATCCCTACCTTACATAATAATGAGTAGGAATTATAAAATGAGATGATAGAACTGAAAGTGCTTAGAAGAAAATGTTTCAATATAACACTATTTCATGGGAAATAGAATCAGTCACTATAATGTTACCTGGAGAGATTTTTAATGGAGGCCAGTACTTTTTTTTCTTTCTAAACTGACACAAAGCTGTGCTTTTCTAGGTCTGTTACAGAACAATAGGTGTTTGGAGTTTCTAGAATGAGTTCCTTTTTCTCTTGCTAGATGGGAGAAAGAGGATTTGTCCTCTTTATGGGCCTGGGGTTTCAACTCTCAAGGTCTAAACATTTTTGATGGCCTTGAACTAATTTTGGCCACCATCGACAGAATGGAAGTGGAAAAATCCCCACCACATCTGCCTTGTCAGGGGGTGGAAAAGAGAACTTTCTAAATAGCCTCATTATTGGTCCCAGCTGAATTCTGCTCCTGTTCCATGATGCCAGCAAAAGCATTTTTGTAAGATGCTGCCAGCATCAAAAGCAGATCCACTTACGGTTTCCTGTAAGCATATCTGCAATGGCAGAAGGTGGCGGGCAGCCAGGTGTGAGCGTGCGTGCTAAAAATCTCCAATACGTCAAGCTGGAAAAACAATTTATAAAATAAAATTCAACATTCTATTTCTACTCCAAGAACTCAGTTTAAGGCACAGGAAATTCAGCTGGGTAATTCGGCTCGATTTCTCTGTTGCTTTATTGAATCAGAGGAAAGAGAGAAAGGTTCAGTGCATTCTTCAAGCTTGAATTTCCTCCACTCTACCCCAGTAGGACTTTCAAACAAGGGAACACTGGAACCTGCTTACATACCTTTGGTGAAAGGGAGGTCACTCACTACTTTTCTAATAACTTCCCCAATTTTGGGTGAGATTTGATCATGAGGTAGATAGGTACTTCCACTGTCCACCAAATCCTGTTTCTTTTTCTGCCTGGCCACCCAGCTAGTGTACAGTGGGGCTGAGTGACTGAGTTCTCACAATGGAAAGCAGGTGAAAGTGATGTACAACACTTTTAAACCTGTCCTGTAAACAATTTCTGTATCATGCCCCACCTTTTTTCTCTCTCTCTCTTCCTTTGCCTACTGAGTAGATGCAGAGTGTATAAGGAAGAACGTTGAGCCCCCAAATAAGAATGGAGACCCTAGATGGGAAGGACTTGGGCCCAAAAATGATTATGTGGAGCACAGTCTCCTGTGGACTCATGCTGAACTGTGATATGAACAAGAGACAACCTGACCACATTAAACCACTGTGATTATAGGGTCGTTACAGAGATTTGCCCATTCTGACTAATGCATATTGTTAATTCAATTTTCTTCTTTCAAATAGCAATGCTAGAGTAGAGTAAGTGTGTTAGAGTTACTGTATTATCATCTCCCTTAGAAGACTTCGTGGCACATATTTGTATGAAATGCTTCAGAATTGCTCTGTCTACTACTGGCTCCTGAAAAATGAAAGACAGTAGTGTGAAAAGGAGGGGTAAGGGTATGGAAAGGAAGGAGAGGTAGTGAAGGTCACATTTTTTCAAGGATCAGTCTTCTTAAACAAGAGAATTTAATTTATCACTTAGAACAACCCAACCAGAATGACATAATCACCATTATAAACAGGAAGAAACAAGACACTCAGGCTGATGTACATAACCTGTGACTGAGCCTGTTTAACCTCTGCCACTCCCCAATAATTCATCACCAGAACCTTCCAATTGTTTCCCCTCCTGTTGGTAGACTTCCTCACAACCTCACCTGCCCCTCTCTCTCTTTTTTATTTTTATTTTTTGACAGAACTGGGATTTGAACTCAAGGCCTCACGTTTACTAAGCAGGTGCTCTCCTACTTAAGCCTTACCTCTAGCCCTTTTTTGCTTTTAGCAATTTTAAGGTAATTTCTGTTTTTTTTTTTCTTTTCCCAAAACCAACCTTGGACTGTGATTTTCCTACCTATGGCTTCCAGAATATCTGATATCACAGGGGTATACCATCATGCTTGGCTTATTGATTGAGATGGAAGCTTAATAACTTTTTGCCTGGGCTGGTCTGGAACTGTGGTCCTCTCGAGCTCTGCCTCCTGAGTAGGTAGGCTTATTGCCTGCCTCTCTTGATGCCCAAACACAAAACTAAGAATTTGTGTACTCCAAATGCCAGTCTTTCACATGACTCTTAAAACAAGCATATAAATTAAATCCCTTGGACATGTAGCTTCCCTATCTGGCTACTCTTCCACAGGTGGTCTTGGTAACCATATTCTCCTTGCACTTGGCCACATCCTTTCCACCCCTAGTGGGATGTACTGATTCCACACTCTCATACTAGTTTATAGGACTTTCCCTTCTGCTACATTGAGAATTCTGCAAGGGCAGGGACCATGCCTGGTTGTGCTTGAAAGGAATGCACTTATTTTCACAGGGCTCACAGTCACAGGACTGCTCAATTCCTTTGATCCGGAGATCTTAAGCCTTGCTTTGGGTCAGCATCATCAGCTGCGAAATGGGGCTATGACTGCTCCACAGAACAACTGCCAACCCTGAGTGGAACCAAATACAGTCATTTGAATGGATGTGAAGCATCACTGCCACTTGCCAAGGTTTAATGGATTATTTTGTTGTCTAGCATTTGGAGAACAGGGTCTGTGGGAGTACGTGAGAGGTGCTGACTGGCTATGTGGGTGGGTGCCCTTTCTTGTTTCCTGGTTTCTAGTGCCCTGAGTGCTTGAAGGAGCCTGTCTGTCTTTTGAGGGTGGAGGGATTTTGGTGGTTAGTGTTATGGAAGTAGCATTACCACTCTTCTAAGACCTGCAGGCTAGTGGTTAGCTTGTGTGTGTGTGTGTGTGTGTGTGTGTGTGTGTTTAGTTCAAGAACTTTGTAGGACTTGAAGTTGCACATTTTTAGATCTTACTTGGTTCAAGGTTGCATTGTTAAATATTTGTTTCCAATTTTGACATCAGATGAATCTATCAGTGCAAGGACACCAGCTCTGCAGTGGGGAGAATGAGAGGCTCAGAGTTTTGGGAGTGCTTGGGGAAGAGTTGGTCTATAGACAGAAGGCATGAACTGTAGGACTTCCTAAAAGGAGTCTGTGATTCATATCTTTTACAGAAATGTTAATGAATATTACTCAGAACGGCAAGGAAGACAAAACTGGCACAGTGATGCTGTTCCTATAATTAAGTAATTCCCAGAGCACAGAAATGAGTTCCCAGTTGAACAAAGGTTCTGGCCACAGTGACATCACAATATCCATACATCTTTCACACCTGATTCAACAGAGGACAGGACAGCTTCCATCTACCAGTTTCATTGTGAGCCAGGGTGTTTCTAATCAACAATAAGCTATTTCTTACAGTTAAAGCAATTGCTCTGAAGCACTCACAACTCAAATGCACAAAAGGTGCACAAAGCATAAAAGGCACTGTCAGAATGACTTTTCTAAACAAGAATAAACCTTGCAGTTTGGAAGTCTGATCTGGAAACTTTTTGTTGTTGTTTTGAGACAGGTTCTCAATTTGAAGTCCAGGCTGGTCTCAAACTTACTATGCTTCTACTTCTGGTTGTCAAGTGCTGAGATTACAGTCATGGTCCAGCTAGGCACCAAAATTTATTAAGACAATAAAACTTTTATATTAGTCAACTAGGGTCGCCATAATGAAATACCATAGACTTGGTGGCTTAAACAACAGAAATTTATTTTCTCACAGTTGTGGAGGCTGGACGTCTAAGGCTGGGGTGCCAGCACTGCCGAGTTTTTTCTTTTTATTATTCATTTATTCACATGTGCATACATTGTTTGGGTCATTTCTCCACCCTATCCCTGCCCCTACTCTTTCCCCCTGCCCTCCTCCCTTCCAAGGAGAACCTGTTCTGCGCTTTTCTCCAGTTCCGTTGAAGAGTACAAATAGGCAATAATAAGAAAGACATAGCATTTATGCTAGTTGAGATAAGGACAGCTATACAGAGAGATTCCTAGCATTGCTTTCATGTACAAATGTGTTTGATGAGAGTTTCCTGGCTTGCAGATGGCTGCTCTCTCCCCTGTCCTCACATGGTAGAGAGAAAGAACTCTTTCATCTTCTTCTTATAAGACCACAAATCCTATTAGATAAGTACCACTCCCTTATAACTTCATTTAACCTTAACTACCTTATAAAGGCCCTATCTCTAAATAGAGTCACATTAGAAGTTAGGGCTTCAACTTGAATTTTAGTCCACATCAGTTTTTCATGTAGAAAATACAGAGTCTGCTTCAGGTGATTACATTTTAAATCATGTCACTAAGGTAAAGTACAAAAATCAAAATATATTTATCTCAATGGGTTAGTTTAGTTAAGATTTCAAAAATATAACTATGATATGGTGTCTGTTTATAGCTGAAGTTGAGATTGTGAGGAAAGACATGGAAAATATATGGAGTGGAAAACATGAAAGGCAAGCATCTTTGCTCTGTCACTAACTAGCTGTGTCATTTTGTTTAAAACCCTAGCCCTCTCTGTATCTCTCTTTTCTCATTATACCAAGTTGGTTCAAGTGAGAACATACATTAATTTAAAAAAATGTTTCAGAATTCCATTTCTGGTTGACTGTTTCAGTGGTTAGGAGAAGAATCTCCTGCTCCAAAGAGGTCTTCTTAGGGAAAAAATGTATGATAAAAATAAATACCCTTAAACTGTGGGCTCATTGCTTTAATTTTAAGGCTAGAGTACAACTGACTCACTCTCTTCCTTGGTACTAGCATTCTCCCTGGAAAAATAAATGGGAACAATGAGAATTTCTCCTTTTAGCTAAAAAACAGCAGAGGCCAAGGAGTGACTTGAGGGACAAGAATGAAGGACTGGCCTTGGATCTGCGGAGTCCCTTAGACAATGCACTCACACTACAGCAGCCTCCATCCCTTCCAGAATATAATACACAACCTTCCTTCTCTGAAAAGCAAACAACAAAGGAACCCTGGCTACAATCCAATTATCTGGGGGATGCATCACTCCCATGATGGCAGGAAACGGGTTGGAGAGCTCATAGCAAGCAAAGCTCTGAAAATATATCTCTTATATAGGATATGTGCTTCTAGCTTTAGAACAATAATTCCAATGCAGAAAGTCACTGAACAATTTCCCAAGGATTCCCAAGATCTCTTAAGCCATAAAAAGCATCCTTATTATATTAGTATGCTAAGGGGTTCCTCTGCATACTATTCTAAGAGAGAGCAGGGAAAGCAAGGGGAGGGGGAAGGTGGATGATTCCTAGGAACTAAACAAAGAAATAGCTTTAAAACATTATAGAGTTCTACCTCATTTTGAAATCTATTTTCAAAAGCCAAATTGGAAAAATGTTTACACCAATTTTGGAGAAGGTGCTAAAGAGCCAGGTATTTACAACTCAAATGATGTCAATGTTCCTTTATATAAACCATGCTTATCAAACCATAAAATAACCAGGGGAAATATAAGTAACCATTTACTCAATCTTGGACGCTTTTAAACTTAAAACCAATTAAATAGGAAAAATTACTGATAGAATGGACTACCTATGCATTCAAAACTTCAGTAAGTTTAAAACAGTAAAAATGACAAGGAAAATAAGCTGGAAGAATATTTACCAAAGACGTAAAAAGGGATTACTGTTCTTGCCATTTAAAGCACTTGCATAAATGCATTATAAAACACATGAACAGCTACCCAAAAGAAGATCCACAACTGGTTAACAAACACATGTGAAAGCATCTATCCTCGTGACCAGTTTAAAAACATGTACATTAAAATAATGTTGATATGGGGTGATCTCGTATCTGTCTCTCCCTTCATTCCCTATAAACACAGTCAGATTGAAGAGCTTTTTATTGGATCAGGGTCTCAAAGGGCAAAGTTTTTACCATGCTATGCAGCATGAAATATTATCCATGTTTGAAGTATCTTTTAATTTGATACGTGAATAAAAATGGTACTTTGCCTGTCAAGAAGATGATACTGAAATGACTTTTGGACAAGTCAGTACCAGTTATGACAAGACATTCTTATTTTGCCCTGAACTGGTCTTTCATCACATTTGAATGTAGATATAGGGGGAAGAAGGCAAGGCACAATCCCATTTTTTAGACTCACAATACCTCTATGTGCAGCAAAAGGAATTCTTCATAAGGTCCAGCTTAGACTATAAGGGCAGCAAATAGAGTTGATCTGCATACCTCTGCTTGCCTGTGCTCTCTGTACTTATGTTCTACATGATCTCAATGGAAAAAAGGACTAGAAAAGGATTTGGGTGTCCTTGGAGCTCTGACCAAATGTCAACTTTATATCATCATTCTCTCATCACAGCAAATGTATAGAGCACCTACAATGTGCAAGCATTATTTCAGTCACCTATCAAAATAGCTTAGACTTTTAAAACTGATCATGCTGATAAGGACACAGGTAGCACCTTTACACAGTGCTTGAAGTTGTATATGTTTTTGGATGCGGGATTGAAATTTTTGCAGTAATATCAAGCAAGAGCCTTAAAAATGTTCTGACACTTTGACCCACTTTAACCTCTTTAAAACTATAATGATAGAGAAAGCATACCTATGGGCTCATGCTAGGCTGATGAAGATGAAGGTAACACATGGACATAATGAAAAGGTAAATAAAATAAACTATTGGTAATTTGTAACAAGTGCAATGAAGGAAATCCACAGGGGGCTAAGAAAGAGAACAGAACCTACTTGAGATAGGACATTCAGGTAAATCCTGAATCCTTTAGGTGGGACCTAGATGAAAACAAAAAACAAAAAACAAAAAACCTAACCATTTGAGAGATGAGGTATGAGTAGCTGAGGCTTAGAAAAGGGCCACTGCAAAGGGTCTGAGGCAAGAGCATTCTTGGCTTATTCAGGAACAGACCGAAGGCTAGTGCGGCTGGAGTGTGATATACAAGGAGGTATGCGATGAACACAGAGAGGGAGGCAGAGCCAGATAATATGGGGAAAATGCTCATGCCATTATGTTAAGTGAAAAAGAAAGGGTTGAAAATTGTATTCACAATATGATCTCAGCCACAAAATATTCATTAAAAAAGATCTGGAAGAAACATACTAGAATGTTAACAGTGGTTATGTGTGAGAGCACACACAGGCTTTGGAAGTAGGAAAAAGCAGAATGCCATCTCCAGGCTTCACAACCTACCACTTATTTAACCTTTGTAAGCCTTGGTCACCAAGTCTGCAAAATTAGATTTGTGTCATCTACCTGACAACAACGGCTGACACACAGCAAGCATGCCATACATCAAGAGTACTTTTTTATTATTACCACAATTACTCTTGGATAAAAGGATTATGGCCATCTTATTTTTACACTATTTTTTATTTTCCTAGATTTTTTTTTATCATTGAACATGTGTTTCTTTCATAATCAGAAAAACATGAACTTTATTTTAAAAAATATTTTGATGTCTAAAGCAAAATGAATTACACTGTGCTAAATCAAATACCTTTCCACTGCAACAAATGCATTTCCATGGGCGTACAAGGCTTTCAAGGTAGTCATGAACATTGAGGGCACTGCAACATTGATAAGGAATCTTTAGCAATAAAGGTTCAACTGTGCAAACACGCAGAGAGTCACAAGTAACTTGAAATATCAAACAAGTTGTTATTGACCTTTTAGGAGTAACAATAATGCCACAGGTTCTCTACAAAATATAAAATTAAGATATATGACTGTCAAGTTTGGGCCTAAAACAAACTTCAGAAGCTTTTATAAAATCACAGTTAGCATTCTCTTCTTTCTACTTCAATAAAATTGACTTTCAGATTTCCCAAAAACCAAGATGTTAGCGGCAATGCCCTGGAGAAATTCTTAATTTGCTAACTTACTTTCTGAAATATGGAATTTTCTCCTAAAATTTTATGTTTGCTAACAACAAAATTGACTAGTGGACCTAGAAAAGGCTGATGAGCCTTGGTGCCCACCTGCAGGTAGTTAGAAATCTACTCACCCAGTGAAAAGGAGGGAACTTTGAGTCAAACACAGTGCCCATAATCTTTTTTAATTTAAAAAAAATTTTTTTTGGCAGTACTGAGGTTTGAACTCAGGGTTTTGTGCTTGCTAGGTAGGCACTCTACTGTTTCAGCCATGTCCCTAGCCCTTTTTGTTCTGGAGATAGGGCCTCGTTTTTTGCTCAGCAAGGCCTGGACTGTAATACTCCTGTTTTACACTTCCTTCCTTCTGCAAAATATACAGGGATGATAGTGCATAGCATCATGACTAGATATTGGCTGATAGGGGGTCGTGAGCTTTTTGCCAGGGCTGGTCTCCAACCATGATGCTCCAGATCTCAGCCTCCTAAGTAGCTAGGATTATAAATGTAAGCCACTGATACCTGGCAGTACATAACCTTTTTAAGCTTCTAATTTTCTCACCTGTGAGCTACAGTACCTTGTTGAATTAGTAGAAATGTACCTAAGAAGCCCTGTAGAGTACCTGGTACCTATTAGTTACTCAAGAAATGATAGTCAGTAGTATTTCCTAAGAGAGGTTACTTCCTACTCAATGCCTTTCATCTTTCCCTCTCAAAATGTCCAAAATTCCAGGGTAACTTACATTCTGAAAGCTGGCTTTTCCTTGGTTCACTAGGCACAAGGCATAGCACATAGACAGTTGATTTGTGAATACACAGATAGGTACAGGCAGGTAGATGCAAAGAAAGGAAGGAGAGAGGGAAGAAGAAAGGAAAAGTCTCTTCCATAGTTATTGTTAAAATGCTTAATTCTAACCAGCAATCCTATGTCTGAAAATGAAGACCAATCCAAAATCAGTGCATGACAGCATTCTTTTTAGACAATAGTTTAGAATATCTGAAATTGTGACTTTATACAATATTGCCCTTTTTGTGAAAAGGTGTATGAAAGGTTCTATAATACCAGCCCCACTACAAGATGTGTGAGAGACACATCCATTAGAACCTCCCTGGTGTACTTATTAAACTACAGGCTCACTGAGTTCGAATCTGGAAAAGAGGCTCAGCAGTCAGCATTTTCACATAGTTCAGCTGGTGATCTTTGGCACTGTAACAGTCAACAGTTTAGGGGAAATAGAACTTATGTGCTCTTGCTTGATAGTATATTCTTCAGATTATGAAGCTAGTGAAGGCTGGTGTGCATGTGGTACTTCATCCACCAGGAAGCTCTCTTAATCACACATAGCTTTTCTCTGTGTACTGTTCATAACCTTTGCTTCAGGTATTTTGCATTCTTAAAGAACAATTTCATGTACCATGTACAAATGAATTCAGTTTGTGGGCATGTCTTGCTATACTCAAATTCTTTAAAAATCTGTAACTTTCTGCATATGGAAGCTTGATTAACCAGGACAATGAACAGTCCAGAACACTGGTCTCTCTCTCAACCTGGAGACATTATTGTATGATGTTTTCATGTATTTGTCATCTTTGGGCTCTTTTAGCACTTCCACAAGAGGGCAGTCAGGGGAAAGTTTTCCTATAGTTAGAAAGCCTACCCTTAGAAGCGCTTCTATTCTTTGAATCAAATGATATTCCTTGGTTTTTAAGATCCAGAACAAAAGTCAAATATAAGATAAACTAAGTCACTCCTTTAGTGATACATATAACTGAGTGTTGACTCTGAAGAATTTAAATTTTAAGTAAAAAAGCTTTCATACCACTTCTCCTTTTCTCTCTTTGCCTTGACCTCTCCAACAGGTCCACAGCTCATCCTGTGGTTCACTATCTGGGAGAAAAGGCAGCTCAGAATGGCAGGTGTTATTGTGGGGAAGCCAGGGAAGACCACCTGGTGGAGGTTGTATTTGAACTGAGATCTGAAGAATGCATCAGCAATGAGAAGTGCTACAGATGATAGTTCCGCAGGAAAGTGACACAATGGGACTCATGAATTAGAAATAGGCACATACATGTGCACACGCACATACACATATTTGAGAGAAATCATGATAATGGAATTCACAGAAAAATAGGTTGGTTACATCAGTGTGTGTGTGTGTGTGTGTGTGTGATCAACAAACATATTCCACCTTTGAACTCCCCTATGGTTATTTTCTATGAGCAGCTGGTCCCTGGTATTACTCTGAGTTGCTCAATATTCTTGATCTTTGGAGCATCATCTTTCCCATTTATGACTTTTGCCAAAGTATTCTGATGTCTGCACCTGACACGCCTACAGAACTGACTCCAGGGTCATTACAAAGTTGGGAATGCTGGGGCTAGCACTTACTTACATTTAATTAACCCCAAGGATGGGAATTGTTAATGTTAGTAATGTTTGAAGACTGCCTTTAGACTAGGAATTTCTCTAAGTCTATATGGAATATGAAGTGTGAAGATAGATAGATAGTCATGAAAGTGCTTCCAGCTGCTCTAAACATCCCGGATTAAGGTCAGAGATCATAACAGTCATTTCAGCGCAAAGGAAATCAAATCAAACCAACCCTAGACGTTTTAAAATAGGATGGCATAAGCACTTTTAAGACGAGATTAATAACTAAAGAGAGCAGGGGTAACGGTGTCTTTGGGGGAAGTGAGAGGAATAAAAACAAGGGTGTATACTGACTTCATGATTCTTACTGGAAGCTGTCAAGAAAATAGATTCAGCTCAGTCAAAGAAGTATTTACTCAGCTCCAATAATATTGCTATTAATATTAACAACAACAGTTAAAACCTAATACTTGTTTAGCACATTACAGTAGGCTCTCATGTGTATCATCTTTCCAATAACCCTATGAAGTCATTTCTTCAGGAGAGGCTCTGGTAAGCTCCCAGTTCTTCCTTCAGAACTAAAGGACTGAGTCCCCCAGAAAGTCCTACATTGACACCAGTTGTCAATTGCTTGCCTGGGAATTGTCTCTCACAAGGTCATTCCTTCTTTTTGATGTGACTATATCCAGTGACTGGTTAAGACATGGCATAAAGCCCCAGTACCCTCATCCAGAATCAGGACCATTTTGAAAGGCTATCTCAGTTTCAGAGCTGCTCATGGAGTAACCTGAGGCCTTCACTGCAGCCCCACTCTGCTTCTGTCTGGCCTTGTTTCCCTTCCTTTCCCTTCCCTTCCCTTGAACCAGTCCGCATCCCAGAACCTGCTTCCCAGGGAATCCAATCTATGACAAGTGTTATCTCTCTCTCTCTTTCTCTCTTTTTTTTTTTTCTTTTGACAGCACTAGGGTTTAAATTCAGGGCCTTGCACAGTTAGGTAAGTGCTCTACCACTTGAGCTATGCTACCAGACCTTATTATCTAAATTTTAAAGATGGAGAAACCAAACACCTTATATGGTAAATTAATTTCCTAGAGTTCACCTCTTGATGTGAGATGGATAATGACTAGAGCTTAGCCCTGACAGATGTTACTCAATGAATGCCAGTGAATTAAGACAGAAGGAAATGGAAAAAATGAATAAGGCACTAACCCATCTGAGTTCACAACAGAGTGAGCAACACAAACCCAAATAGCCATAACCAACAGAGGCATAGGTGGTAGGCATAAGAACAGAGAAGGAAGAGGGATGTCAGCCCTGATGACATTCCTGGAGACTTCAAAGAACACAGCCACCTTTTCCCTTTTACTTGCCCTACTTCTACCATAAATGAATGAGTAATCTCATTCATAAGAGGTCGGTGTTGATGGACTGTAGGATGAACTGACTGTTCCACTGGCTTTGGGATGAGTCCTCTATTTCCTTTGTTCAGTTCCAGTTCTCCCCAGTACTTACTCACTGGTAAGTAAGCTTCAATTCTGACATCTGTAAAATGGACCACTTAGCTAGCACAATTGTTAAGAGAACAATTTGTAAAACATTCATTATTCACTTTGGCATATGTCAGTACAGGGGTCAAGACTGACAGGATTTCATGTGGCTCATGCAGTGCTTCTTAGTTGTCACTCGCCCAACCACTTTTTATTGACTATTCACTTCTGCTTTGCACACTGATGTTATCTGACTGGTGCCTGAGGCATGTGTTTGATCTCTGTAATATCATTGTCACCAACACTGCAACATATATACACACATACAGATTATATATACATGTGCACACAGTATATGTTTATATATCACACACAGGCAGTGTTCTAAGCACTTTACAATTGTTATCCTATTTCATAGAAAAGGAAACTCAGGCACACAGAAGTTGCCCAAAAGGCCCTGCAGCTAGCATCAGAGCTGGGATTCAAACCATGGCAGGCTAGAAGGAAGGATAAGGTAACTGTAAGAGTTAATGACATACTGAAAATAAAACAAAACAGAAACCACAGCACATAGGAAGTACTGGATAAAAGTAAGCTATTATCATTAAGGGACAAATTAATAATGTACTCCCTTTTATTTGTACAGTATTTCATAACTCACACAGCATTTCCACAGTGAATAAGGGTAATGGTTAATTTATGTGTCAACCTGACTGGGCCACAGACTGCACAGATATCTTATCAAACATTATTCTGGGTGTGCCTGGAGAGGTGCTTTGAATAAGTATAATATTTGAATCAGAAGACTGAGTAAGTTTCCTAATTTGGGTGAGCATCATGCTAATCAGTTGAAGGCCTCAGCAGAACAAAAAGGCTGACTCTTCTGAGAATAAGAAAGAATTCCTTCTTCCTGCCTGAGTGCCTTATGCTAAGACTTCAGTTCTTTCCTGCCTCCAGCTTGAACTGGAATCTTGGGTCCTTAGGGGTCTCATTCTGCTAGTACTTGAACTGAACTGAACCTTCCTCTGCTTTCTGGGGTCTCCATCTTACTAACTGCATATGTAGGGATCGGTCATCCTCCATAATCCTGTGATCAAATCTCTTATAATAAACCCCAATCTCTCTTGCCTCGCTCCCCACACACATACAACTGATTCTTTTTCTCAGGAAAACCTTGACTCAAACAGGACATATTCTCACCTATCTACTCTCACAGATGAAGAGCTGAGGCTGAGGCTCAGAGACTGATGACAGGGACAGGTTACAATTTGTCTTCTCATCTTTCATCACCAGAACTCTCTTGAGTCCTGGTGATTGTATTTTCATTCACTCAATAAACATTTACCAAGCAATTGTGACAAGTCAAGCACAGAAACAAATAATTTTCAAACCTACCTCCCCTCTTTATTCCCTCTCCTCCTGGCTCTACCACTGCATAGTTTATCCTCCCTCCTACAGAGTATCAAAATCTCTAGACTCACCTCCCAGTCAGATCCTTATTAAACTTGATCACATTACTCTCACCTGAAATCCTTCATTACCTCTACATAACCTACATATACTCCAGCATGATACACTAAGTCCATTGTGGTCATACAGCTTCCCAGGCCTCCATATTCAGTCTCTCTTTTGCCTATAATGGCACTAAATGATGGGACCATGGCTAGAGCTTCTATTTCTTCCTCTATGAGACTCTTCAACAAAGAGGCCAGAGCATTTTAAAATAAATTAAATCTGTTGGGCACCAGTGGCTCATCCCTGTAATCCTAGCAACTCAGGAGGTAGATCAGGAGGGTTGCAGTTTGAAGCCAATCTGGGCAAATAGTTCTGCAAGACCCTATCTCGAAAAACCCTTAACAAAAATGGGGCTGGTGGAGTGGCTCAAGATGAAGGCCCTGAGTTTAAGCCCCAGTACTGCAAAAGGAAATAAATAAATAAATAAATAAATAAATAAATAAAATACATAAATTAAATCTTTGGATGCAATAAAATGAAAATGATGATACATGGTGGGTATATAGGAGCTTACTTTAAATTTCCTTTAACGTCACTTTATGTTTCAAAAATTTTCATCAGTGAAAATATGTATATGGGCACATGCCTATAATCCAAATACTTAGGAGGCTAAGGCAGGAGGACCATGAATTCTAGGCCTGCCTGAGCTACATAATGAGACTCTGTCTCAAAAAATTTTTTTCCATTATAAAATAAAAGGGAAAACAACAGTCTCTTCTCTGTTTAAGACCTTTCAATCACATTTTCTTGCACCTACAATATAATCCAAATTCCCTAAAATGTCACCAACACAGACTTAAATGATCTATTTCCACCTTCCTCTACAACCTGTTAAACATACCAAACTCTTCTCTGCCCAGGGCCTTTACACACACACAGCATTCCCCATCTGATAAGAGCTTCTTCCTATTGACTTTCTGGCTACTCCATTAGGTATCTGTTTAATATTCCTTTCTCATGAAGACCAAGTTCAAATTATGTTCAGTTCTCTTAGCATCTTATTATTTTCTTTCATAGCATTTAATATATCTGGAGATAGATGTTTATGCTTAACCTATTATTTATTCCTTTCTTTGTGCTAGATTATGAACTCCATGAGGTTTTGTTCATGCGTGTATTCCCAGTGTTTAGCACATTCAATTGCTTAATTAATGTCTATAAATCCCTCACAACTCAGCATCTTCCCTCCTCTGCTTTTCCTGTGCCTTCTATCTAGTTTGGCCTACTCTTCCCACACTCCCAATGTCTTTATCAGGCAAATTCCTATTCACCTTTAAGACAGCGATAACATGCTCCTCTTTCTCTATGGCTTTCTAGGTCACTCTACAGCTCCTGCAGCACTAAGTTCACCAGACTTCATCTTTTCCCTTCATCTTTTCTGGGAGCGCCTCAAGGTAACAGACTAGGTCCCTTTCATCACTGAGAACTTCTCAGTCAGCACAAAGACTGGCATATAACCAACCCAGTGAACAGGTGCCAAAAGGTTCCTAACCTAAAGACCAGAATCAGAAATGTAGACAATGCAAGCAGCATCTGGAAGTGTTCAATACATGGCATCAGGTATTGTCACTATTACTGTAGTACATTTTTATACATGATCTTCTTGTGAATGTTCTTTGAACCATCTTTTAATGTACTCAACAGATATTTTTTAAGTGCCTACTCCAGAGTGATACAACAAGAAGAGTTAAATAATGTACTGGTCAGAGATTAGCTCTTTAAAGAGCTCACAAGTGAAAAAAGATAAAAATATAAATAATTATAAAAACAAGTTCTAGGTATTATAAGAATCTGACTGGGCTTCAACCATAAACTAGAGAAACACAGTCCAGCTAGCCAGGCCATGCTACATTTATAGCCATGGTCCCGAGACCTTTGATCTTGAGCTTTACCAGTAAAACCTTTGCTAATATATGATCTGGACTGCTAGTCATCAAACTAACTCACCTCCCCTTACCTACCATGCTGGCGATCCAATCCACTATTCCTTGCATCATGCTGAGCCAAAATACCAGCTCACAGTCTTGTTCCTATGATCCACTGAAGATGCCCAGGCTACTGGAGGTGATAGGAGTCTTACATGGAAGTCCAGAGCTTACAGAATTTTCAAGATTCCAGGTTAGACCTCTACTTTTCTATCTTTGGTATCCCTTGTCTGTCTAGTTTAGTTATGGCCACCTTTATATTCAGGTAAAGTTCTTGGTGTTTTTCTTATCTACAAAACCACTACACCTCAAATTCCAATCAGTGACCAAAAGTTAACATTTCATGTTAGTGTTTCGTGTGTGTATGTGTGTGTGCATACTCACTAAAAGGTAAGAAGATTTTTGTCCTTAATTCCTTTTTCATAAATTTTTGAGAATATTATTGATCTTGAATTGAAATGGTTTTGCAAAGCATTTTAGCCAGGATCCTAATTTAGCATCTTGCCGACCACAACATCCAGAAATGATTTTTCACAAAAAGAGAGACATAGCTTTTATTACTTCGCTTTAAAAAAAATCAATAGAGCATTTGTGCTTGTATTAGAGATTAAAATAGTTCTTGCTTCACAATTATGATGAGTTTTTTTAATAATAAAGGAGACTTTGTCAAATAAACTTGACCCTACCCACAAAATTTTCAAATTTCTTAAAAGTTTAAAGATACAGAGGAAGGGAAATCATCAAATATGATTTTAAGGCCCTCCCTCAGTTTATATCCCGATTCCACTACATACTATGAGGGACTTGCAGAATGTTCCTTTCTTAGTAGAGAGAAATACCCTGTCTAGGTATTATAAAGTTCTATGAGGCTTGAGATAGACTGCGTGCCTGAGCAAAGGCTGAGTAGAATACACAGGTGAGGGTACCATCTACCTTGTAACTCAAGTCACAGGTTAAGGCATCCTTCACACAGAGAGGATTTCAAAATTTTATCACTGACTCAAGTGGCATAGGGGATGGATAAGAACTAAGCATGAATGCAAGTTATCTCTCCTCCCAAAAAAAGTTCACAGTCTGGCAGAGACAAAGATAATCTTAAAGAGTGACACCAAGCACAGACTTCATCTGCCATCTCAACTCCTCAACTTTCTAGCTGAGGTACTTTGGGAATGTATTTCATCTGTCAAAGCCTCAATTTTCCCACATGTAAAATGGGGATAATAATGGTCCCTATACCTTTTAGAGTTATGGGATGATTCAGATAAAAGATTAAATACAACATCTGGTATTTAGCAAGTTATTAACCTCCGAATAAGGATTATTACTTATGACATTGCCAGCAGTTAACTTAATACTGTTAATATGAATAATAATAGGTACAATTTGTTGACTACTTACTGGGTGCCAAACACTTTATATGCCTTTATATCAATTTATATGAATGCCACTTGATATAAACTGTCATTGCATGTATTCTCTCAACAGTTTTACAATAACCATTATGTAGGAAGCAACTCCTCCCAGTCCTATTTCCTTATTTATAGGCCTCATTTTACAGACAAGAAAACTGAAGTGCAGCAGAGGTAAAAGAACTTGATCAAAGTCATGCCAATAGTTAAGTATAGGCCATCAGTACCCCTTGTCTGTCCAGTTTGGTTATAGTCCTCAATGTTTCAGACAAAACTCTTGGTATTCTCTTGATCTATTCCAATTCAGTTTTCTCATCTTATCTTAGCTGCTTCTCTCAAGATCATTTTGAAACTACTGCAAGAGATAAGCTTGAACTTAACAATTCCTCACAAAAGACATCCACCTAGTCTAGTAGGAAATCATATTTATGGTAGACCTCAGTTTGACTGTAAGTCTCTGTAATCAAATTATCCAATGAATTTTTATTGTCTAAATTAGTAAAAATAAAAAATGCATAACCCAGGAAAAACAGTTGTTGCAAAGCTGATATTAAGAAGTATATCCATCTTTATGAAATGGATATTACCAGGCATGTTTACATCCTTGACGAGAAATACTGTTTGGTACATATGGTGTGGTAGGCACCATTGCAGGGGTTGACAACGCAAGGAAACTAGATAGACAAAGTCTCCGCCATCAGGACTTTACTTTCAAGAGAAAGAAACACAAACAAGTAAAATAAATTAAAATAGTAGTTAGTATAAGGAAAATGCAGCAGGTTAGGGGGATAGACAGAATAAGGGAGAACAAACTGAAAAAGAATATATGAAAACAATTCCATTTACAATAGCCTCAAACAAAATCAAATGCCTAGGTGTAAACCTAACAAAAGATGTGAACAACCTCTACAAGGAAAACTATAAACTTCTGAAGAAAGAGATTGAGGAAGACTATAGAAAGTGGAGAGATCTCCCATGCTCTTGGATTGATAGTATCCAACATAGTAAAAATGTCTGTACTCCCAAAAGTAATCTACATGTTTAATGCAATTCCCATCAAAATTCCAATGACATTCATTAAAGAGATTGAAAAATCTACCCTTAAATTTATATGGAAACACAAGAGGCCACGAATAGCCAAGGCAATACTCAGTCAAAAGAACAATGCTGGAGGTATCACGATACCCAACGTCAAACTATATTACAAAGCAATAACAATAAAAACAGCATGGTACTGGCACAAAAACAGACATGAAGACCAGTGGAACAGAATAGAGGACCCAGATATGAAGCCACACAACTATAACCAACTTGTCTTTGACAAAGGCGCTAAAAATATATGATGGAGAAAAAGCAGCCTCTTCAACAAAAACTGCTGGGAAAACTGGTTAGCAGTCTGCAAAAAACTGAAACTAGATCCATGTATATCACCCTATACCAAGATTAACTCAAAATGGATCAAGGATCTTAATATCAGACCCCAAACTCTAAAGTTGATACAGGAAAGAGTAGGAAATACTCTGGAATTAGTAGGTATAGGTAAGAACTTTCTCAACGGAACCCCAGTAGCACAACAACTAAGAGATAGCATAGATAAATGGGACTTCATAAAACTAAAAAGCTTCTGTTCATCAAAAGAAATGGTCTCTAAACTGAAGAGAACACCCACAGCGTGGGAGAAAATATTTGCCAGCTACACATCAGACAAAGGACTGATAACCAGAATATATAGGGAACTCGAAAAACTAAATTCTCCCAAAACTAATGAACCAATAAAGAAATGGGCAAGTGAACTAAATAGAACTTTCTCAAAAGAAGAAATTCAAATGGGCAAAAAACACGTGAAAAAATGCTCACCATCTCTAGCAATAAAGGAAATGCAAATAAAAACCACACTAAGATTCCACCTCACCCCTGTTAGAATAGCCATTATTAGCAACACCACCACCAACAGGTGTTGGCGAGGATGCGGGGAAAAAGGAACCCTCTTACACTGTTGGTGGGAATGGAAACTAGTACAACCACTCTGGAAAAAAATTTGGAGGCTACTTAAAAAGCTAAACATTGGTCTACCATTTGATCCAGCAATACCACTCTTGGGGATATACCCAAAAGTCTGTGACACAGGTTACTCCAGAGGCACCTGCACACCCATGTTTATTGCGGCACTATTCACAATAGCCAAGTTATGGAAACAGCCAAGATGCCCCACCACTGACGAATGGATTAAGAAAGTGTGGTATCTATACACAATGGAATTTTATGCAGCCATGAAGAAGAACGAAATGTTATCATTCGCTGGTAAATGGATGGAATTGGAGAACATCATTCTGAGTGAGGTTAGCCTGGCCCAAAAGACCAAAAATCATATGTTTTCCCTCATATGTGGACATTAGGTCAAGGGCAAACACAACAAGGTGATTGAACTTTGATCACATGATAAAGCGAGAACACACAAGGGAGGGGTGAGGATAGGTAAGACACCTAAAATTCTAGATAGCATTTGTTGCCCTCAACACAGAGAAACTAAAGCAGATACCTTAAAGCAACTGAGGCCAATAGGAAAAGGGGAACAGGTACTAGAGAAAAGGTTAGATCAAAAAGAATTAACCTAGAAGGTAACACACACACACAGAAAATTAATGTGAGTCAGCTCCCTGTATAGCTATCCTTATCTCAACTAGCAAAACCCTTGTTCCTTCCTATTATTGCTTATACTCTCTCTTCAACAAAATTAGAGTTAAGGGCAAAATAGTTTCTGCCGGGTATCGAGGGGGTGGGGGCGAGTGGGAGGGGGTGGAGTGGGTGGTAAGGGAGGGGATAGGGGCAGGAGGGAGAAATGACCCAAGCATTGTATGCACGTATGAATAATAAAAAAATAAAAATTAAAAAAAAAAGAAGAAGGGAAGGAAGGAGAGCCCTCCTAAACTAGAGACTAGAGGAGGCTATCAGCAGGGGTCCTTTGAACAAAGGTTTGAGCCAAGTTAGGCAGGAAGTCCCACGAGGGCCTGGGGGTGCAAGCAGAGTAGGATGATGCCAAGGAGCCATCTGGACATCCCATAACAAGAGCAAGAGAGTCAATGAGGCTGAAGGAGGTGAGCAAGAGCCAGTGATGACCCCAGGTTAGTCTGAGGCAGGTTAAGATCAGATAAGATAATGCTAGGTGTTGCAAGCTACAGTTAGGAATTTGGATTTAAAAAAAAGGAATATGAGTCTCATTTGTTCTACTAACAGTCTTATGGGGTATGTGATATTTACAGAGGAAAGAGTTGAGACCTAAAAAGGTTATATAATTTTATCTGCCCTTTGGAAACCTTACCATTTAGCTGTGGAGTTTTCATGCTCTATAGTATTGCTATCAAATGAAAGCATGGGCTAATTAAGAGGAAAATGAAAATGATGGGGAAGGAAGACCCACAGAGGAGCCCATCTGCCCACTCACATATCCCAGAAACCACTCTCAAAAAATATTAAATTAGCAGAATCCAAAAGATTCAGGAAAATAAATGCAGTCTTTGGCCCCCTCTGGCCTTTGTAATTTTATTGCATCTCCTGAAATCCAGAAACACTACCCAAGAATTGCTATCTCCTCCATTGTAGTAACCACAATTTACATCCCACATATCCTTCTATATACAACACTATTAACTGTGTCAAGAAAGCTCAGGAAAACAAGGAAGCCTGTTGCCTGGCAAATACAGAAATGGCGAGTACATCAATTCAGACCTAGTCTAGCTATTCCCTACAATAATTCTCTACTTAGCAAATCTGTCTAAAAGCAAAAAGTAACCACAGAATATCATAGAAGATATTAATTACTGCCCTGACACTAAAACATAAAGGTCTTAGGAATATTTAAAATACTTACACAATACCCGCAACTCACCTTCACCAGAAATTCATGAGGGTTAACCCCACGTAAGTTCCTGAGCGTAGGAAGAGGCCACAAAGGCAATCTAATACTCAGGTGAGAAATGTGGGTTCTGAAGTCAAACTGCCTGAGTTCAAAGGGTACTTATAAAGGTTTAATAGAAGGCACATAAAATACTTCGTGTAATAATCTACACTCTAAAAAATAAGCTTTTACTATTATTACTAATATTATTAAAGAAATTAGCCCCAGACCATATCCCAAGGATGGTGAGGTAAACAACATTACTAATTAAGAGGAATACTGGTAAACAGAGACACAAAAAACAAATTTCAAAGGTGTAGGGGAATCAAGAGCATGCATTCAAAAATACTTACTGAGCAATTACTCTGGGCCTAACAGATAACTTTTTCCAAAAAGGAGGGTCTATTCTGATTTTTCCATCCTTAGGTGAAATGGATTAATAATAACCCATCTTTCATCTCATAGGCATTTTCTCTTTCGAGAATCAGAATGGTAGAATACTATTTAAAACCATAGCTGTCTCAGCTGAATACTTGCAAGAAGATCCATGGATTTCACACAACCAGACATGCATGATGTTCAAAATTGCAATTCAAAAATCAACTCTTGATCACCTGCTGTATGCCAGACAGTGGGACAGGAATCAGGGATGACAGAAACATCATTCCTGTGTCCCTATGTAGTTCACAAGCAGTTAACTATGTTTCTTAAATTCAGTGCTACAAGTCCTTCTATGCTCTACACCCCTGAAGACTCTTACCATTTGTCCCAGGGTGGTCTTGTTTCCTCTTGACAAGTTTAATACTAAAAGATGGAGATATGCTTACTTTCCTGAGCTGTTATTCCCTTAGCCACCTCCAAACTAGTTAGACTGTATTATTCTCTTCCCTGAATGCCCTTCTTGTTCTCCCTTGTCTAGCTATGTCTAATGTTTACTGTCAGGATGGCTTTTATTTCTCAACTTCCATCCCTACATATCTTTGACCATTTACCTAAAACAACCTCTTTTTTTTTATTCTATTATTCACATGTGCATACATTGTTTGGGTCATTTCTCCCCCGTGTCCCCCTTGCCCCCCCTCTCCCACCTTCCCCCCTCAGTTCCAGGCAGGTAATGTTCTGCCTTTATCACTAGTTTTGTTGAAGAAAAGAGATAAGCCTAATAAGGAAGACAAAGTGTTTTTGCTAGTTGAGTTGAGGATAGCTATCCAGAAATATTCCTAGCATTGCTTTCATGTGCACATGTTATGACTCATGTTGATTCATCTCTAACTGATCTTTACCCTGGTTACTGATCCCCTTCTCATGATAACCTCTGTTGCTTTAAGGTTTCTGTATTAGCTCCTCTGCAGTGGGGACATCAAACACTTTTCATGTTTTGGATTCTCTACCTATATCACCCAAATGTGCTCTCCCCTTATCATGTGATCCAAGTCCAACCACATTGCTGCATTTGCCCTAGATCTAAAGTCCGCATATGAGGGAGAACATATGATTTTTGGTCTTCAGAGCTTGGCTGACCTCACTTAGAATGATATTCTCTAGTTCCATCCATTTACCTGCAAATGATAAGATTTCATTCTTCTTCATGGCTGAGTAAAATTCCATTGCATACAAGTACCACATTTTCTTGATTCATTCATCAATAGTGGGGCATCTTGGTTGTTTCCATAACTTGGCTATTGTGAATAGCACTGCAATAAACATGGGTGAGCAGGTGCCTCTGGAGTAATCTGTGTTGTATTTCTTTGGGTATATCCCCAGGAGTGGGATTGCTGGATCATATGGCAGGTCTATGTAAAACAACCTCTTTTTGTCTATTTACACTTACCTACTTTACTTTCCATATACCATTTAATGATCATCTGAAACTGTATTATTTTATATAATGGTTTATTAGCTTATTTATGTACACTATTGAAATGATAGCTGTGTCCACAGCACCTATCACAATGCTTGAATGTGGTAGATATTCAATCAATTTTTTGTCAGAATAAGTGATAGCACATATAAACCTTGGTCACTTTATCTACACCCTTCTGACTACATTTATTCCTTTTCAACATGGTAATGTTTTATGAAAAAGTACACCTTCTCTACATTGTTGGAAAGTCCTCGAGGATCCATGTCTACCTCACCTTTGTATCTTCTGGACACCCAAGGTAGATCATTTCTTGGTTAATATCTACTGAATGAATAAATATTGTGGTCCCTTGGTTAAAGCCTGCTGAATAAATAAATAATAGTTCCTTACTTACTTGTTCCTCTTCAGGCTTCTTAACCTTGACTTTGTCAAAATCTTACCTCAGTTTCAAAAATATGAACATATTTGATTGGTAACATGGAAAAGTGAAGGGCCATTTCAACCACATTTCTATTGCTTCTTTTAAGAGCTAATTACTTGGTCACCAAGCTTAAAGGTTGTTTTTTCTTTTTTCCCCTCCATCCATCTTGCTTGGAAGGGCTTTTTGCAAATATGTATCAATTTCTCTGTGGGGGCAGGGAGTCAATCCTAACTTTAAAAAATATGTACTCTTCCAGAGCTCACCAATCTTTGCTTGCTGTGGATACAAGCTATTTTTATCAGGTGATACTGTGATATCCCTTTCCAACACATGATATTCACTCTTTCAAGCTGTTCAGCACTGTTCTATTTGGTTTCATGTTACATCAATAAGACAGTTTGAGGGAAAAGGAAAAATGGGACATGTTATATTTAGTAGCACCCACTAAAACCCTAAATAAAAACTCTGAAATCTCCTAAGCTCCTTGGCTACTCATTTTACATCCAAGACCCTACCTACCAACCCAAGATCAGGACAAATATGAAATGTCCTTTTCCATAGAGAATTTAACTGAGAATCTTAATTACAGAAAGACGTTTTCAGAATCTCTAACACCTTAATGGGTTAAAGGACAAACATAAAATGTCATAGAACATGAAGGTCATAGAACAGTCAAACAATTATTCCACATATTTTGTATTTTCATAGCATTTTTACTCTGCTAATTATCAGCCTAATTATATTTTAAAATAATAAAACATATTGTTACACATCTGCACATGCTGAGTTCAAGGTAGCCATATTACAACTATGATAAGGAGTTGGCCAACAAGCTGTTAGATATAGAAGAACAAAGCTCCAGGTCATTTACGCTACAGTATCAATGTCCCTTTATATAGGTAGAATAACAAAACCATGAAAGTAAATAACATGACCCTTGAGGATTCAGGAGAGTAGTAAGATTACAAGAAAACATTATTATTGAATGTTAGCATTCAATGTGTGTTGGATGTGTGTTGGAAGATGTGCCTAAGATACTATCTAGCATATTGTAAGGGCCACAAAAATACTTGAATCACAGTCTCATCATAAAACTCAGTGGTTTACAAGTAAAAGGTCTTTGTAATCTATAAACTATAATAAAAGTATTGGTTTCTATATTTCTAGAAGGAATGCAAGAGTGGTGTGGTAGATCAGTTGCAAAACTGGCCAAGATCTTCGCCCTTCTTTCTATCCATACCCTCTGCAATGTGACTTTGCATATCTTTCTACAAAGATGTGCAATCTATTTCTCCACCCCTATTTCTGGACTGGCCTTGTGACTTACTTTGACCAATAAGCCGGGAATAGAAATCTCATTGAGTCCATTCTTGCTTATTTTCACTCGTTCTTGGAACTCTGCCTAACCATCATGTGGACAAGCTTTGGTTGTTGGAAGGAAGGAAGGAAGGAAGGAAGGAAGGAAGGAAAGAAGGAAGGAAGGAAGGGAGGGAAGAAGGGAGGGAGGAAGGGAGGAAGGGAGGGAAGAAGGGAGGGAGGAAGGGAGGAAGGGAGGAAGACAGGATGGGTGGAGCTCAGCCAAGGCCATCCTAGAATAGCCTATATGTGACAGCCCAGCCAGGATCACCAGAGTTGTCTACCTGCCGCAGACCTGAGTGCAAATGCTTGAATAAACTACTTAGGTCAAAAGAATAGTTAAGCTGACTTGTAGACAAATAAGCAACAATAAATACTATTTTAAACACTGAATTCTAGAGTGGTTAGTTATATATACTAACTATATATATAGTTATATATATATAGCACCCAGACTACCTTGAACCTAACAATGTGTGTGGCACTGTGCTAATAAGCACTTTATAGAAATTATTTCATTTACTTCTCATAACTTCATGCAGTAAATATTATCTCCATTTTATATTTCTACTTCCTGTATAGATGGGATTACAGGCATGAGGATATTTTTCTTAATCCAACAAATAAATAATTTTTTCCAGTTTCTCTAGCATAGATCGTCTGTTCTAATCTTTCCCTATACTTCTAGTTGCTCCAACTCAAAGGGTCATTGCCATCAACAATAATACTAACAACTGTGACTTCACTTGTTGATACATTTCCTCAACTGATCCTTACAATATAACCTTTAAGGTTTCTACTGTCATCTATATTTTAGAGAGGGAAGAAGAAAAGATGAGGAGTGAAGCTTAGGGAGACTAAGTCACCTCCTTAGACACCCAGTCTATGAGCAGCCTAGCTATACTGCAATTTCAGGTCTCATAGCTCCAGAACCTACACCTATGCTGCCTAGCTGCTCTACTGACCCTCAAGTTCTCCATATCTCCCTGTAGCTTAATTTTCAACCAAGTGTTTCACTTAGCAAACATCTAACAAATATTCCCTTTGTCTCCAAGCTCAGAACTGGCCTTTGAAAAAGGTTTCAAAGTAGTTAAATCCATATTCTCTTCCTTCAAGGAACTGAAACTAGTTGGGGATATAAGACTGAAATATACAAAAGTCAAAGGATATACAAACATGTATCCCAAAATGATGTTTCTGTCAATGATAGAGTACATATATGATGGTGGCCCCTTATGATTATAGTGGAGCTGAAAAATTCATCTTGCTCAGTGACATCATAGTCCTGGTGCAGCATATTAGTCGTGTGCTTGTGGTGATGTTGGTGTAAATAAGTCTACTGTGCTAACATTCATGTAAAAGCATAGAAATACATATGTAATATCAAGTACACAACACCTTGATAATGATAGTAGTGGCTATTTTGCTAGTGTCTGTATTTACTATCTATTTTATCATTATTTTAGAGGTGCTCCTACTTAAAAGAAAAAGTTAATTGTAAAACAGTATAGTGTGTTGTACTGGCAGCAGCCTCACATGTGTTTTCTGTGTTTTTTGTTTACATCTAGTGGCCACATTGAGTGATTGACATATATCAAGCTTAGGTTTGTGCAAGTACACTTAATGATGTTCACACAATTATGAAGCAACCTAATAACACATTTCTGGGAACATATTCCTGACATTAAGCAACACATGATTGAAATAAGAAATGAAATGTAAGAGGGTATTACTGATTGTCAAATGAATGGATAAGCAGTGCCATTCCAGAATTCAAAGGACAGTGAGAGAAAATGTGAGTTTGGATCTGTCTGGTAAGGCTTCACATTTGAGGGAATATAGGGGATGTACAGGATGGGAGATTCCCTGTGGGAACACAGTCTTTCATTGCCATAGGTGTATGATTTCTGTTATAGGGTTGTCATGGTGATTGTATTTTCAAGATATCCACATGAATATTTAAATCTTGTGGGTTTTAGTAAGGCCTATTCTTTACAGGAAAGCAAAAAGAATTCATGTGAGTGTTCCAACATATCCAAAAGTTGACAGAACTGGATCCTAGAATTCTGAATCAACTAATAATTCATGCCAATCAACAGATCCAGAAAGTAGATAATAAGTCTAGACCAGTTCCATGGGATAGGAAAGAGGATGGGAGAAAGAATCAAGAAGAAATTTAAGACTTGCATAATGCATGTCAGCAAGTGGTGGTGTACCTCTTAGAAATCAGGGAAAAATTAGCACAACTGCACTTGGGAAAATTCAACCAGTTTCATTACCAGTTTATTTTCTTTCTGTTCTCAGTATACAGGATCTGACACAGTCTAACTTCCCAGTTGCCACCTGAGTGCTTTAACTCTAACCATGGCCAACTACAAAGTAACACCTGCCGTTTCTCACATACATGCTTCTCCTTGTCTCTGAGACTTTGCACAGACTGTTCCTCCTACTGTATCTCTCAACTTCTCTATATACCCTACCCAATCTTGCCTCTCCATTTCCTTCAGCTAATTCTTTCTTTCCCTTCATTATCTATTTTACAAGTCATTTCAAGTTGAAAAGCAGAAAAACAGGGAGCCTAGAGGGTGAAAAATATCATAACTGAGGAAAGAGGCTAGTATAGTGGGCCTGAGGTTGGATGAGATCACTGGTTCCAAATATACTGAAAGGTTCACATTTAATAGTCTGAGAAAAGAAAGGCTGTGTGATAGAAAGTAAAATAACTCTGTCACTAAGATCCCAAGCTACAATGTTATGAGATCTTAATGGAAACAGGTACATGAGGAAATGCCTCACTAATGACTGCAAAGAAGACAGCATCTGAGACTCGGAGGTAGGACAAATGGCAACAGACTCCAAGTGACAGGAAGGAGGAAGAGCAGATCCTCCAAGAGGTTTTCTGGAAAGAGGGTGATTAGTCAGGGAGATAAACTAAACATGGAAAGACAGATCAGTGCAGTTTCTGATTTCAGAACAGGGATTTGGAGACAGTGGCCAGAGGAAGGTGATAAATCAACAGGTGACATCATCAGGTGTTTCCAACACTGGCAGGAGCATAATGAAAAAGTAAAGGCAGCTTTAATACAGTCAGTAAAACAACAGACAATGGTTAGGATTTTGGTAAAAAGAGAAGAAAAAAGGCAAAATGTGAGTAGCAAGACATAATATGATTATTTTAATAATAATAATATTCATCCTTTACAAATGGTTTGCTGAAGTACCAAAAATTCGTTAATAATATGCATTGTTTTGAGGGGAAAAATGGCTTTTGAGGATGCTCACAGAAATCTAAGAAAGGAGCAGAGCTCACAGCATGTCATTTGGTAGGTAGAAGAATATGGATACACTGGACTTCATAACAAACATTTAAAGAGACTCCACCTAGGATCTATGAACTGG
Organism: Castor canadensis; assembly: GCF_047511655.1. Classification (NCBI taxonomy): domain Eukaryota; kingdom Metazoa; phylum Chordata; class Mammalia; order Rodentia; family Castoridae; genus Castor; species Castor canadensis. The sequence continues at coordinate 123,643,829 of NC_133392.1, forward strand.
AGTGGTATAGAGAACATTCAAGCTGTACTTGTTCAAAAATCAAATTTTCTTACCAGAATTAAAGCTCTTTGAGGATAGAAACTGTGTTTTTTGTTCATCACTATCTGAACTCTACCTAGTACTTTGCCTGACACACAGAAAGAACACCATAAAAATGTTAGTAGACTTAATAAACACATGTATATATGTAAGAATGTATGTATGTATGTATGTATGTATAAAAATATCAGATCAACATATTTATGTTACTGGAAAACAAGATTAAAAGTATCTGACCATGTTTAAACAAATATTTTAAAGAAATAGGAAAGCATCCTTGAATCTACATATTCTGACAATAGGAAATAAAATTTAGATACTGTTAAGCAAAAGGTGAAAATCATCTATGCTCACCATTCCCCTCCTGTGCATTCATTTCCAAACCTCTGTTCTGCTCACACCTTGGAGTGCTCTTAGTTTGGAAGTAAACAAGCTAATCAAACAAATGATCTCCTTCATTTATACAAAAACACTCCCTAAGCCCCATGAACTCTGTGTTTGGCACACAGACAGGTGGGCAAACATCAACCAAGGTGGATATAGTATGTAAGTACAGAGGGTTTCTATAAGAATGCAGAGCAGTCATGCCCAAGCAGAGTTTCTAGGATATAAAGGATAATTAATTGGATGAACAAGAATTCCATGCCTTAATAGTTAAGAATATGATAAAGAATACTGAAACTTATTTGGTTAAAAGATCTTGTGCACTTCCTCTGTGCCTAGTTTTCTTACCTACAAAATAAGGACAATAATAGTCCCTACCACTATCAGTTGCATGTTCTCAGAATCAGACACTGGGACAGAGTTAAGAGTGAAAGAGATTTATTGGTTTATTGTGAAAATATGGGAGAGAGAGAAGAACTGGAGAGAGATAGTCTCAGACCACAAAGCAGATCATACAAAGTCCCAGCCAACACAGTGGGGGAGATTTGGAACAAAAAGTTCCAATTACAGGAGTTCCTACATTGGGCAGAAACAGCCAGAACTGAGTATTCTGCATTCCCATGCTCAGTCAACTGGCTGGGGCTGCCCAGGAAAAGTACCCTAAAGACACACAGCTAGAAATTGTCATCCAACTGCAAACCCCGTGTGTTCCCTTGAAGGGAGATATGAATGGTGTGTCTCTATGGAGGTTGCATTACTCAATGGGGTTGAGAGGCTGTCATTAACTAATGTAGATAAAACATGTTAGTGCCCAGAACTTGGCATGTATCATGGAAGTATTTGGTGTAACTGTGGATTATCTATACAATTACATATAGCTTTGAAACTTGAGTCTATGTTAAGAATTATAAACTAAAATGACTATAGGGGCTAGGCTGGGAACTAAATGTGTACATTGACCCAAGTAAGATAAAAGGGAGTAAGGCAACCTATGGTTTTTGTAGCCTGCTTGGAGAGTACAGTACAAACTCTACCTGAAGATTAAAAACAATACCAAAGAAAATAGCCACTATTCAAGCCTTTCTATAACTCAAGCTTTGAAAAATAAAATTGTACATAACTTTATGAACAAACAGAAGCTAGTTTGAAAACGTATTCTCCATCACTTTCAGTCATTCATAGTTAAGCAGAGCCTCACATTGTCTCTCTTCTTTATAATCTATACTTATGAACATGGCCTTACTTTTTACTTTTGGTTTGATATTACAAATCTCAAGAGATACCAAGGAGAATATTGAGGTTTCTTTTGCATTTGGTTATTCAAATTTTTAATTTTAATGTGTAGAGATATTCTCTACTGCATATTAAATATGTGTCTATCTTCTCCCTCTCCAAAGAGGGAGAAATGAAAGAAAAGTGACCTTGAATGAGGAGTGGAGGATTTCCCGAATGGCAGCTAGAGGGAGGAAGCAGAAAGCATGCCTCCTAAACTGAAATCTTGGAGAGAAGCTGGAGACACACCTTGCAGGCAAGGCCACCAAGAAGAGGCAAAACTTTGACCCCTCCACACCTCCAGCCTGCGCAGAGCATCTCCACTTCACTTTAAATGGAGAAATCAAGAGGGCCCCTGGGCTGCCGCCAGTCGCCCACGCCCAGACGGCTTGGAAGACGTGGACCACAAGGTGAGCTAAGCGGTATGCAGTACTCCCACAGACAACCCTGGGCCAGATCAGCATAACCCCCTGGACAGACCAACCCCCACCAGGGGAAAAAAGAGAAACTGAGTAATAAGCAATAAGAACAAAGACACATAGCAAAGAGGGTGGAGTGTCCTGACCGCTGAAGAGGGGGGAGGGGACTCCTTACTGGAACTGTAAATAAACAAGCTGGGCCTGGCTGGAGAGGGTGGAAGCGGGGGCGCGCACCCAGCAACCAGGAGCAGGAAAGCTTGTGAGAGTGGTGGAGGGAGGAAAACTCCACAGAAGGGGGAAGACCCACCTCCCATGTGAGCTGTAAACAAACATGCTGGCCAGCAGGCAGGAGCAGCAGCACAGGGCCAGCAATCAGGAGCAGGAAAGCTTGTAAAAGTGGCAGTGGGAGGAAAACTCTACAGGAGAAGGGGGAAGACCCACTTCCCACAGGAACTGTAAATAAACACGCAGGCCTGAGAAAGTGGGTGCAGTGTCACCTCCCCCAGGGTGCTTGGAAAGGGGAAAGCTTGTAGCAGTGGCATCGTGCACAAAACTCAGAGTAAACAAAGCCTGCAGGGCCAGGTGAGTGCTAAGCTCACCCCAGAGATTTGCATAAATAACGCCTCCAGCTACAGCAGGCTACAGCAGCCTGCAGGCAAGCCACAGCTGCAGATAGCCATTCACACACCTGTCTCCAGACTCTTCTCTCTCCCTACCTTTAATGAGAAAACAACCGAACTACACCCTTATGCTGAAAAACTTACTGAAATGGTATTGCATTTGAACTTGGGACACTTTGTGGGTTTTTTTTTTTTTCTTATGTTACTCCTTTGATGAGACAACTACAGAACAACATCTGAGGCACCATCTCCAGGATTGGAGATTAAGACTGAAACTTCATTGCATTTGAACTTGGAGGGTTTTTTTTTTAATTTTATTTATTTTTAATTTTATATTTAATTTTATTTTTTATATATACATAGTTTTCTTTCATTTACTTATTTTTTATTTTTATTCTTATCTTTACTCTTTTTATTTTTTATTTTCAATCCTCTCTCTGTCTCTCTAATGCCTTTTCAGCTTATGGTTGATGAGTACACTGTCTCTCCCTGTTTATATCTTTGAAACATTTTTTGTTTGTTTCTTTGTTTTCCTTTTTTTTTCTACTTGATTATTTGTTTTTCCCTTTTCCTTTAACTTCTTTGCTTTCCATCCCTTCTCACCCTTCCATTCTAAATATCACTACTGCTATTACTACAGCCAGAAAATACTTCATTGCACACAGTACAGGAACAATAACAACACCAAGGGCAATAATGGGAAGACAGAAAAAACAGGGAAACCAGTTTCCCCACAGCAAAAAATTAGTACAGGAACCAGAGGGAAATGAAGAAAATAGATACTCAGATCCAGACTCCAACAAAACAAAGATAAACTATGCCAAAGAACCCAATGAAGCCCACAAGAATAATTTAAAAGAAGACATACTACAGGTACTCAGTGAGAATTTTATAGAGATGATACTGGATACGGTCAACCAAAATGTACAGGTATACTCAAGAAATTCCAAGACAACAAAAATAGAGAATTTGAAAAAGCAAAAGAAGAAATAAACCATAGAAGCACTGTATAAACACCAAAGTGAAACAGAGAACAATATTAATAAAGAGATAAATGAACTCAGGACAAAAATAGACAACATTAAACAGGAAACGACCCAGGCTATGGAAAACCTCAGAAAAAAGAATGAAACATAATTGAAAAACAAAATGGAAGGCCAATACAGCAGAACAAAACATCATTTGCTGGTAAATGGATGGAATTGAAGAACATCATTCTGAGTGAGGTTAGCCTGGCCCAAAAGACCAAAAATCATATGTTCTCCCTCATATGTGGACATTAGGTCAAGGGCAAACACAACAAGGTGATTGAACTTTGATCACAAGATAAAAGCGAGAGTACACAAGGGAGATATGAGGATAAGTAAGACACCTAAAAAATTAGTTAGCATTTGTTGCCCTCAACGCAGAGAAACTAAAGCAGATACCTTAAAAGCAACTGAGGCCAATAGGAGAAGGGGACCAGGAACTAGAGAAAAGGTTAGATCAAAAAGAATTAACCTAGAAGGTAACACACATGCACAGGAAATTAATGTGAGTCAACTCCCTGTATAGCTATCCTTATCTTAACTAGCAAAAACCCTTGTTCCTTCCTATTATTGCTTATACTCTCTCTTCAACAAAATTAGAGATAAGGGCAAAATAGTTTCTGCTGGGTACTGAGGGGGTGGGGGGGAGAGGGAGGGGGCAGAGTGGGTAGTAAGGGAGGGAGTGGGGGCAGGGGGGAGAAGTGACCCAAGCATTGTATACACATATGAATAATAAAACAATAAAAATTAAAAAAAAAAAGATTGAGTTCTTCAGGTTCTGCCTGAGAGCCAGGCAGGGAGGGGGGGAGAGGGTGGGAGAGAGGGGAAGAGGGGAGAAATGACCCAAACAATGTACGCACATGTGAATAAATGTATAAAAAAAAGATTGAGTTCTTAACCCCCTTATCCTACCTCACTCTCTTACCATAGCTCTTGTAACCTTTATGGCTACTTTTAGTGTCTATCTCCCCCAATGACAGAGATAGTTGAGTTCTGTTCAGTGATGTATCTTAAGCACCTACAAATTGACATGGCCTATATTGGACACTCAGTAAATACTCATTGAATCAGTCAATTATCTCAGTCAGTTATATGATATGGTTTCATGAAGCTCAATAACATTAGCAATTTTTCTCAATGTAAATTTTAAAAGTCCAAAGAGGAATATATTTTAAATCTACTAGCCTTATTCTAACTATATTTTGTTCCAAAATTTTTACTTGTAGGTGAAAACTCATATAATTAATCCCATTATAATTAAATGCTAAAGCTCCAACATTTTATTAAAGAAAGCATGAAATCAAGCATAAGCTGGTACTATAGATAATAAGTGTTTGCAATTAACATACTGTGGATATACTATAGTATAACTATCATTATACTAATAAAATGTAAAAATTCCTGAAGCAACTGGAAACTCCATGGCAGCTACAATGTCAACACTAGACACTTTGCCAGTTATTCAGAGGCTGAGCAAATAAGCACACACTAATAGTAACACTCATAAATGCACTTGGAAGCCAATTTTGCACAACATAAGTTTAGAGGTTTTTAAATTCTTTTCTTTAGACAAAATATCATATTTCAACACATGAACTTGTGGAATAGAGATAAATTCAAACCATCAGGGGGAATAAACCATGAAGTAGGTAGTTTAGATTATCTTAGTAAATTACAGCCAGGCTCTGATTTGAGTGAACAAAGGTTGTTTGTGCACCAAACTAGGATCCATAAATTCATGGCTTGACTATGTAGAAAATATGCTTCAAAGATTAGTATAATTATTTTGTTGCAGTGATACCTGGAAGGTCTAACTAAGAGCCCAAATGACAACTACATATGAAAATATCAAAGAGTGAATGTTGTTTTTGTAGAAAGTTAAATCTTCTATTATCACTATTGAGCCAAAAAGATTATGAAGTCCTGTTTGGTTATCTTTCTCCATCAATGAAGGACATGATTGTTAGTGGACCAGTCACAGATTAAACCCAGCTTGGACAATGACTCTAACTCTCCTTCAGTTGTAATTAGAGTCACACATAAAAGCTGTGTGTGTGTGTGTGTGTGTGTGTGTGTGTGTGTGTGTTGGTACAAGATAAGTATTTTTGTATTTCTCACTGAAGCAGCAAACTACAACCTTTAAATCCAAATTAAAGTGTTCCAAAACCATCAAAATCTGACCTGTCACATTTATTACATGTTCCACTATTTTGAAAGAACCAGTTTCACCTTTTAGTAAATACTCATACCATATGTTATGGGCTAAATTGTGTATCCCCCAAATTTGAAGCCCTAACCTTCAGTGTCTCAGAATGTGATTGTATTTTAAGATACAGTCTCTAAAGAGGTAATAAGATAAAATGAGGTCATACAAGCGGGCACTAATCCAATAGAACTGGTGTCCTTAAAGTAGAGGAAATTGGGACACAAAAGATCATATGAAGAGACAAAGAAAAGATGGTATCTATAAGTCAAGGAAAGAAGTCTCAAAACAACTCTGCCAACATCTTGATCTTCAACTTTTAGCATCTAGAACTGTGAGGAAATGAATTTCTCACGTTTAAGCCACCTATTATGGCTTAAATATTTGTTATGGCAGCCCTAGCAAGCCTGGTCAATTCATCTCATTATGTTGTCACATCAAAAGAAGAAGGCATTTAAAAAAATCCAGTTCCCAATTACAAAAAAAAAAGAGAAAAACTGTCAATGACTGCCTCATTTATGTAATACTATGAGTGAGTAAATATATATATATATTTTTTTTTTTTTTTGGCAGTACGGGGGTTTGAACCTAGAGCCTCGTGCTTGCTAAGCAAGTACTCTACCACTTGTGCTACACCACCAGCTCTTTTGTTTGTATTTTGTTTTTAAGATAGGATCACTAATTTTTCCTGGGATGGCCTCAAACTTGTGATTCTCCTGTCTTTGCCTCCCAAGAACCTTGAATCACAGGCATGTGCCATTACCTGGCCCTAAATGGATACATCTTTGCTCTTCATAAACACTTTTACTTTAATTATTTGTAGTTTTTGCCAATATTTCCGAGGATTAAAGCTAAAATGTTTATGATCAGTTATGGTTGGAAAAATGACATTTTATTTTTAACATTTTATTAATAATTATTGGCTTGTTGCTACTTCAAAAACTTTCCACAGAATCTTTATGGTGAATTGATATTAAAATCAATCAACTGATTTTTGATCTACAAAAGAAGGATGACCATGAACATATTAATTTTAATAGCAACAACTAGCATGTATCCATTTTACCATGCTCTGTGATAAAAGCACTTTACATATCTCACTTAACTGCACACAATGCAATGAATTTACTGAAAGCAGGAAAGAGATGCAAAATTGGTGACTTCAGGAATTGTCTTTACTGGATAGATATATTATGTAAATGAGCACTGCTAGATCAAATAAAGCAATTAATGTGGTTTGTTTAAAAAGCTACTAATAAAAACTAATACTATATTTAGGTTCCAAATTAGATATAATCTTGGCATAAGCCAATCAATCATTGTCCAGGGATGGGAACTCCTGATATCAACCTGAAAAATGAAATCACCTTCTTTCTAAATTTCCTATGACTCCACATGAACTTCTGAAAATGTGCCCTTATGCAGAGGGGCCTCTGGAAGTGAATCACTACTTTATTCAGAATTATGCCTCCCAAAGGCATTTACCTATCACATCTGGAGGTTAATTTTTTTAATTAAGGTTTTAAAGATATAATGCACATGTAATCAATTGCACAGATGAGTTTGACCAACAGGTACACTTTGTAGGCAACATCCCAATCAAGATATAGCATATTTCAGTCACCTCCTTTGTACCCCTTTGGAGTCAATCCCCTACCTCAACCATGGATAGCTATTTTTATACAGATGTAGTAGCAGTGATGGCAACAGCTACTATTTGTTTGGTTAACAAACAATAGGAGTTTTACTGAGTGTCTACATGGCAGTCTCTGTGTGTGTGTGTGTGTGTGTGTATATATATATATATGGTATTCTCTCTTTATACATACACACACATATATAGGTATGTATGTATGCATGTATGTATGTATGTATGTATATAGTATTCTATTTGATTCCCATATCAACTTTGTTAGGTTGGTATTCTATCCATCTATCTATAGAGGAAAAGGAAAAACAAACAGAACCAAGAAATTAATTGTGCCGTCACATACCTACAGAGCGGTGAGGTCACACCTGAACCAGGAATATCTGAATCAGAATCTCTCATGCAAAATTATATTCCCTCTACACAAATGTTAAAAGAGTTTTCTGTTAGCTCAAAACACACACAAACTACAGGAATTAGTGAGGTCACCCCATCTAACCCATAATCTCACCTCTACTATAATCTATACCCAAGTACCTTATCTTAACAAGCAAGCAAAGGTTTTCAGACTAACACTAATGATAAGTAAAGAGGATTACTGACAAGTTCTTCAACTAAAAACCTGCATGTCAATCCCTCACATATTCATAAAGTAATTAGGAAAGGGAGAAAAAATCTTCTATACAAGTAGGAGTGTCACAACTCCATCAGCCTCCAGGATTTTGTTAGTGCTTTAAAAAAAATGAGTAGAAACTCAACCATGGACTTGCTCTTGGTCAACACTACAAGCCACAGACCACCTTACCAAAGAACTTCAAGGGCAGGCTCCTTGCCGCACTGTACTGTCACTTCCTTCAGGAAGCACAGAGGCAAACACCTGGATTGAAACTTTTGATTCCTTGTTACATTAATTTTATTCAGTGTTTTAAATTCAGCCCACTCACATTTACAAAACACTTCACACAGCCTACTCTCATGAATGGAGCTCCATTCACATCACACTTTAAACATCAAACTTCTCTGAAATGACTGAGGTTAAAGCTTGTTCAGTGTCAATTTGCAAGTATTATAAAATATGAAAAACCAGGCACACAAATGCAGAAGGGTAATATGAGGGAGTCTCTTCAAGTGGCTCTACTAAAAATAAGGTAACTAGGTAAGGGACATGGTTGGGCTTTCAGCAACCCATAGAGCTCAGGACAAACTAACTGTGCTGTGGAGGTGGGTATTTAATCGCGTGGAGGGAAGATTTTATGAGAATTACCGCCCATGAGTAGTATCAGCTAACAGCTTGGGATCAATATGACTCATTCTCCACCCCCCAAACCTAGAGTCGTTTTCTAGAAACCCCTCCTCTCCATTTCCCTGTGGTCTCCTTAAGTTTGTTAACATATATTGGGAGCGAGGAAGCTCTGTCTCATTCGAAACAAATTCGTCTCTGGCAGGTTCAAGACTTTAGAACGTGTGTTTACTAAATCCTAAATATATGACAAGCCCCAGCCCAAAGTGAGACATTACAACACACAAATATGCCCTACCCAACACCTGAGCCTATTTCCCTTTGCTAAATAAAACAAGAGCACTGATTAGTGTAGCATAATCTCCCTCTCAATCTCATCTAGAAATATCCCAGGTCCCAAGTCCGCAGCGGGCTGTGCTGGAGAAAAGGCAACGAGGGTGCTGTTCTCCCTGTGTGACAATTAGCGAGAACCACACATACTGAGGGCCCGCAGGGATCAGCGCCCGCCCGCCCAGCACCCTGGGGCCCCGCTGCCCCAAGTCGTTCCGACTTTTTGACGCCACCAGTTCATTAGTAAAGCCACCTCTAGACCGGCTCGGAGGGGAGTGGCGCAGGGCGGCGGGGTCATCTGCCACGGGGACGAGAGGACAACAGACCCAAGTTTCAGTGATGGCCCCTGGGGACGGGAAAGTCTCAGGAGCTCAGCTAGGCGTGACCGGGAACCCCGCGGGGACAGAGCAGCCAGATGGGCAGGGAAGGGGGCTGCCAGGAGCCCGGGGTCAGGGCTGCAAGGGCCCTTCCCTTTCCTCCAGATTGGGGTGTCCAAGCTGGGCGCGCGAGAGGCAGGTCGCGGCCACGTGGCCGGGCGGCCGCGGGCACGGATGACAATGGGCGGGGCGCTGTGCGCACTGCGGGAGCTACAGCGCGGCTACCTGGTTCTTGAGGTGCATCTTCCCAGCGGCGCAGTCCGGCAGGAGGCAGTGGAGCCAGGCAGGGCGCGGCGAGCTGGAGGACCTCCGCAGAGTCGCACCAGCTGGCTCGCAGGCTGGCTTGCCTGCCCACCTCAGCCACCTCCGCCGCCACCTCCAGGGGGCGCCTTACGCAGAAACTGAGGATGGATCACCCGGAGGCAGGTTCGGTTGGTGACCCTGGTGCATATTTCAAGTGCACCACAACACCGTCTGGACCCCTGTTATTGCTAAAACATGATGATAGGTATGGAAGTTTATGTGACCAAATTGGGATGCTTAGGAAAAAAAAAAAAAAACTTTCCTTTTGGATGAAGGGACATTAGGAAAGTGGCCTATTGCTGGCAGGGAATGTAGACACGTTAAGTGGATTCTTCAAGCTGTGTTTGACTGTTTGGCCTCTAAGATAAACCTATCAAAAGTAAAGTGAGAATTGGAGACAATGATTGACATCAGTAATTCCCACACAAAATGACCAGACTTTTGTGCAAATTTCAGTTAAAAATGTTTGTTGGCGTGAATGATTTGGGAGAGCCCTTCAGTTACACTGTGGCCTCCTAAACCATACCAAATGTTTGCAGAGTATTACCCTATGCTAGGTAATGAGATGACCATTAAGCATGGGAAAGTGGCTTCTTTGACCCTTCCCATTATTATAAAACTCCCATTTTCAGAGCTCCGAAACTCAAAGTTGGATTGTTAAGAATATTTGGTACTAAAGAAAATCTACCTTGACTCAAAATACAGGAAATACTGGTATGAGTAAGAATTGCTTGATTAAGGTAAGTTTAGTATCAAGTATTAAAATAGAAATATTAAGATCATTTTACCCAATGCCTTTATAGATAAAAGTTGTGAGGTCCAGAGATGACCTAACTTGGGTCACAAGGGATTCCAAAAGAAACATTGTACACATTCTCCTAACTCTTAGCCTATTGCTTTTCTTTACATTTCTCAGCATTCTCCAGTTCTCCCTACTTTTAGGAGTTGGACAAAATCCAGAACTTCAAAGAGGAGGCCTAGGTAGTGAAAGGATTTGGGAAGACAAATAGAACAAATTGGAGGTTGGTTCCACTATAATAACAGCTATTAGTTATTGACACTATATGCCAAGCTCTATGCACTTTCCATCATTTATGTCATTCAGTCCAAGTTTTAGAGGATTTAATTCTTAGTGTAGCCTTAAAATTGAACAATCACTGACAGCTATAAAAGCTGTTTTCCTACAGTCTCTGTTGGCTATATAGTACAAAAGAGTTTTGTTCTTGAGCAGATGGGGATATCCTAACTCAAAATTCTGCTAACTTATATTCTTGACTTAGAAGTTCCACTTTCATAAATTTATCCTAAGGAAATAATCACTAAAGTGTTCAAAGATTTGGCTCTTTGTTTCCTGTAGTGAGTGATCTTTGAAATATGAAAAAAATTGGAGAAAAGTATTTAATGGTCAACAAATGGGATTGATCATACAATGAAATCTTCTGGAGACATTAAGAATGATATAATGAATATTTATCAACATGGAAATATGTTCACAATATATTTCAAAGTAAGAAAAGCAGGTCAAAAAATTGTATGCTCAGAATGATTCTGTTTTTGAAAATGCAACTGGTTATTTTGTAAGGTGGTATTGTGAATGAGTTTTATTTCTCTCTCTTTTGCTTATCTAAATCTTAAAAATCAACAGTAAATGTTTATTATTTTGGAATTAACTCACGTTTGTTTTAATGTATCACTATCTCTGATTATTATCAAAATGCCCACGATGAGCAAAGCATTGTGGCAAGGGCCAGCAGTCAAAAGTTCAATGCCAATGCAATTTAGCACAGTAAAGAACATAGCCTTAACCACTTCAGCTAGGGTATTAATCAGAAGGAGGTTCAAATCTCAGCTTTGCCCTTTTTAAGATATGTCAGCTTGAACAAGTTACTTGGTCTTTCTTTTTTTTTTTTTTTAAATTACAATGTTGGTTGTTGTCTCTGCCTTCTTCATAACTGCTTTTTTGTTGGCACTAGGGTTTGAACTCAAAGTCTCACACTTGCAAGACAGGCACTCTACCATGTGAGCCACTCTACCAGCCCTTACTTGGTCTTTCTAAAGCCTGAAAACAATAATGATAGTAATAACTGACATTTATTAGGAATTGACTTTGAATTAGCCAATGGGCTAAACACTCTGTACCGTCTCATCTCTACCTAACTGATAAGGAAACTGAAGCTTAAATGAAGTTAATGAAGTTAAATAAGCTGCCTAAGTTTATAACTAAATTCATCATGGTGTGGTTGTGAGGATTACAGGCAAGGAGGCATTGACTCTCTTAGCCTAATATATATCACTGCTAGATATATACATACGTATAAACTTAAAGCATGTTGCTTTTAGTGATTCAGACACAACTCTTGCAAGTTTTACTTTTCATAACCATTTTAATACTCAATTCACCTCTCCAGGGAATATTAATTTGGCTAGTTAGTGTGGTAGGTAACAGCCTGGTCTCTAAAATCTATCTTGGTTCAAATTCTAACTCTACCACTAGTACATTGTGATTTGGAGTCAGGTACTTAACTTCTTTGTGCCTCAGTTTTCTCAATTGTAAAATGGGTATAATATTAGAACTAGTTTTATGGAGGTTGTTCTCAGGACTTAATGAGTTAACACATAGAAAACCATAAGAATAGTGCCAGGTATACTTACACTTTTAAAAATGATTACACCTTTTCACAAATTTTGAGTTCTTTGCCACACTCTAATGTAAAGATTATAGTCCATGTTCTTTATACTGATATATGAACATAATGTTAAAAGCTTATGTAAATGCACAACCTGTTAGGAGTCACAGTAGGAAGTTGTCCCTATTTAAAAGAAACCCATGTAGCATTTACATATGCTCATATTACTAAAACAGAAGTTAAATCCAGAAAACTACATACAAAGATTACTAATCCTTTCAGTCTTCACTTTTTCAAAGTCAGTTCAGCTTCAAAATAAGGAATCTGGAATATATTGGACTTTTTTGTACATTTTATTCATTGCATTCAATGATTCAATCTATTTCGTGGATTTATTTATTTATTCTAAAGCCTGTTGAAAAATTCCACATAGAGATAAAAAATACATCTCAAATTTCATAATTTCTGTTTGTATTATTGTTATTTCAGAAGTAATCTAAGAAAGGTATTAGAATCAAATATGTCAAAGTGATATCACTAATGAAACAGTGCATCATTAAGAGCAAATCTCACCCCTCATATTATTAATGTACACTAATTAAAAACATAATAAAACTATTCAAAAAGAGAAAATTGCCAGAAAATTAAGAACCATCCAGCAGGAATAAAAACCTTGTCTCATCAATTGAAAATATCTTTTAGAATAAATCATATATACATTCTACATACATATATATCAAATTAAAGTATTAATTTTATCAGCATGGTATTAGTTAGCTTAAAATAAATGTTTGGAATTATGTTAAAATCTATAGCATTAATTTATCTTTCCTCTCAATATTAGTCATAAATAGAATCTGTGATAATTTTATAATTACTAGTCATATGTGTCTCTAGAATAGTCAACTTCATATAATAAAAATATTAGTAAAAGCATGTATAAACTTACTTTCTTCCTTTGAAAGGCAATTCCTGTATTAAGGACAGTATTATTTTTCTTTAAAAATACAGAATCTTTACACAAAGGCATTGCAAGCTCATTGTGCACCTTAATTATAAGGGCACCTGTGTTGCTTTGTTTATCTGGTTGGTTGGACCTGAGGATTTGATTTGCCACACTCCTCCCCTGTCCCGCCCCATTTCTTTCTTAATGAGAACAACTTAACAATAGGATCCATACAACCACCCCAGCTCAAATAATGAATGGTGAAGAGCAGAACTATTAGGTGTTACCAGTGGAACTTGTTTCCTCAATCTTTATGTAAAGGGCTAAAACTCAAGTTTTGGAAGCATAGACGTAGCAGATAGATCAATTTTAAACATAGGAGAGATTTCAGAGCATGGGAGCCCCCACCCTCAACACTGCCCAGGTCCTCCCTGGGGAGGCAGTGTAATATTAGATGGAGTCAGATGAATCCCACCTGAGCTATTCTGGAACAATGTAATCTTTGGCAAGCTCCTTTATCTCTCTGAGCCTCAGTTTCTGTAAGATAGAGATGATAGCACTTATTCCATAGGCTGTTATGAAAATGTAATTTTTAACATTAGTAGAAAAAATATGTAAAGTGACTACTTAATGCAAATTGCTTCTCTTTACCCTTTCACCTCTGCATGGGGTATACTCAAAATAGGTTCCAACTATGCACAGTTATAGAACAATAAAGATGTGTGAAGTTTTGGATATTTGAGGGATTTGAGAATTTGATGTAAAATGCATTTTCATTAATCAGCTTTCATTATCAGCATCTCCTGAAAAGGAACAAAAGGAGCCCCAGCCATTCATCAGATGTTCACCGAGTACCTACTAGGTCTAGGTCTCATAATACCCACAGATGGTAAAGTTGTCTTCTGTTCTTGAGATGATCCCAGCTTGAGGGGACAGTAGGCAAGGGACTAACGGTAACAATGCTGGATAGTAAGTACTAAGAAAGAAAGAAACACAAGGGATTTGTAGAGCTCATAGTAGGGATATCCAAAGCAGCCTAGGACTGCTAGAAGGAGAGAGTGGAGGGGACAGTTCCAGGAAAGTCCTGGGTCAGGGGAGGGAAATTAGTTCCAGAATTGAGTTTTGAAGAAGCAGGAGTTAGAAAGACAACATCAAAGCTTGATAAAGGTGTCTATTTAAAAGACCTGTTCTTAGCTGTGAAGTAAATGTCAGAATGAGGCTATATTGTGATTTTGTTGATGATTATGGGTATAACAGAATTTGTGCATTCTCTAATGTTTCATCACATGAGATTTTAATGGGAACAATGAATAAGTACTGTTTTCAAATAAGCCTGTGAACATATGTTCGGAAACATTTGATTAGAGCCTTTACTCTAACAGTTTTAACTATTCTCAGTTGCTCCTTAGCAGTTGCAGTTTGCACTTAATAGATTAGATAATTAATTGCTTCAGAGTAAAAAATAACCTGGCCAATCATGACATGCTGGAAATGATAAGAAAAAGAGAACTCAGTCTTCACATGGGTTTTAGTGGTAGAAAGGACCTAAGAGATCGTTGATATCATTCTCATCATTTTACTGATGAGGAAAGTCAGGTTCAGAGAATCCCAGGGTTTTCCCCAAGTTAACATAACCTAGAAGTTGCTGATACAGGAATAAAGCCCATTCGGCAATGGCTGCTGGGTATTTCCAACTTGCTGACATAATAACAAGAATCTCTGAATACTGAGATTTTATTGGTATTTTAAACCCAATATTTATCCCTTGAATCCTTTTGGAACACAGCAGAGAAAAAATACTTTTAAAAAGTAAATGTTTATGGTCACCAATGAATGAAGAAACAGTATTCACAGAGAACTTCTTTCATTGGCTTGTTAATGTATTGCTTTCAAAGTTAACTTTATATATCTTTCAGATTTTGTTCCTAAGATTCTTCTCTAGGGGTTTGTTTTAACTCAGTTTGATTTGGCAAATATTTACTGAGTCTTTGTGATAGGCAAGGCAAATCTTTTTCTGTTTCATTCTGGATGTCAGGCTTCATGAAGATCTATGTCATGCTAGGAAAGAACATAGGCTTGAGAGTCAAATAGATGCAGGTTCCAATCCAAGCTCACAAACTAACTGTCTCTAGGATATTGGGCAAGTTCCCTACTTCCCTTATCTGTAAAATGGGTGTGTGAATATAACCTACCTTAAAGGGTTGTTCTGTGAATTAAATGAAGTGAAATAAGTTTATGGAATTCATTCATTCATGGGCATTTGGGCTGAAGATTATTCATATTCATTATCAGCATTCTGTTAAAGGTGTCGCTGTGTTTTGTTAATTTCAGTTTGTTTGTCTGTCTAGAATATGAGCTTTTTGTGTTTGGAAACTGACTTATTCATCTACACAATCCCAATTCTCAGCAAAGAGCACATCTACTTCTTGAGGTGTCCTAATTTCCCCCATCTCTTTCTTTACTTTTAGCATGTCTCACTGGGAATCTTTTCCCTCTATTGCATTGCCTCCTCTTAAAATCAGACAGATCTTATAAGGTTTGTCTCAGACACCACCTCCAGAAAGTTTTTCCCAATATATCATCTTTCTCTTTTAAAGCTCCAAGGTATTTTATTGGTATTCCTTTGCAGGCACATTGATTTTGCAGTCAACTTAATTACTGAACATTCTATATTTATCCAGTAACGTACTGCCCACTTCACTGATGGTTCATATATACCTAATATACCTAATGATCCATATATACCTAATGATCCTGACTTTTCAGGTGAAGCAACTGAGGCTCTGAAAGGTTAGGTGACTTTGCCCAAAGACACACAGCTAGAAGACAGAAGGACCATGATTCATGCCTAGGTCAGTGTTCTCATGCTGAACTGTGTTGCTTTTACAAATGCTTTAGAGCTGGGTGTAATGGTACACACCTATAATTCTAGCACTTGAGAGGCTGAAGCAGGAGGATCATGAATTCAAGTCTAGCCTAGACTACGTAGTGAGACACTGTTATAGATAGATATGTAGATAGGTAGATAGTTAGATAGATAGATAGATGATAGATGATAGATAGATAGATAGATAGATAAAATAAATGCTTTGAACTTTTTTTCGTTGTGTAAATAATTTGCCCCGTTTTGTAAGTTCTTGGTGAACAAGGGCTATTTCTCTCATTTTTATGTCTTCCCTAATATCTAGCCCACCCTCTTGAACACAGTGAAAGCAACAAAAGAAACTGAAAGTAAAATACTGATTTATGGATCTTAGGAAACACCTATAAGGCAGCAGGAGGACTCACCCTTCCACTCCCATTTCCCTCTCATGACTCAAGGGACCCACCTGCCAAGGGGCTCACAACTGACTCTTGCAGGAGCAGGTGGTAATTCATACAACCTCATTAACAATCCTTGGGGCTCCTGCACTAATTACAGTGGGGCTTTACCTATATCCAGATCCACAATTCAATAGCTTCTTTTTTTAACCCATCATGGTGGGATCTAGGAGAAGGAGCAGACAGAGATCTAATGTTCTCCTATTTTACCGCATGCCCTCTCTCAGTGTTCCCAAGGAAAAGAAACTGTCAGAAAGTAAGAAAATACATTAAATTAAAAATTGTGATTCACGTCTCACAGTTTATCTGATCCTCAGCTAGGTAAACTTCATAACTTTAAAAATAAAGGCAAATCTAAAAGCAAAGAAAATCTACCAAATTATTACTGATCATGGTAGAATAGGCATTCTCTTCCCAAGCTATGCAGTTCCCACGATACTTCAGGAGCTGTAAAACATTTCTTCCTTCCTAAGTCATCTCCCAAGAAGGGAGACCTAGGCCCCATGAAGTTCAGTTTAGTTTTGTTTAATGTCTTTTTTTTTTTCATTTCAATTTGAACTTCTTGCAGTTGTAGCTCAATTATCTCCTGTAAACCTCACTCTTAGCAGTGGTTAACACAAATTAATTATAGGAATGTTTGATGCATGATAATCTAGTTTAGGATTACTCAAATTTTTAAAAAACTTATACCTTAGGTAAAAAATATAATTTACATTTTCTCTCTGTCTCTGTCTATATTTGACTCTCATGGAAACAAAAATTCTATGAAACTATCCTTAACTATCTGCAATGCACTCTGATATTTTCTATGCAAACTCACACTATCCTATTATTTTATTTCTTTTAAATGTTGATTATGAGCCAATAAAGTGATTTAAGACTGTAATACTAAGGAATTCCAAATTCAACTTGAATCATATTAGATTAGGTATAGGAACTATACCTTATTTTGTACATGTTCATTTATTCACTATTATGGGTTTTTCTCTTTTCATGTGTTAAGTAAGGGCATAAATTAAAAATAAATACATTGGGAGAAATTCTTTGCACAGAACAGACAATAACTCTCTTCTATAGGGTCTCAGAGTATTTAAAGTTGATCTCTTTGCCTTGGAAACACCATTTAAGCTTGGAGTTGAAATGAATCCTTCTTACCAATAAAGAGTTCCCAAAATGTTTGTGTCCATTCTTTCCTGAGCCACAAGGTAGTAATAATGCAAGACATGTTTAAACTACTTTTGCTGAAAAGCACTGATTCTTTACTTGGGCCCATGAACAGTGTCTCCAATTTGTCCCTGTTGTCCTTTGCTCTGAGCCATTCTTCTCCTGCAGCCACTTTGGAATCAAAGGAGGACAGGAATGATCTATAACATTTTTATGACAAGGGACTGAAACTTCCTCTAAGGAACAGAAGTCTTGTAGGGCAGACCACTCCTCCAAATGAGGACAATTACCTATAATGATGAAGATGTAGGAGTAATCATCTCATGGGAACCAGATTGCCCCCAGCAAGTGATGACAGTGATAACTTCTCTGGAACCCTTCTCGGGAACCCTCAGACTGAGATAAGGTCAACCAGAACACATTTGTGACTGTGACTATTTATACATAGCTTTTGTCTGTTGCCCCTAATTCTTTGTTTATTTAAAGCTAGGTACCCCAAAGATGACCAAAGATGGGCTGAATACTTGCTTACTCCTCCTCTTCCCACCTTCTCTTCCCTTCATCATCTCTTTATTTGGCATGTAGTGGCAAGTGACCTACCTGGTATGTGGAAACCCAGGAGTTTGGTCCTGGGTTCCAAAACTCTAGTCTCAATCTTTTGTACTCATGCTTTCCATGTAGCATTGTTGATGGGAATAAGCCTAAATGTTCAATTCTAGGGGATTTTTTCTCAGCAGGTTGTACACAAGCATCTGCCCTCTCTATTTGTTCATTGCAGGTCTTTAGTATTTCATTATAGCATTGAGGGTTAGAAAATACAAAGTTTGGAAAGAAGGTGCATCTGCCAGTTCTGGCTTTACCACTTTCTAATTTCATTGTGCCTACATTTACTCTTCCTGTACCTCCCTCATCTCCTGCTTAGCTTGCTGGCTGCTGTGGCCTCTTCGGGCCTCCCTGCACCTTCTTCTGCCCCTGAAATCTATTCCTACAGCAGCCTGGATAAATCCTTTAAAAATGTGTCTACTTTACCATTCAAAACCTTTCAATGCTTTTTGCTTGTTTATTGTTATCATTAGGCTACAGACCCAAATCCCTTTGATCTGCATGTGCTGACACACCTCCCACCTCACTATCCTTCCTGGTCTGTACTCTACTTTCAGTTCCTTGAAAGTGCCATCAACCCCTCTACCACAGGAATTTTGCATATTCTATCTCCTTTGTTTGGAAATGTGCTTCCTTTTTGTTCTTCTGTTTGGTTAATGGCTACCTTTCTTTTCAGCTTAGTCATCAGTCATCACTTTCTTAGGGAAATCTACCCTTTTCTAAGTCACTTTGTAAAATTATTTTCATAGTTTTATCTTATTTTGGTCATTCCTTGTTTAATCATCATGTCTTTACTCTCCCTCCTTTCCTCTCTCTCTCATTCATAGCTTGCTGTGTTTAATTAGGTTGTTTCTTGTGCATCTAATTTACCTTATCTCTATTTGTCTTTTTTATGGATAATGAAACTGATATTCAGCAAGATTAAATAACTCATCTAAGGTCATATAGCTAGTTTGTGGTAAATTTATAATTTGAATCCAAATCTTCCTAGTTCTAAAAGTATTATTCTGTCTGTATACAGAATTGCCTGTGACTAAATAAGCATTTAACCTTTGTGAAGTCTTTGTTGTTGCTAAAAACAAAATTATCTTAGTAGTTTGTTAGCCAAGTGCTAAATTTTTCTCCTTGATAGCGTAAAAAAATTTTTTTAGGAGGATAATATTGGCGTTTGAACCCAGAGTCTTGTGCTAGGCAAGTGCTCTACCACTTGAGCCATATTCCAGCCCTTTTTGCTTTAGTTTATTTTTCAGATAGGGTCTTGCATTTTTTGCCAGGGGCTGGACTCATGTGATCTTCCTACCTTGGTCTCCCAAGTACCTGGGATTATAGGCATATAATACCATATCCAGGCTTGGGTGGTTTTTTTTTTTGTTGTTGTTATTTTGTTTTGCTAACTTTTTGCCTCAGGGTGGCTTGAAACATGATCCTCCCATTCCAGCCTTCCATGTAGCTGGCATTATAAGACTGTGTGTGCCAGCATACCCAGCCCTGAATATGCAAATTATTTTATTTCTTTTTGTGCAGTGCTGGGGATTGAACTCAGCCTTGCAGATGCTAGATGAACACTCTACCACTGAGCTACAACCCTAGCCTAATATGTGAATACTTTTCATAGAGAAGATAACAAGAATTGTGTATTCACATAATTAAAAATTTTTAAAAATTTCTATTTCCACACAGTTTTCTTTTAGAAGAAAATAATTAATGGTTTAGTTTAATCCATTAATTGTTTGTATCAGATTTCACTATGTGTGTTTGCATGCTTACTGTGTCTTTATTCTGCTTCAGAGAAGTTTGTTTAGGAAAGGTTGAATCAGAAGTTTGAGATACAAAGATTTAGATACCTTGGCTGCACCGTATTGCTAAGGATTAGGGAAATGCAGTTGTAAACCAAGTAAGTTGTTTTTTTTTTTAACTTTTTCATGTTTTCTTTTTTTTCTATTCATTACAGCAACTTTATTATCAGTTTGAAACAGATTTGTTGTAAGGAAGTAAATTGTAGATTTCGCTTTGATTCTGATGTCTCCCTGAACTTCAAAGGTAATATTCCCTCAGAGAGAAGATTTGGATTCTAATTTTTTTAATCTCGGAAAATTATACAGGCAACATATTTGAAATTGTATGGTGGAAAATTCTAAAAGAAGAAATGAATGTATGAGCTTCCCTTTTTAAAAAAGTGCTGAAAAGAACGAAGGCAGGCAAAAACAGGAATATAGGAAGACAGCTCCCCCCCAAAGCATTCAAGAGTGAAAAATGAATAAAGTGAACATTTTTTTTCCTTTAAGGTAAAAATTATCTGCAAGGGAAAACAGGAACTGACCCTGATTTTTGAGACAAGAGATAGAAAACTACTCTTTTTGTAGTTTGTCTTCTAAAAAGGAGTGAACTTATACTAGTTCTTTAAAAACATTGTTTAACGCCAACATTCCCTATTGCTAATGACCACCTTCTGTCCCATGGAAATGTTGCTTTATTTGATATAAAGAAAACCAAAGTGGGGCTCTGGAGTATAACTGTCTACTCCTGAAGTGTGAACTGCAAACAGTGACTTCCTCTAAAGAATATGGTATGGAAAGAGGAAAAAAAATAACTTCATAGTGGAGAAACTTGACAAATACTACCTCAGCCAGGAGGTCAAGATCACATTAAATCATAAGTCATGTTTATAGTATGTACCCTTGATATGAAGTGATCAACACAATACCTTACCTCTGCGAGATTCCTCTCCAAAGCTCATAGCCCCAGTTTAATTATGAGAAAAACATCAGATACAGTCTAATTGACAGACATTCTATAAAACACTTGAGCAGTACTCTTTAAATCTGTCAATGTCATCAAAAACAAATATAGTCAGAGAAAATGTCATAACCTAGGAAGACATGTCAACTAAATGTAATGTAGTATTTTGCATTGGGTCTTGAAAAAGGAAGTGTACCTTAGGTAAAACTAAGGATATCTGATTAAACCCTGGACTTTAGTTAATAATACTCTATCAACATTGGTTAATTAATTGTAACAAATGTGACAAACTAATATTAGATGTTAATAACAGGAAAAACTGAGTGGGAGGTAAATTGGAATTCTATACTACCTTCTCAAATTTTCTACAAATTTATAACTATTCTAAAAAGTAAAATCCATTTAAAAAATCCAATAAATAAAAATGTTTTTCAGGTCATTTGAAGAGCTTCCACAAGAATTTGAGAGAACACAGAAACAATGAGTGTTGTAGCATAAGCTCTAACATTTACTCAGTGGTTTCTGGTTTAGGAAATATCTTAACGTACCATCTCATTTAATTTCAAAACAATTGAGTGATATAGATACAGTTAGTTAGTCTCATTTTATAGTTAAGAAAATTGGAGTTTAGGCAGTTGAAATGACTTGCAAGGAATTAAAAGCAGATCTGAGATTAGTTTTAATGATTTTTCTACCACACTCTATTTACCTCTATATTTATTGTTTCTAAACATTAGCAACAGAATGGGCAATAACAGTATCAGAGTTTAATGGTTGGTGAACACAGACCAAGTGAATAACTCCTAAACATTTTCCCACTATTTGCAAACAAACGAACAACAAACAAACAAACAAACCAAAAAAAATTTATCTAAGCTCTTCATCTAAGCTTTGGTTAGCTGCATCATATCAGAAAAACACAATAAATTATATTTGCCTGTTACAGCAAGGATACAGAGTATGTTGCCATTAGGCTGAATGGTAATGTGCATGGTTGGTAGTTTACTTCTTACCAGGTAGCTTTATTTTTAAATTCTGAGCACTTTAAAAATATGACCTTTACTCAAGGATGGAAACATCTCATTTGACTTTTAAGAGTGTTCTGATAATAGATGGTGTTCTGTATTTTGAACTGGGGAAGTGTTCAAAGACCAGCCATGGGTTGGGGATCATTTACAAAGCAATCCAGCTGTAGTGGCCATATGCTACTCCATCTGCCTGTATTGTGTGGGTATTGTTCTGCTATGTTCCAAAATCTGCCCATTCTTGCTTTTGGATTACAGACTCCTTGGAGCGTGCATGTGTTTTTTTTTTGTTGTTGTTGTTTTGATCATCTTACCTGCTATAAAGTAATACCTACTCTTTTTCCCTTCCAAATACAGAGGACATGTGGTTTTTAAATTGGCAAATGTAGCAGCATTAAAATATGCATATGAGAAATTGTATCTTCAGCAATCAATTTTTTGGGGTATTTTTGAGGTGAGGATTACCACTTAAAACATTTGCAAAGACATATGTAGCAACAACAGCAATTACTAGATATTATTGAATACAGGTACTGTGAAATGAATTAACAATGTGGAATCTGTCTTTCACCTCGTTAGAGAAGCTGGCTTATAAGTATAGATATTGTTGAATGTGCTAAAAGGCAGTTGTTCTTAGTCTTTGCTAGATCTTGTTGGAGAGTGGGTGTGGGAGAAGGGCAGACAGTGTACATACAAAGAATTTTGAGGTTGAGGGCTCCCCCACTAAGTGTTATGTTGATCATCTCTGGGGTTACTGAGAAAGAGGATGTTTTTAGTACTTTTGGTACTCAAGATTATTCCGAAACTGTACTCAGTCTTCCATCTTCTCTTGTTCACTTTACTGTTGTCATTTCTGATCACCTGTAGTTTCCTAAGTATTCAAGCTGTGTTTTCTCTTACTTGACACTCCTCACATCTCTTACTGTTTCTTTGAGCTAGGAAACCTTCTCTTTATCCCTACTTGTCCTTCAAAACTTAGCTCACATTTTACCTTTCTCTAAGGAATCTCTTTTGAACTTACCGTTTCAACTCCAAATTTAGATTAGGTGTTCCTTCTTTGTACTACCCAGATATCTGTTCATAAAGCTATCATAACATTTGTTTCTTCATTCATTTATTCAATCAATCATTTGAAAATACTTATGAAATAAGTGCCAGAAGTTTTTCTAGCTATTGGAGATATAGCAGAGCAAAAAAATATATAAGGTTCTTATTCTCACTGAGCTTACAATTGGAAGGACAGATAATAAATAAGTAGACAAATAACCTTCAACAGCAATACTGGAAATTTAGGTTCATTGGCATCATAACCTGGAAATCTCTTCTGAAACTGTCGTTCCATTTCTACCATGCAGAATTACTGCAAATTTTCTTATTCTTTTAAGCATGGAAAATGAGGTTCTGTGGCCTCTGTTTAATCTTCAACAAGTCAGCAACAACCTTGTTTGACTTGCTAGAATTTTGTGTCACCTAAGAAAGTCAAATCTTAATGACCCTGGGGAATGGGTATTTCTGAGCCCTTTTGCTCCAACTCTCTTATTTTACTTACTCAATCAGTTTAAACAATGAAAACATCTTATGTTATTAAAATAAACAAGGTTTCTGTACACTACTTCCATAAAGAAATAGCAGCTAAGGACAAGAGCACTGGGAAAGAAAACAGAAGATTTTGACCTGTTTGTTCGTAAAGTTACAAAGAACCCAGTTCACATCACAGACCTGAA
The DNA here is from genome assembly GCF_047511655.1 of Castor canadensis. Classification (NCBI taxonomy): domain Eukaryota; kingdom Metazoa; phylum Chordata; class Mammalia; order Rodentia; family Castoridae; genus Castor; species Castor canadensis. The sequence goes on from NC_133392.1 coordinate 123,667,841, forward strand.
GTCCATACCCTTCTCTTCCAGTGGAAATAAAGTGTTGAAAACAAGTTCCCCTTTTTATCTACAGGTGCCCCATCTGTGACAAGTATACTCAGCTTTTCTATTTTTAAATCAAACTTCTCAAATTTCTTCTAGGCAGATGGTGAAGGTCTATTAGTTCATCTGACCTGGTTAATTGGGAAAAACATTTTTTTCTGTAAATATCACAGCCAGAGTGTTGATGGGGTATCATGTGACAGGTACTTGCACTGAGCCAGTGGGAGCAAAACAGAGATGAGGTCTTTAGGAAAAAAATTTGTATGTTTCAAGAGCCTTGAGAAGTTCAAACAAACCAGGGAAGGGATCAGGATGGTGAAAGGTACATGCACAAGGATGTTCACCGAAGCATTGTTTATAGCAAAAAAAGATAGGACTCAGCCTACATATCCAAGAAGGAAATGGTTTAATTAGTTATGATGTATCCTAAGATGGATATTGTACAGCCACAAGAATGATGTCTTCAAAAAATACTTAATGATCTGAGAAAATCCTCATATATTAACTAACTTTAAGTGATGATGCTAAGGCATAAACAGCACATAAATATATCAATTAAAAAATAAATTTACATATGGATATAATGCTTTTTCTAGTCCCATCTCTACCAGAGTCTCTAGATACTCTAGGGTCACTGAGGTCCGATCCTTCTTTGACTACCCTCTCTTGTTAATTTTACCCCAATTAAAAAAAAACTACATAAAGTTTACAAAGTATCTCTTAGCAAGGAATGTGAGAAACAGTGTGGGGGAAACAGACATTGGAATTCACCATCTTTAGCAGTCTCTCATATGAAAAAATGGAAGCTTTTCAGGCTTCAGCCTTCAAAATGAGGGTTGGAATTCTTATTTTTGGGACTGTTTTTCCTTTTCAATTACCTGACTTTTACTCCTTAGCTTCATTTCCTTCCAAATCCCCAAAAGCCATGAGTCCTCAAGAGTCTCTCCTTAGAAACTGTACTCGTCATCTCAGTAGAAGGATAATCTTCTCTGTATATTTCTGGTTTGGGCCAGCATTTTCTCATCTCCTATTCTCTTGGCTGTTGCTTCCTCTTAAGAGAAGGGTATGATTGTTGAAACCTCTTTAGATCACCCAAGATATAATCACATCTCACCAGTGGGTGGAGGTGGGCACTCATAGTTCTTAGAGACAATTAAGATCTACTAAGGACAGCCTTTACCTTCTATTGTCTTGCACTTGTCCTCCTTCCTTTTTTGAGCAGTAGTTCCTGGCATTACTGTGCTAAGAAGTCAGTCATTGGTGCTCTCCTGAGTCTGGTTTTTATTTCAAATCCACAAGTTATCTGTCAATGGCTGCTCCTTCATGCTACCCAGAAAAGTAGTGTCAGTGCCTATTAAATTCTTTTTGATGGCATGACATCATGATTGAAAGATAGGAGCTAGTATACTCAGTCAAAAGAACAATGCTGGAGGTATCACAATACCTGACTTCAAACTATATTACAAAGCAATAACAATAAAAACAGCATGGTACGGGCACAAAAACAGACATGAAGACCAGTGGAACAGAATAGAGGACCCAGATATGAAGCCACACAACTATAATCAACTTGTCTTTGACAAAGGTGCTAAAAATATATGATGGAGAAATAGCAGCCTCTTCAACAAAAACTCCTGGGAAAACTGGTTAGCAGTCTGCAAAAAACTGAAACTAGATCCATGTATATCACCCTATACCAATATTAACTCAAAATGGATCAAGGATCTTAATATCAGACCCCAAACTCTAAAGTTGATATAGGAAAGAGTAGGAAATACTCTGGAGTTAGTAGGTATAGGTAAGAACTTTCTCAATGAAACCCCAGCAGCACAACTAAGAGATAGCATAGATAAATGGGACTTCATAAAACTAAAAAGCTCTGCTCAGCAAAAGAAATGGTCTCTAAACTGAAGAGAACACCCACAGAGTGGGAGAAAATATTTGCCAGCTACACATCAGACAAAGCACTGATAACCAGAATATGTAGGGAACTTAAAAACTAAATTCTCCCAAAAACTAATGAACCAATAAAGAAATGGGCAAGTGAACTAACTAAGCAGAACTTTCTCAAAAGAAGAAATTCAAATGGCCAAAAAACACATGAAAAAATGCTCACCATCTCTAGCAATAAAGGAAATGCAAATTAAAACCACACTAAGATTCCACCTCACCCCTGTTAGAATAGCCATTATTAGCAACACCACCACCAACAGGTGTTGGCGAGGATGCGGGGAAAAAGGAACCCTCTTACACTGTTGGTGGGAATGTAAACTAGTACAACCACTCTGGAAAAAAAATTGGAGGCTACTTAAAAAGCTAAACATTGATCCACCATTTGATCCAGCAATACCACTCTTGGGGATATACCCAAAAGACGTGACACAAGTTACTCCAGAGGCACCTGCACACCCATGTTTATTGCAGCACTATTCACAACAGCCAAGTTATGGAAACAGCCAAGATGCCCCACCACTGACGAATGGATTAAGAAAATGTGGTATCTATACACAATGGAATTTTATGCAGCCATGAAGAAGAACAAAATGTTATCATTCGCTGGTAAATGATGGATTTGGAGAACATCATTCTGAGTGAGGTTAGCCTGGCCCAAAAGACCAAAAATCGTATGTTCTCCCTCATATGCAGACATTAGATCAAGGGCAAACACAACAATGGGATTGGACTTTGAGCACATGATAAAAGCGAGAGCACACAAGGGAGGTGTGAAGATAGGTAAGACACCTAAAAAATTAGCTAGCATTTGTTGCCCTTAATGCAGAGAAACTAAAGCAGACACCTTAAAAACAACTGAGGCCAATAGGAGAAGGGGAACAGGAACTAGAGAAAAGGTTAGATCAAAAAGAATTAACCTAGAAGGTAACACACATGCACAGGAAATTAATGTGAGTCAACTCCCTGTATAGCTATCCTTATCTTAACTAGCAAAAACCCCTGTTCCTTCCTATTATTGCTTATACTCTCTCTTCAACAAAATTAGAGATAAGGGCAAAATAGTTTCTGCCGGGTATCGAGGGGGTGGGGGGAGAGGGAGGAGGGGGAGTGGGTGGTAAGGGAGGGGGTGGGGGCAGGGGGAGAAATGACCCAAGTGTTGTATGCACATATGAATAATAAAACAATAAAAAAAAGCATCGAAATAGAAACAAATATGCAACTAAGAGGATCAAAAAAAAAAAAAGGAAAAAAGAGATAGGAGCTAGTAAGGGGACAAATTTCCTCAAGTCAAGCCAATGTCAGGTTTGACCCATTCAGCTATGATTCAGCTCCCCATTATTGATGTAATACTCTGCCCAAGAAGTTAGGCTGCTTTTTTTTTTCCTGGTGCTGGGGCTTGAACCCTGGGCCTCATCTTGAGCCCCTCTGCCAGCCCTTTTTGTTTGATAGTTTTTTTCGAGATAGGGTCTCTTGAACTATTTGCCTGAACCTCGATCCTCCTGATCTCTGTCTCCTGAGTAGCTAGGATTACAGGAGTTAGCCACAGCACCTGGCTTCACTTATATGGTAGATAATAGTTGAGAATTTGATATTTGAAAGGCTGGAAGGTATGAATCAAGAGCATGCTCTTTGAAATCAACTCTGGCTTCAAATCTTAACTCTATCACTTCTGTACTGTTGTAACAGGCAGCTTATTTAACCTCACTCTGTTTCCTCTTGCAGTCTCAGTCTCCTGTTACTAAAATAGTGATAAAACCTGTCTCACAGCGGAGTTATGAGAGAGAAAGAAGAAAATGTACATAAGATGCTTGGTACAGACCAGGTATTTATTAAATAGCAGTAGTTATTCTTGTAAATTATTGACAGTCTTAAGCCTGATATGGTAACATGAAGAAAAATGGTTAGAATGGGGTTGTACTCATGAACTGAAAGAACATATTTCTTTTTTTCCTCCATTTTAATTTTTTTGGTGGAACTGGGGTTTGAATTCAGAGCCTCACACTTGCTAGGCAGGTGCTTCATCACTTGAGCCATGCCACCAGCCCCAAGAACATATTTCTTGAAAAATATCTTCAACATAAAATAAAATACCTGAAGAAAATCACATGCACAAATGTAAATCTTCATGAGTTTTTACCAGGCAAGCATTGTCGTAACTACCAAGCAGCTAACAGAGCTTCCCTAGTAGGCCTAACTGTGTGTTTATGGTTTTATCACCCAAATGTGTGTCCATGAATACTATAGTCAAGCTCGTTGGAGAGAGAGAGATGTAAGAAAATAAGTTAAAATGCAAGTGATAAATACAAGGAAATATATACAAGTTAGAGTAGTATACTACAAGGCCACCGAGTCCAGAGATGGCCTGGATTTATATCATAACTCTGTCAACTGGTAGCTTTTGAACTTGACCATGTTCAACTTTTTTGTTTACATATGAATTTTAGAATGTTTTTCTAGTTCTGTGAAGAATGTCATTGGTATTTTGATGAGGAATGTTTTGAATTTATAAATAGTTTTGGATAGTGTTGACATTTTAACATTACTTTTTCCAATTCAACACAATACTGGATGCTCCTTACCAAAAGTAATGACTCAGGCAAAAGAAATAAGATATTAGGAGAAGGGAGAAAACAATGACTCTTTTACTGTTGATTATTCTGATAGGTTGAGAAAACCTGAAACAATGAACAAGCTATTAGAAAATATGGGCATTCACTGAATTTTCCAATTATATTAACTTACAAATATCATATCTACCTGAGCAAAGCAAAAAGAAAAAGGACAGAACTTAAGATACCATTTACTATGACACCTGAAAGAATTACATTTTTAGTAACATTGTCAGGAGAGACCGCTCCAATAATGTAACATTTGAGATGAGACCCAAAAGAAGTGAGTCAGTCAGGCAGAAAGAGGAACATTCTGGGCAAAAGAAACTACAAGGACAAATAACTTTGCACTGTTCCTTCTAACATCGGAATATTTTCCTTTCTTTTCAGCCCAGCCATATCTTAGCATTTTAAATATTTTATCTAGCCTTTCTATGTGTCATTTAATAAAGAAGACCCTCTTCATCAGCATAGTAAGTTGTGCTTAGCCATGTTCATCTTTAAATTCTTTATTTTTAATATTCGATATGTGCCTCCTAGATCTCTCTATGTAATTAAGGTCCCTTCCCAGGTGGCAAACTGTTGGTTTCTAGTTGTATCTTCACAGGGTAGAAAGAGAGCTAGTTTGTTCTCTGGCCTTTCCTTATAAGGGCAGTACTCCCATTCACAAGCACCTAATTCTTCCCATCCACATGACCTAATTCCCTTCCTAAGGCTCTACCCCCAAATGCTGTCACACTGGAATATGATTTCACATATGAATTTTGGGGGAATGCAAATATAAGTAATTGATTATGCCATTAAATATTTCTGGGATACCCTTTCAGGTAGTCAAAAGGTCTGGGGAAAAGGCAAATAAAACTACCTGCTCCTTAGTTTAGTATTACTTTTTATTCCCCTCTTTTTCAAGTTCTCATCCTTGGTCTGTTAGGTTACCAGCCTTACTTATATTTGCCTTCATAAGTGAATTTTCCACTTTTACTTAATACATTTTCATATTGACAACATGGTTTTAGTGTTTTGGGTATATAACTAGGGAGTAGAATTATTAAGTCATATGATAAGCATATGCATAACTTCATAAAAATGCTGAATTGCTTTCTAATGTGTGCAGTTTTGCATTTCTACTAGCAATATGTGAGAGTTCTAATTGTTTTGCCTCCTAACTAATATTTGTTATTTTTAGTCTTTTTAATTTTTAACAATTTTAGTGTGTCATAGTGGTATCTCATTGTGATTTATATTTCTTTGATGAGTAATGATGTTGAGCCTCTTCTCACATTTCTTTTTTTTTTTGTATTTGCTTATCTTGTTATTCAATTCTTTTGTCCATAATTGGATTGTTTGCCTTCTTAACATTGAGTTATGAGTGTTCATTATATAGTCTAGATACTAGTGTTTAAAAGTAGATATAGGTATTATAAATATTTTCTCTCAGTTTATAGCAAGTCTCCATATTCTTTTCCCCCTCCCCCTCTCATCATATTCTTTACAGTTAATTTTGAACAGCAGAAGTTTTTAATTTTGATGAAGTCTGAGTTATCTTTTTTTTTTTTTTTTTTTGAGCTATGATCTCACCATGTAGCCCAGGCTGGCCACTCTCTTATGATCCTCCTGCCTTAGCCTCTGGAGTGATAGGATTATAGGCATGTGCCAACATGCCTGGTGATTTTTTTCTTTTATAGTTCATATGTTTTTGTGTCCTCAAAATTCTGCCTAATTGAAGTCACAAAAGTTTTTGCTGATGTTTTCATCTAGAGATTTTGTGACTTTCAAAGTTTTACTGAGGTTTCAGGTCAATGATTCATTTTGAGTTAATGTTTTTATATTGTGCAAGGTAATGGTCCAAGTTTATTTTTTGCATCTAGATAACCAAATTTTCTAGTTCCTTATATTGAAAAAGTTATTTTTTCCCATTTAAACACCTTTTCCCATTTGTCAAAAATCAATTTGCCATATGCAAAAAAATTTGCATATATAGCAAAATTTGCCGTACATAGCATCTTCCTGAATGCTATTCTGATCAATTGATCTATATGTCTAATTACTAATCAGCTAATTACTTGCTGATTTTAGTTTTTCAAGTCCTGGGACTGAAATACAGGGTCTAGTGCTCTACTTACTTGAGCCCTGGCCCCCAGCCTTTTTTCTTTTTGTTTCTTTCCTTCCTTCTTTTTTTTTGGTCTGTGTTTACTTTGTTTTTGACATAAGGTTTCACTAGTACTAGCTTTTCTTGGGCTGGCCTTGAACTTGTGATGGTCTCCCTCTGCCTCTGCCTAGAAGGAGTTACAGGTATGCAACACCACATCAGCTACTTGCTGTTTTGGTAACTATAGCATTATAGTAAGTCTTGAAACCAAGTAGTGTGAGTCCTCCAAATCATTTTTTCTCTTATAAATTCTTTTGACTTTTTTAGTTTGCTTCCATTTCGCTGTTTTAAATCATCTTTTCATTTTAAATTAAATTTGTTATTTAATTATATGGATTTTGATTGAGATTGCATTGAATTATCTAATGAAACTTTCTGTGATGGAAATATTCTTTATCTGTTTTGTTCAATATTGTAGCTACTAGCAAGATGTAGCTATTGAGAATTTGGAAGTTGGATAGTGTGAACAAGGAAGAGAAATTTTAATTTAATTTAATTTCAATTTAAACTACTACTCGTGTCTAGTGGCTATTTATTGAATAGAACAACTAAATATAAGTTTTAGAATTGGTATTTCAACAATATTTTGTTTTCTGATCCATAAACATGGTATATAACTTCATGTATGTACCAGTTAGCTTTCTGTTATTATAACAAATACCTGAGATAATCAACTTATAAAGAGAAAAAGGTTATTTCAGTCCCCTGTTTTAGAGGTTTAAGTCCCTGATCAGGTAGAACCACTGCTTTTAGGTCCCTGATGGGGTGTCAGATGGCAATGGTGAGGAGCATGTGGTGAACCAAATTATTCACCTCATGACTGGCCAGGAAGCAAAAGAGAGGAAAAGGAGAACTGGCATTCCACTCTCTTCTTTTTTTTCTTTTCCATTTGTTTGAAAATGTAGTATTCACATTATTTTTTAAAATTATATCAACCATTTTCTTTTCTTTTTAGAAATATATTATTGTTTTACTGGGGGTACATTGTGTCATTTACAAAAGTTCTTATAGTATATCATAGTTGAATTCACCCTCTCCATCATTCTCCTTTATCCTCTCTCCCCCCATTCCTGGAATAGTTTCAACATGTCTCATTTCTTTTATTTTCATACATGAGTACATAATATTTCCATTACATTCAGCCTCCTTCTTTAAGAGTGTGCCCTAAGCTGCATGTGGTGATGGACACCCAAACTTCTAGTGCTTAGGAGGCCTTTGCAGGAGGATCATGAGTTCAAGGCCATTCTGAGTTACATAGTGAGACTCTGTGTCAAAAAACCAAGGGCAGGGGATGTAACTCAAGTACTGCATTTGCTTAACATGCACAAAGTCCTGGGACTTGATTCCCAGCACTGTAAAAAAAGAAGTGTGTGCTTAATGGCCAGACCTCCTACTAGATGTAGCAATGCATTTAGGTCTTTAATTTCTCTCAAAAATAGTTTCTGAGAAGACAGATGAGATTGCAAGTAGTTTATTAGTCACATATATTCATAAATCAGGAGAGAATGACATTGCACACAATGCTGGGTCATACAGGGGTTGCATTCAGGAACAGAGGAAACAATCAGAGGCAGTATGAAACAGCCTTTGTAGTCTCAGAACTGTTGGGTGTCCTGCTCCCTGCTCTGGTGGAAGACATAAATATTTTGTCTGAATTATTCTGTGGGTTATCAGAGAATTTAAACCCCCTACTCAGGAATAACAGGAACTACACCTGATCTGTTTGATAAGGAAGATTGCTTGGCTAAGGAACCTTATCTTTGGGAGGAGAGTTGGGAGGAGTGACTTGTATTTAGGCTATCCTGGCTCTCTTGCTTTTTCTAGACATGAAGACATGAAGTTGAGGCCTTACAGCATAAGCTTGAAGTGATTTATTATTAAGTATGAGATTACTTGCCTTCTTGATGAAAAGACCCCTCTCATTATATAATGTTTCCTTTCAACTTGTTTAATAACATCTCTGTTCTGTGTCTACTTGGATATTAAGCTAGTTTTTTGGGGGGTATGTGTCTTTGTATGGTGTTTTTTTTCTTTCTTTTACTTTAACCCATATACATATTTATATTTATATTGAGCTTCTTGTATACAGCATAGAGTTGTATCTTGCTTTAAAAAAATTCTGTGTTAATTTTTGCATTTTAATTAGTGTTTGAACCTGCACTGTTCAAGATGATAATAGCTATACATGTCTATTAAGAAGCTGAAATATAGCTAATGTAGATTGAAAAGTACGATAAGTATAAAATACATAGATTTCAAAGACTTAGTATAAAAAGGATATAAAATATCCCAATATAGTTTTATACTAATTGTATCTTGAAATGATAGTATTTTGGATAAATTGGGTTAAATAAAAATGTCTTACTAAAACTAATTTCAGGGAGGGGGTGGGGGGAGAGTGGAGAAATGACCCAAGCATTGTATGCACATATGAATAAAAAAAAAAAACTAATTTCACCTGTTTCATTGTATTTTTAAAATTGGCTATAAGAAAATTTAAATTACATGTTTATTTGCACTGTCATTCATATTATATTTGTACTAGACAGCACTGATTAAGACTATTTACATATACTATAATTACTATATTGATATTAATGGATTTAAATTAATCACCTTGCTTTTATTTTCTATTGATTAAATTTATTAAATATTTCTATTTTTCTCTATTTGTTAAGTATTTCTTAAAGACATAATGAAGACTTCAACAAATGGAAAGGTGTGTCCTTGGTTAGGAGGACTCAATAGCATAAAAATTTTTTTCCTGATCTACAAGTTTACTATAATTCTAATAAAAATGCTAGCAGGATTAGTACTTTATTTTTTTGACTAGACAAGGTGATTTTAAATTTTATATGAAGAAAGTAGATATGAATAGCTTGTTTATTATTAAAGTGTGGCATAATTAGTGTATCCTAAGAATGTAAATATTGGATATGCTCTGGTAAAGTGGATATAGCTGGAAGAGGAAATAAGAATGAGGCTTGGAAAGAAGTTTATTTTACTCACAGGTCCCACTGGGGTGATCACAGTATGCATGCATGGGTATACCAGGTTTTTGTCAAATGGCAGAAGACAAGAAAGAGGGGGATTCCTAGACCAAAGCCTTTCTTGGATTTCTGTGGGTAAGGCAGGGTAGGGCAGAATAAACAACTTAGGTTTGCTGTCCTACTCTGTTTCCTGCTGCTGTAACAAGAGCACCACAGACTGGTAAATAACAAACAATAGAAGTTTATTTATCTTGCCTTTCTGGAGAATGGTTGTTCCAAGAGGAAGGGCCTTCCTGCTACATTGTAGCATTATGGAAGTGAAAGCAATCAGGCATGAGGCAGAGAAAAGAGATTGTGTTGAATTTATTCTTTTTATTAGGAGCACACTTCTACAATGACTAAACCACTCTAGTGACAATCACATCAATCTCTTCTTAATCAACTCTTAAAAGTTCTACTTGTTAATACTATTCCATTAAATTTCATACAAATCATAGAAATTGGTTAGTTTCAATAATTCTCGTTGATTTTGGCTGTAGATGTAGTTTCTAGTTGCTTAGTAGCTGGCCCTGGAATGATTTAAGCCAGGGGTAATATTAGCTTGGCATATGAGAGTTACATAAGGAGGTAGTTGAGGCTATATACTCAGGATTGGGTGGTGTGTATAAGAAAAATGTGCTCCTAATGGTGGAATCCTTTGCTTTCTCTAAGAATTGGCTAGCCTTGCTAGGGGAAATTTTTCCTAGGCTAGCATGCTTAAGATGTCAAATTACAATAAAATACAGAATAAAAAAACATGATTAATACAAAGTAGGACTAATCCTACCAGGTATTATAAAGCATCATAAAAACCTTAATAATCACAGGTTGATATGAGAAATGAATTAATAGATATATTAATAAATAGAATAGAAAGCACAGAAGTCATCACAAACACTAGAATTAAATATATTATTAAGTTGATATCTCAAATCAATGGGAAAAGAATGTTTTCTTCTCAAAAATTGTTAGGGAAATAGGAGAGCCATATGGAAAAAAAATTTGGTCTATATTTCCATGCTTACACCACTGTAAGTTCCATATGGATCAAAGATATAAATGTAAAATATGAAACCCTAAGAGATTAAGAAGAAATCCTCAAATAATTCTTTTACAGCTTTAGCAAAGGGTAGTATTGTTAAAAAAACTAAATGTAGAAGCCAAGTAAATAAACACTGATAACATTTCTAGATGACCAAAAGTAGACACATATGACAAATTGGATTAAAAAGTGTTTTCCCTTCTCTTCTCCCCATCTTACTTTTCATCTGACTGACTCCCCTCCTTGTTATGGTTTAATTATGAAGGTTCCCCACAGCCTCATATACTGAACACTTGGTCCCCAGGTGGTGATACTACATTGGAAGATGATGGAAACTAGAAGGTAGACCCATGCTGGGTGAAGTATCAATGGGGGAGTGCCTTTGAAGATTTTTCCTGGTCAAGTCCCTTTCTCTTGCTCTGCTCCTTATCTACCATGAGGTGAGCTGCTTTGCACTACCACCTGCTCCTCACCATGATAGTCATCCTTGCCTCTGGCTTACAGAAATGGAAACAACTAACCATGCACTGAAACCTCTGAAACCATTAGCAGCAAATCTTTCTAAACTCATTCTAGTCTTTCCTCCTTTAAATTGTTTACCTTAGGTATTTGGACACTGGGATGAAAACCTGACCAACCCACCTCTCATCTTTTATACTCAGCTCAAATGGCATTTCCTCCAGAAATTCCTCTCTGGGCACCTATACTTTTCTGAGCATGCACGTATCACTATTCTTACTATATCATTTGGAAATTGTAAATTGGTTTTGTGCATGTTAATCTTTAATTCCAAATTAGCTTATAAACATTAAAGATATGGTATTTTTTTTTTTTCAGTACTGTGGTTTAAAGTCAGGGCCTACATCTTGAGCCACTCCACCAGCTCTTTTTTGTGATGGGTTTTTTTGAGATACGGTTTTTTTGAGATAGGGTTTTGTGAACTATTTGCCTGGGCTGGCTTTGAACTGTGATCCTCCTGATCAATGCCTCTTGAAAAGTTACGATTACAGGTGTGAGCCACTGGCACCTGGCTAAGACATGGTATTTTTAATATGAAAATTACACGAAATAACATTGATGAATTTCTTAGCACCATTCCAGTCTTCCCTGATTCTGCTACTTTTTGACCGTGACTTCGTGTAAGTCACTTAAATTCTCTGAGCCCAACTTTCATCTTCTACACCAGATGATATTAATATCAACTTTATAATGTTGCTTTGAGAAGAAAGTGAGTTTGTGCACGTAAAAATGTGATTATAACTTGAATATTTCTCTCATCTCATACTGCATGTAATTCAGTGGCCAGGCACACAGAAAGTGTCATTTTAATAAATGTTTATAGAAGGAGTGAGTGAATCCCACAGGGACTATTTTGTTTGAAGCAAGGCACCATGACTCTGTAGTGGGTGGGAGCTATTTGTGGATACAGAGACCACAAGAAGTCCCCAGGGAAGGCAGACCTCCCAGGGACACTCTGAATGATATCTTGGGGAAACTAATTCCTAGGAGCCTATGTGGGGGGATGTTTCTATTCCACTCCTCATGCTGTGTTATTTCACACAACAAAAAAGGAAGCCTCTCAGGACTCCAGTAAGGAATGAAGGCGTCTGTAATCCCTCCTGCACTGCTTCCTGAGGAGTAGCTGACACATGAACTGAATCCAGTACTGTCAACCAGCTAACTTCCCAGGCATTTCATCGTTGCCCAGTTAGCATTTGTTTATCAACCTGTCTAAGAGAACATTCTGCAGTGATGGAATATTCTATATATATGCTATCCAATATGGTAGCCACTTAACCACATGGGACTAGGAACACTTGAAAGGTGGCTAGTGTGACTAAATAACTGTTTTAAGTTTTATTTAAAATTAAAATTTAACAATACAGTTCTATCCTGTGTTTTACTTACCTCTTTCTGTCAGTATCTGCAGTGTGGCTCAGAATAGGCATCAAGGGATGTTTAGTGATTATTGGAAACATGTTAGGAGTTTTTAAAATTTCAATTTACTCAGTTTATATTCGTCAAACGCAGTTTCATCCATTACCCCGTTTGTGACTTAGAACAACTCTTTGTGGTAGGCAGGGCCTTTGTCTCAGTTTGTTGGAAAAGAAAACAGAGGCTCAATGAATTTGAGTGATTTGCCCAGATTTTAAAGCTATAATAAGGTCAGAGTCTTGGTGGAATCCAGATCTTTCTCTCTCTTTTTTTTCCCCATCTCCCTATATGCAATGAAGTTTCTCTGTTCTCCTCAACCCGTAAGTGACCCCTTCCACAATGAAATCCCCACAAATGTCATAGCCTTCACTTGTCATCAGGATTGTGAAAAGCATGTGTATGTTCATCTTGATGGTTGCATGGACATATTGTGTATTTTAAACTGCTCAAATGTAAAAGATATTTCTGATGGCTTTTTATCATCAGGATCTTTTAAAAAACAACTAATCCCGATAGTAACTCCTATAGAGGATTCTTATGTTACCCACACCTTTTCTCTGATTTTAGTAGACAATTCCATGCATGCTGCCAGCATTTTACCTCAAAGGTTTTCTGGTCTCTCTGCTTTTCTGCCTTAAGGCTTTCTCTCAGACTCTATGAGTCTACTCAGCTCTGGGCAATATAACCAAGAAACATGAGATTTCAAGCTAAGAGATCAAGAGTAACCTTCTACCAATGGGGATGGAAATTAGAAGATAAATGCCTCAGCTTCCTCCTTCAGTGAGACAATAGTTAAGGCAAATTTTACAGTTTGTTAGAGGGTCTCCAGTGAGACTAAACATAGCTGTATACTAAAGTGATTAGCTCCATAACACATTTTTCTTAACTTTTCCCTCTTTCATTATCTCCATTTGTTTCCTCTCAGATTCCTAGGATCTCAGGCTCTGCTTTTGGAGAACCCAAGTGAAGACACTATCTTCACTCTTTAGAGACAAGTTTTCCTTGTGTCATTTGTGCTAAGCTATTGATGTCTTGCAGTTTCTTGCAGATCACCCACACTTCTGTTCCTTGGCTTGTGGGGTCCCTCTGTCTGGCACACTTTTCCCCTCTTTGGCCTGATTGACACGTAGGCATTCTTCAAGATTCAGCTAAGGTCTTCCCTGTGAAGACTTTCTTCGTTTCCTCTCCCCTCACTACCAGTTTAGCATTCTATCTGCATGATCTGGTAGCACTTGGAACACAGGTAACCTTTATCAAATCCATTATCTCTGTTCTTCTCTATTAGCTCCTTGAGAAAAAGGGGCCTCCTTAGGAAGGTACCAGTTAGAAAATTAAGTACTCAATAAAACCAGTAGGATTGTTCAGTACTGAACTTAGGAATCATTTTTCATTCAGCAAACATTTACTTAAGATCTGCTTTGTGTTATGCATTATTCTGTCCCTATAGAGTATGCAAAGATAGAAACTTCAGATATCATGGAGCTCCCAGTCAAGTGAGAAAAAAGAAGGAAATAGTGCATAATTTTAAGTATTGAGACAGAAGAAATGCATGAGGAACTGTGGGAGTAGAGAGCTGGTCAGGAAACGGTAAGGTTCCAGCTTGGTCTTAGAAGAATCTGGCACAGAAAGTGCATCGCAGGCATACTAAGAAATACATCAGCAAAAAAGAAGTCTTTTCTAGATTGGGGTCTAGTGTAGTTATAGAGGGATAAGGAACCAGACGCCTTGGGATCGCTGCGTGTAGGGATTGTGCTTAGCACACAGTTGGTTGTCAAAGCCTTTAAGTTGAATACAGGTCACCCAGAACCTCCAGGAAGGCCAGACACGCCAGGGGGAAGAAGAAGCGTTGGGAAATTAAGAAACCTATCCCAAGTCCGCAGAGGTGAGCACCAATCACAGAAATGCCAACCCAGCAGGCTTTGTGGTCAGCACCAGGACCTCCATGGGCGGCCTGAAAGTGCCATCCTAGCAGACCTGGCCCACGAGTGCCAAAGGCCGCTGAGCATGCTCAGTTGCCAGGACGCGGTGACAAGGTTGCGGGTAAGCAGCGAAAACCCAGTCCCTGCCCGCAGGCACCCGGCCGGGAGGGCGCTCACGCCGCGGGGCGGGGCCTTGGACGCGCGCTCCCTCTGACCCCGCCCTCCGCCCCCAGCCGCGCGCCGGCCGCTGGCGCGCCGGCCGCCGGTTGCCCTGGCAACCATCGTGCGGCGTCTTCCTGAGGGAGCTGCTGTCAGCCCGCGGATCCCACCTTCCGCTCCCACTGCCCCGCAGTTTTCGCGTGGGCTCGGAGACTGAAGGACAACGAAAATGGCGGAGCGGAGCCAGACGGTGCCTGAGGCAGGTCTGTGGGGGCGGTCAATTAAGGAAAAGCTGAGACTACACGGCTGTCCTGTGCCTGGGGGGGTTGGGGGGGGAAGAGGGGACTTGACATGGCCCTGTTCCCGGGCAGGCGCTCCTGTGTGTTTGCGCGGTGGCGCTGTGACCTCGGGGTCAGGGGTCAAGGGAGGTGTGTATTCCTCTTGAGTGGCCAGCAGGTATCCTGAAGTTCTGCTGGCGGAGGGGTGTAGGGGAGTGTGTACACTCGAGTGAGCATGGGCCAGGAAAGGGCTGGCATCAGAGGGAAGGCACAGGACCCTAACCTTGCTGGCACCTGTGGTGGGGGCTGATCCTCGGGATAGGCTGCATCATGGAGAGGGTGTTCACAACGCTGTGGGAGCATTGGATGGCTCCCTACAGGGGCATGATTTGGAGGGAGGCAGGTGTAGGTGGAAGGTGGGTTACTTCAGTATCAGTGCCACGGAAGGGAAGGGAAGTTTTCACAGAGTACTTGTGTTTTGGGCAAGTGTAGGGTCCTCAGGGTCACCCCTGGTTACAGAGAATGTATACACATTTTCATATGAGTCCTTAAAAACACAAGAGGCTTGAGGGAGCATCCAGAGCCCCAGTCCTTTAGAAGTCTACTAAAAGAGGCTGCAGCCTGAGTATGAGTGCATATGGGACCTTGAAGGTCATTCATAATCACGAAGGGGTGCATCTCCACATCTCTATGAGTGGAAGGTAGCTTTTAAGGGGCAAGGAGTCTGACAAGGGAGATCTGGGGTTTTATTCCTGAGGTGACCCTTGTGGGTTTGACTGAGCTTAGAGAGATAGTGACCAAAGTGCCTTACAGAGTCAGAGAAGAAAGCAGGGTTTTTATAATCCTGTATATGTGGAAGGGAATTTGTTCATAAAAGGGGCTGAGGACTGAAGAACTGAAACTTTGATACAAGGGACAAAATCAGTGTGTGTTTAGAAAATCAGTGGCTTTGGGAAATGTATGTGGTGGGTGGGGAAAGTGATATAGATATACATACCCTTGTATATGTGCTCTAAATAGGTATTACAGATTATGGTTACAAGAGTGACCCGATGGAATTGCTTCAGCTCTGGTGTGTGTGTGTGTGTGTGTGTGTGTGTGTGTGCTCATGAACTGGAAACTATATTCAAGGGACCATTATCTCTCAAGGCCCCTTCATAATTTGTCTTTTAATGACATCTCTGTTTCTTCCATAGATTAGTTCCTCTACTCATTTCATACTTTTAGCTCTATCATATTGAACACACTCATTCCTTTATTTTTTCATTCACTCAACAAATATTTATTAAATGATAACTATATGACAGATACCAAATTAGGCACTAGAAACTCCTCATTCCTGATTCTCTTACCTTGGACTTTTCCTCCCCCCATAGCATTTATTGGCTTTGAATCTACTATTTATTTTACTTATTTTGATTACTAATTGCCTGTCTCCTTTTACTAGCGTGTGTACTCCACAAGGACTTTATGTTGCTTATCAATCCCACATGTCTTGAATTGAATCTAGTGTAGACTATGTTCTCAGTAAATAAATGAATAATAGAGTGACTGATATTGTCTGGAGGTAATATTTTAGCTGAAAATGATAGGGATTGGGTAACTGAAGAGAACAGCAAAGAGAGGTTTAGGCAGAGAAACCCATGTGCAAAGACCTCAAGGCAGGTGGAAGCATGATATGCTGTGTAAGAAACTGGAAGGAGACAAGCATGGATACACATGGGACAATGGGTGGAAAAAGGAGTTAGACTGGAGCCAGATTTTGTGGTAATTTCTTTGTAGGCTGTGTTATTAATTTTGGTTATAAATTATGAGAATAATGGGAAACCATTGAGAACTTTTAAGTGGGAATATGACATGATTAGAATCATTGAAAAAGTAATTCTGGCTGTCATGTTGGATACAGAGGATACAAGATAGATATAGGGCAGTATATAGAAGGTAAAAATGGACATGAAGAAACGAATTAAGAAGTATTTAGGAAATGAATTAGTGAAATGTGAAGCAAGAGAGAAGTAGGTATAAAAAACTACTTCTCATTTTCTGTCTTGTGCAACTGGATAGTTGGTGCCGTTACTGAGACAGGGAGCAATAAAGGTGTCTTGGTTAGGTTTGAAAAGGAATATCATGAATTTTGTTTGCATATATGAAGTTTGAGATATCTTTAAGCCATCAATATAAGTGCAGACATTGACAAAGCTGTTAAATTTATAAGAAAAGGTTGAATTGTTATAGAAAGCATTACTTTGGAATAGAGATAATTACTGATGACCTGGATATAGATGAAATTGCTTAGACGAAGAAGAGGCCCAGGATGAAGTGTTAAATAGCTGCAAAAAATATTTCAGTATCTTCCAAAGAGACTGAGAAGTTATAACCAGAGAGATTGGAATACAACCAAAAGAGTATTTCAAGATAAATGGAATGCTCAGTAGACTGAATGATGTCAAGGGATGTAAAATACAGAGTAAAAAACTGTATTTAGCATTGGAGATCATTGGTAACCTTGATGAGAGAAAAATTGATGAGGGCTTCTAAATCACTGTCTCAGTATCTGTTTCTTTTTAAACTCAGATTTCCAAGATAGAGAATTTTATTGACATTCATCATCTTTTAGCTCTAGAGCATAGTGTAGTGTTAGGATTGACTTTGGATAAAGTGTCTAGCTATTGCTGGCTGGGGTCACCTGGTACAAAATATGGCCATTTGGTAAGTTATCATCACAAGAGCTAGCATTTGTGGAGTGTTTTTATTTTGTGCCATGTATTGTACTACGTGCTTAATATGTTTTAATAACTTTGGTCTCATAGATTCTAAGACATTATCTGTGTTTTGCATGTAGAGAAGTTTTGGCACAGAGAAGTTGAGCAACTTTCTAAATATCTGCAAAATTAGTGTAAAATTGTGTTTTTTCAAGCTGTTTTAGTATTATTCAGATTCATTATTTGGATGTCTGTCTGTATTGTGATATTCTACATACTGAAAAAAATCATAGCTATGATGAAAGTTCCCAACCTACAGGAAATATTCTGAACTTAAATATATTCTAGCAAGGTAAAGAGGAAAGAGCTGGGGCTCAAATCTTGTATAAGTATTGCTTTCATGTCCTGTTGGTTGTGGACCTTGAGTTCAACTTTTCTGATCTTCAGTTTTCTCATCTGTAGAATGGGGTTGATAGTTATAGGATAGTTGTGAATATTAGAGATAATATACTTGAAGTACCCAGTAAATATTATTTTCTTTGTTCACTTGAAGCCTGAAGTGTATTGCATGCATTTTACATGTAAAATTAAGCCTTAAACATTCAGTGATAAATATAAGGTAGTTTCTTTTTTATTCATTGGTATAATTTCTTTGCTATTGTAAGAAAGGCAGACACCAAGTTTTGAAGAATTGTTACCTGAACTGTGTATCATGGAACCTGACTCTGTGTGGGGTGGATTTTAAAGAATTTCTTGGAGGAATGAAAGGACACTTAGGATTCCTTTTTTTTTTTTAATAAGCATGCAGATAACTGTAGGAAGGTCAGAACTGCAAAAGAGTGTTTCTTCTTTTAAATCTTGTCTTTTAAAACGATCATATGAACATCAGAACTTTTCTTCTTCTCCAGCAATTTAACAATAATACATACTAAGAAAAAAGAAAATCTTGTAGTTAACTAAATGTAGTAATACTTGTCTCAAGCTGGATTGCATCTGCACGTGCATCAATTTCTTATTCCCTTTTCTCCCTGCTTTCCAACTATCATAAAAAATTACCTCATAAATAACTTATTTTCCTATATTTTGTTTTTGTGGATACCCATGTATGGTGGAAATTTTAGATATGAATCAATTTGTTAAAATGCCCGGGTTGGTGGCTCATGCCTGTAATCCCAGATATTAAGGTGGTAGAGGTAGGAAGATCACAGTCCAAGGCCAGCCTGGGCAAAATGGGAGTCCTTATCTGAAAAAGCCAAATAAAATTAAAAAGACTGGGAGTGTGGCTCAGATGTTAGAATGCTTTGCTAGACCCTGAGTGTTGAATCCCCAGTACTGAAAAAAAAAAGTAACTCTATATGATTCTGAAATATCTATAGAATATTGAAAAATTAAAAAACCTGAGAAATGAGAATGCTATTTATTATCTTGTGTTAGTAGTTGGGAAAACATAGTTAGGCCTTTTTTGGTTTTACTTTCCTTATTTATAAAATTAAGACAATAGCAACTACTTTTAAGGTGAGAATTAGGGATAAGGTATGGAAAATGCACTGTCATATACCTTAAAATGGTTTGTGTGTGTGTGTGTGTGTGTGTGTGTGTGTGTAGTTTTTCCTAGTGACTTAGTAGTAAAATCACCTTTAAAGGAAGAGGAAATCCAGGTCTACCATGCCTTATCTGGCAGCATTGTACATAAATATATTCAGAATTCAAATTTTTTTAATGGAAAGGCAATACATAATAAGAGATACTGTTAATTACATAAGATCCCCATTATAATATGAGGCACTACCCTATAATCAAACACTTTAATATCACATTCACACTAAGTAAATATAAATCATAAACAGCTTCATGTCAATTGGGGTTAGGTTTTGCTATGGAATTAACTTTGGTGCCAAAAGTTAAGTATTTCAGAATTTTGGAATTTGAATTTTGAAGGGAATGTGTATTTATCTGTTATTGTCTATATTTCTGTGAAGGTTATATTTCACTTCAGTTTCAGCATCTTAGCTCAGTGTCTCTTTCAGTGAGAGATACTGGAGAATTATAGACATAAGTTAAAAAGGTCAGAAGAAGCTGGCAAGTGACTCAAGCAGTAGAATGCCTGCCTAGCAAGCATGAGGCCCTGAGTTTGAACCCCAGTAGCACCAAAAAGATCAGAAAAATGCCAGTATTTTGCATATTTGTTAACAAATCCACAGTTTTATCTTTGAGTCATTTAAGACCAAAACAATCTTATGCGAATTTCAGAGTAGTTTATTAGTTGTTACATTTCAGCAATGGAGTAGGTATTAAATTTAATACTGACTTAAGGAAAAATTTTATTCTTAGATGAATTTAATGTTTCTGATTATAAAAAATTATTATAAGTGTGAAAGCTTGCAATAATTCATTGATAGTGCTAACTATATGGGAATATGGTAATCTTTGCTTTTTTATTCCCCATTTATTTAATAGAACCCATAAGGAAATTTCTTTCAAACTCTAAAGGAAGATTATGTGTGTGTGTGTGTGTGTGTGTGTGTGTGTGTGTGTGTGTGTATGAACTATTGCCTTTCAAAGTAATGTCCTTTCATGTCAACCAAAGGAAAATAGAACAAGGAAATACAAAAAGACTTCTAAAATTCCCATGGGATTGGGATTGAAAACTTCTTCATAAGATTGTAAATTTCTAAATATTTTCAACAATGTTATAAGGAAAGGGAGCAGGAGAAAACAACCTACCAATGATTACAGTTTGCTTGCCTTTATTTCAAAAGTAATATATGAATCTCTTTATCATGGTTCTGTGGAAGAAATGGCTCTGTTGTGGATTGAGCTATTAATTTTAAAATTACTTGTTTATTCAGAAATATACCAAATACCTTCTATATTCTAAGCATGTGCTAATATCTGGATATTCAGAGATGCATTAGACAAAGTCACTGCTTTCAAGTAGTTCTCATGCTAGTGGAGGAGGTGTAGTTAGAAAATTACCATCTAGGCAATGTAGAGTTGCATACAGAATTCTGAGGCCACAAATTAGCTCCCTAATAACTTAGGGGAAGTGGTAGTTGTAGTTTAAGGAGACTTATTAGAGAAAGGGACACTAGAATTGAGTCTTGAATGATGAGGAGTTAGCCCAGTGAAGGTGCCAGGCGGAAGGATTGGGAATGGAGAGAAGAATGAAGAGCAGAGAAAGCAATACTTGCATAGGAAAGTTGGGAAGTGAAAGGATAAAGCTCATTCAGAGCATTGCTAAAATTGCTCACCTATTAATAGAGCTAAAGACTATGTGCCTTTTCTCCCCTTATTGGTTATGGAATCATTGATCCCTTTGGCTAGCTGATGAAAAACAATGAATTATCTCCATGAAAATGTATACTATGTGCAAAGACACATAAACTTGAAAATGATTTCAAAGTGAAGAAATCCTTGGTAGCTGGGGATGTGGCTCAGTGTTAGAGTACTTGCCTAGCATGTGCAAGGACCTGGATTCAATCCCCCAGCACTGCAAAAACAAAAACGAAAACAAAAAAATGTGAGACTCAAGTTAAGAAATCCTTAGTTATGAGGTTCTGTTTTAAGAATCTGATATCTTAAAAGTAGGAATACTCGGTCGAAATGGCTGATGTAACATCTCTGTGCTAGAGCATTTCTAAAGCAAATACAGGCCCCTAAGATATTTGTGTTATCTTATACTTATCTTATACTTTTATCTTCTTTGTACTTTACTTTGTTTATACTTTCTCTCATTATGCTTCACAATAGACTTGAAGAAATAATGTAAGACAATCTAAGATTACATATGTGGGTTCAAGAGATTAAAATTAAATGATTAATTCAGGTTTATGTTACTGGAAAGCAGGTCTTCCAGATTCCAAAGCTAAGATCCTTTCTATTCTTGCTCTCCTGTCAGAAAAAAAGACACAAGAAGGATATAATAAGGGAAATATAAATTGTGAGTCTTATACTGAGTGTAAATGTTAAGTTACTGACCAAGGGTCATATAACTAACAAGAAGAGGAACCAGAACTATAATCTAATTTCTGATTCCCTCTTCAATAAATTAACATAATAAATAGTTCTAAAATGGGTAGAGTAACTGAATATTGCAGAAATGGACTTTAAAAAGAAAATTACTTCAATAAGCTCATCTTTTGCCATTTGCAGAGTTGCTCTTTTCTTTCATGTACTCTTTGCATATATCTTTTCTCAGTTTGTCAAAATCCCTGTAAAGAGATATAATTATCTCAGCTTTACAGATGAGGAAATTGAGGTCCAGAAAGATTAAGTGATTTGGCTAAGGCTACACAATCAAGCACTAAAACTAGGACTAGAACCAGTCTCTAAAGTTCATACTGATAGGACTACCCACTCTGCCTCCTGTCTTTATTTCTGGCTGTGAAATCTCATTACTGATAGGAGGGCATGACTCACAGTGAGACTAAGGGTAATAAACTTTTCTTCGTTAGAGAAGAGGTAATACATACATTATTTTTCAAACAAACATTTAAACACAAAGTGCACATTTGTTTCTAATTATTCTCATCGTGGTGTTAATGAAGTTTCTTATCTTGTAAATTCATTCTAAGCCTAGTAGGGACTTAAGTGGCAACTTACACATGCTTGTCACAGAGTGGGCGTTCATTAAGTGCTTGGACAAAATGAATAAAGACTTTTTTAATCTATAAATTTTAGGATTAAATATTTGAATTTAGGCAGTTGGAAGTTGAAGGCATAGGCACATATGAAGAAAAAAATGAAACATTTGACAAAGTATCATAGTTGATTGTGATACAAGTGTAATTGGCAAACTCTGGTTAAGCCCCACATATTTAAAACCTTACTTGAATGTGTCTGTCTCTTTAGGCAGCTTGACTTCAGAAATAGGGCATGGGTTTTGGAATTACACCAATATTTAAAATTCTAACTCTAACATATAATGCATACCAGTGCTTCTTTAAGCCTCATTTTCTTCATCTTTAAAATGGACATTATCTCTTCACTATTTCAATTAAAATATATACAATACTTGAATTATCTAGAGTTCCTTAATTAAAGAAAATCAATTAAAAATGTTCTGATATAGTCACAATGAAAAATTTTCCATAACAGAAAAGATCTAATCATTGTAGCACAACTTAAAATTAGTCCCAAACTGGCAAATGTAAATCCAAAGGAAGGAAAATTCCTTTCTTAGGACCTTATTAAATCACAGTATATCAGTTAATAAAAAGAGTAAACTCGATTATAAGTCCCTCTTCAGAATTGTAGGGAAAGGTTGCTTTCCTAAAGTTAAATCCAACCCTACACATAGTTTTCATCAAATTGAAGTAAAAGGAACCACAGGGCAAGTGTTCTTTATCATTAGATAAAAGAATAAAAATTATCCACCCACTTTATTAAGTGATTTGATTTCTTATCCAGCTCTATAATATATGTCATACTAAAATGCAAATAAAAACCCCCCACAATATTGATAAGCCTAAACTAAATTGAAGTCTTTCAGTTTTTTATAGGAAAGTTCAAAACATTCACAGCAATTTTTTTCAGGCTACAAAAAGTTGAAAAGCTTTTCTCAAAATCACTGGTAGTTTTGTAGTGGTATACTGGTAATGACATTAATAAGATGAGGAGTTACAGTATTATAGCATAGGATCATATTTTTTATTTTGATTAAAGTTATCTTAAGTTCTTCCAAATATATTTATGACACTAATGTCCCATCTATATATTGTACATCTATAAATTTGTTTTATTATAACATCTGGAGTAACAACATGGTCAGAGAGGGTCTTTAAACATGTATAAACCTTGCATGTCCCAAAGGATAAAATGTATCAATTAATCTAATGAGGTAGCTAAAGAAAGCTTGATACTATCTGCATTGTACACACCCTCGCAGTTTATTAGGTGAAGTGCATGTCTCCATGACAGAGTGGATGTTGTGACTAACTGAACCACTTTGTGAGCCCAGGGGTGACATTGTTGCTTGGGGGAAAGGGAGTTAGGTAACATTTTTTAATTTTATTTTTATCATTTGTGTATACTTGCTTTCAAAGTAGTTTCAGTTTGTTCTCTGCAAACTTTACATTCAGGTATATGTGATTTTGATAAAATGTAGTAAATATGATTCCCTTTAGTTACCTGATTTTAACACCATTTCACATTTAGGTTATCAATAGTTGCCTTGAAAACACATTACCCACTTAAAAACTGTGTGAATGAACTTTCTTGCCATTAAAGAGACAAAAGCACCCTTGTCCTGAGGGTGTCTCCTCTGAACAATACATATTTTGATAGTTTAGAAGTGTTGATCAATTAGTTTTCAAGAGTGGATTTATTTTTGAGATGATAAATTCCTTTTGTTTCCGACCTAGCAAGCTAAATATTGTTACATTGCTGATTTTTATTTTTTGAAGCTTTTTATCTTCTTAGGTATTGATCTGTTTTCTTTTTCAAAGAAACTAGAAATTAGGCAAACTCTAAACTTTTAAACTCTAGCTTTCCTGAATTTTTCTGCTGTAGACTTTACCTACTCCTGTCTTGCTTTAGTTGAATAAAAGATACTGGCCTACTGAATAAACCCTAGATCCTCAGCCCCTTCCTTCCTTCCGTTCTTTATTATTCTCGCCTCTGGTCCTTAGGTAGTTGTTCTTTACTATCACCAACCACCTTTAGATTTATGAATATTTAGTGCCAAAGAGATGAAACAGGAAGGAAATATAATTTTAAAAGTATGTATGTATGTGGAATTCTTAAAAATCAGGGTTGCCTTGTAAATACTGTAGAGCTGTTAAAATGATAACTCAGGCCTTAAAATCCACTCTCTGTTCATTTTAGTTTTCAGAATCTAAGAAAATTGCTTTTCATGAAAAGTAAAGTAAGTCACATGGTTTAAGTATATAGCTTGCTTTGTAGCATATTTATCACATACTTATTTCTGTTCAGTTATTATTTGTACATCTTTCTTAATTTTGCACATTTCTGTACAAGATTAAATTTGCACTTTTCTGTATAAGATTAAAAGCAAGTTTCATTCATCTCAAATTACTGCCAGTCAATGTCTGACTGGAGTTGTATGTAGAACTTCCCATTTTCTACCACATTAGCTTCTTTAGTCCTTGAGAAAGTGAAAGATCTTTGATAGCCTTTTCTGTCTCATACATCAGTCTTCCACAGTAAATTCCTTTGTGGACAATTGCTATGGTCAGAACTAGAACAGACTGAAGGGGAAGTAAATTTGAGAAAACCAGCACAATTTCGGAGTTGACTTTTCCAACTGGATATATGAGCAAAAGACAAAGTGAATTACTTTTGGTCCATTTGATTCAACTACTCGAAATGAAACATAGGACTAGTATTTGAAATTAATTTAGCAGAGCTTTGTTTAGTGAATCCTTGTTTGGGGATTATAACTGCCCACAAAGAACTAACCTTCAATAATTTACTTATGCAATAAAACATCAAAGATGGTAGTGAATCAGGTGATCTTTCTCCTTTCATCTCAGTGGCTATTAACAAAATAAAAGTTTTCTAAATGGAAAAATTGATTTTATTTTACCATGCTGTATTTAAATTTTTTTAGGTCAGTGGCTGTAAATCAGAGGCACAAGGATGAATGAAGCTATCAGATATATTTTGTTGGGCTCATGAAGCATATAAACAAAGAATTAATTAGATTGATTGCAGTTGTTTTAAAATAGGGATATTTCATGCTAAAATATGAATTTCTGACTTTTGAAAACTCAGGATAGTTGTTGAAAGCAGGCCTTTGTTTCTACACATTCACTGTTGGCTAGAACTGAGTGATAGGTCCTACCATTGGAAGGGGGTAAAGGTGGTTTGAAATGACACAGTCCCCAACATTCCCTATTTTCTTCTTAACTCTTTATTTTCATTTTGCCTCATTCATTTGATGTTGCCTACATAACTCCTAAAATTTCCAACCCCTGTTTTAGACCATCTTTATGAAAGACTATACATATGTTATTTTTTCTGGTATTCTAAGTTGAAAAATCCTGCCAGAGAGGTATATTTATGATCTTCCTTCTACTTTTATAGAGGGCATACTTTTAGACTATCCAATTTTATCTCTTACATAGGGTCTTCTTATTACTCTAAATATGCCATGTGCATTTGTGCTATTTTAAAATATAAAGAATATATGTCTTTGAGAGTCATATGTTCAAATGTGTGTCCATCCCCTCAACATACATACATATATATATTAAGTAACAATAATTCCTTCATTTTGAATATCCAGTTAATGTTTTTTATTAGCATACATAAATAGTACAAAGGGGTTTCATTGCAATAATTCCATAGTGAACAGTGTACTTTAAACAAGTTCACTTCCTCTTTAATACTCTCTTAGCCCTTCTTTCCACATCCTCTTTTTTCAAATAGAATAGAGTGGGTTTTATTATGCTATCTTCATATATATGTATACATACATATATACAAATATATATATGTATCTCATTCACACCCCCAGTACTCTCTTCTTTCTCCTTCCCCCAAGACAGTCCTTCTTTTACACTCATGTTCCATTATTGTTATTCTTATTATTATCATTTTAGGTCTAGATTCCACATATGAGCAAAATATGTGATATTCGGCTTTTTGAGCTTGGTTCATCTCACTTGATAAGATGATCTCCCGTTCCATTTTCCTGCAAAGGACATAATTTCATTGTTCTTTATGGCTGAATAATACTTCATTGTGTATATGTACCACATTTTCATTATCTATTCATCAATTGCAGCACATAGGCTCATTCCACAGTATGGTTATTGTAAATAGTGCTGCAATATATATGAGCATGTAGGTATCTCTCTCATAGGTTGATTTACATTTTCTTTAATATATGTCCAAGAGTGGTGTAGCAGGATCATAGGGTAGACTTGTTTCCATAGTGGTTGCACTAGTTTGTATTCCCACCAATAGTGCGTGAGGGTACCTTTTTCCCCACATCCTTGCCAGTATTTGTTTTGTTTAACTGATGATAGCCATTCTGGCTGGGGTGAAATGGAATTTCAGTGTTGTTTTGATTTGCATTTTCCTTATGGCTAAATATGTTGAGCATTTCTTTATGTATTTATTGCCATTTTTATTTCTTCTGAGAGCTGTCTGTTCATTTCATTTGCCCATTTAATAATTGGATTATTTGTTCTTTTGGTGTTAGTTTTTTTGAGTTCTTTGTATACTCTAGGTATTAGTCCTTTATCTGATGAATAGCTGGAAAATATTTTCTTCCATTCTATTGGTCATTTCTTTATTCTAGTAATTGTTTCCTTTCATGTGCAGAAACTTTTTAATTTGATGCAATCCTATTTGTCAATTCTTGCTTTTATGTCCTAGGTAATTGGAGTCTTTTTTAGAAAATAATGGCCTATCCCTATATTGTCAAGTATTTTGTCTATGTTTTCCTGTAGTATTTTCAAAGTTTTAGTTCTTACATTAAAATCTTTGTTCCATTTTGAATTGATTTTTATACAGGTTGAGAGATAGGGATCTAGTTTCAGTCTTTTAAGTATGGATATTCAGTTTTCTCTGCAACAATTGTGGAAGAGGCTGTCTTTTCCCTAATGTATATTTTGGACTCTTTTTTAAAAAGTCACGTGGCTGTAGCTGAATGTTCTTATTTCTGGAACTTCTGTTCCATTGGTCTATGTATCTATTTTTGTGCTAGTACTATGGTATTTTTGTTTTTATGGCTTTGTAATATAATTTAGTTCAGTATTGTAATATCTCCAGTGTTGCTCTTTTTTGCTCAGGATTACTTTTTGCTTTGTGTTTCTGTAAGAATTTTAGAACTGATTTTTCTATTTCTGTGGAGAATAACACTGGGATTGGGATGGGAATTGCATTTAACCTGTAGATTGCTTGTAGTCTAGCCATTTTCACAGCATCAATTTTGCCAATCCATGAACATGAGAAGTCTTTCCATCTTTTGGTGTCTTCTTCAATTTCTTTCTTCAATGTTTTATAGTATTCATCATAGAGGTCTTAGTAAGTTTGTTCTTAGGTATTTTTTGAGGCACTTATGAATGGAATTATTTTCCTGATTTCTTTCTCAGCCTGTTCATTTTTGGTATATAAAAAAGCTATTGATTTTTGAATGTTAATTTTGAATCCTGCTGCATTGCTGAGGAATTTTTTTATCTTTTAGGTATAGAATAATATCATCTTCAAATAAACATAATTTGAGCTCTTCCTCCTCAGTTAAATCCCTTTTATTTATTTCTCTTATCTTCTTGCTCTGGCTCTATTGAATAATATTGGAGAGTGGGCACCTTTGTCTTGTTCCTGACTTTAGAAGAAATGGTTTCAATCTTTCCCCAATAAGTACAATGTTGGCTATAAGTTTGTCATATATATAGCCTTTATTATGTTGATGTATGTGCCTTTTATTCCTAGTTTCTTCAGAGCTTTTGTCATGAGAAGATGTTGAATTTTTGAAGGGCATTTTCTTCATTTAATGAAATGATCATGTGATTTTTGTCCTTGATTCATATGTTATGTTATGTTTATTGATTTACACATTGACCATCCTTATATCCTTCAAAGGAAACCAACTTGATCATGGTGTATGATCTTTGTAATGAGCTGTTGAATTCCGTTTGCAAGTAGTTTATTGAGAATATGTTCACCTAGGAAATTGGTCTATAATTTTCTTTTTTGTTGTGTATTTATTGGGTTTTGGTATTAGGATAATACTGGTTTCACAGAATGAATTTCATAGTAGTCTGTCCTTTTCAACTTTATGGAATAGTTTGAGGGATATTGGAGTTAGTTCTTTAAAATTCTGGTAGAATTTGACAGTGAGTCCATCTGGTCCTGAGTTCTTTCTTTGGAGACTCTTTATTACTGCTTCAATCTCATTGCTTGTTATACATCAGTTTAAGTGGCTTATATCTTCTTGGTTCAATTTTGGTAGCTCAAATGCCATCTAGTAATTTATCTGTTTTTTCTAGATTTTCCAGTTTATTAGAATATAAATTTTATAAGTATTCCTTAATGATACTATGAATTTCATTGGCATTTGCTGTGATATCACCTTTTTCATCTCTAATTTTATTACTTTGGTCTTCTTTCTCTTCCTTTTGGTTAGTTTGGCTAAATGTTTATCAATCTTATTTATCTTTTCAAAGAATGAACTTATTGTTTCTTTGACTCTTTGTATTTTCTTTAGTCTACTTTTCATAATTTCTGCTTTAATATTTATTTTTCTTTCCCCTTAGTAATTTTGAGTTTGGCTTGTCCTTGTTTTCCTAGGAGCTTGAATTGCATTATTATGTTATTTATTTGAAATCTCTGAAATAAATTTTTTGATGTATGTGCTTCTTGCTATAAACTTTCCTCTTAGCACTGCCTTTGCTGGATCCAAAGGGTCAGGTAAGTTGTTTTTTCATTTTAATTAGATTTCAGGAATTTTTTAATTTCTCCACTTTATTTCTTTCATGACCCACTGGTTTTTCAACAGCTTATTGTTCAGTCTCCCATGTGTTTAAATATTTTCTGTAGGTTTTTTTTGCTATTGATTTCTAGCAATCATTGTGGTTTGATGGAATACAGGGGGTTATTTCATTTTGTTTTTATTTGTTTCATTTTGCTTTTATTTGTTAAAACTTGCTTTATGTCCTATAATATCTATTTTGGAGAAAGTTCCATGGACTGTTGAGAAGAATGTGTATTGTACAGCTGCTAGATGAAATATTCTGTAGATGTCTATGTCTATATCATCATTTCATTATAAGGTTTCTGTGTTGATTTTTTTGTTGGGATGACCTGTCTATTGTTTAAGTGCAGTATTGAAAATCTCTCACTATTACTGTATTATCTGTGCTTATAAGTCTATTAGTGTTTTTTTAATGAAATTGGATGCACCAACATTTGGTGCCTATATGTCAATAATTGTTAACGCCTCTTGATGGATTGTTCCCTTTATCAATATAAAGTGCCCTTCTTTGTCATTGGGTAATTGTGGCTTGGAGTCTGTTTTATCATATATGAGGATAGGTACTCCTGCCTGCTTTCAAGGCCTAGTTACTTGGAAAATCTTTTTCTGTAACTTCACCCTAAGCCAATGTTTTTCTTTTCATTGAGATATTTTGCTCGTAGTCAACAAATGGGCAGATCTTTATTAATCCAACCTGCCCAACCTGGTGTTCTATGTCTTTTGTTTGGAGAATTGAGACCTTAAGCATTATTATTGAAAGGTTTGTATGGAGAGAGATCCAAGACAGCGATGGAGACAGAGCCTCAGACCTCATGCGCTGACCCAGAGATCCTGCAGAGAAGCTGGAGACATGCCTGACTGAGGTAAAGCTCCAGGGACCCCCCAAAAACACTGCACTCTAAAGACTTAGATTATGGAAGGCTTCATCACACCACGATCTAATAAAACAACAGCAGGTCTGCCAAATCACCACCCTGTAGGTCTGCAGAGCTGCTGCTCCGGTCTGCTGGGCTCTCCTCCCCTTAGGCTGTGCCAGGTCACAGCCCCGCGCCAGAACCACACATGGCGGGATACCCATCCCTCAGCCGAACCGGCCTCCAGCCCCCGGACCCACGCAACGCTGGAATATACGCCCCTCAACTGTGCCACCGGATCCACGACCACTGGGATCCCTGCCACCAGTCTGTGATGAACCCCAGCCTGGAGGCGGTCCCACAGCTCTCCAGGATACCTGCCCCTCCCCCCCAGCCCACTGCCCTTCAGACCCTGCTGAGCCCCAGCCACGCGAGGGAGGACCAGACCTCCACCCCACCCATCAGGCCCTGCCTGGCTCCAGCTCCGTGTGGAAAACCGGAGCCCTGCCTTGCTGGGACAGGCACAACCCTGGTGCGAAACAGCCGCATCCACCAGCCTGCCAGGAACCCTGCTCCCTGTGCAGAGCCGCCCCAGCTCTACAGGCTTCTCAGATAACTGCTCCACCAGGCTCCCGCTCCGCCGCCACTTAAGGGCTCCAAGCATGCCTAAGAGACACTCACAGACTGGACAGGATACTAAAGAACTAAAACAACTAAGCCTGCAATCCTACTGTTCCAGAACTGGTGTTTTTTTTCCCTCCCTTTAAGGGTTTGGCGGCCTGGTTTGCTGTTTGATCACCCACCATCTCTCCCAATTTTTTTCCCTTTATTTCTTTCTTTCCTTTTTTTCTCTCTTCTCTCTTCCTTTTATCTTCCCTTCTCTTTCTCTTTTTTATCCTTCTCACAATTTTGTTATTATTAATATTGTAACCCAGCTAATACCAAATGACACATAGTCCAGGGACAGAAAAAGTACCTAGTGGAAATATGGGAAGAATAAAAAGGGATGGAAACCATTCTTCCCCCCAAAATAAAGTAGTACAGGATTTAGAGAAAAATGAAGAAAATGGATACCCAGACCCAGACCCAGACTCCAACAAAACAAAGATAAACTATACCAAGAAACCCAATGAAGAACACAAGAACACTCTGAAAGAAGAAATCCTACAAGTAATTAATGAGAATTTCATAGAGATGCTACTAGATATGGTCAACCAAAATGTACAGGAGGCACTCAAGAAATTCCAAGATGACAAAACTCCAGAATATCAGAAATCACAGAAACAAATAAATGAAATCATAGGAGTCCTAAAAAAACACCAAACTGAAACAAAGATCACCATAAGCAGAGAGATAAATGAATTAAGGGCAAAAATTGACAATATTAAAGAAGTAACCCATAATATGGAAAACCTCAGAAAAAAGAACGAAACAGAACTGCAAAACAAAACGGAAGGCCAATCCAGCAGAATAGAACAAACAGAAGACAGAATCTCAGAACTTGAGGATGAAATGGCAATTAAAGGAAAAACTGAAAACTGTTAGTTAAACAACTCAAGACCTGTGAAAAGAAAATGCAGGAACTCACTGACTCCATCAAAAGACCAAACCTGAGAATCATGGGCATTGAAGAAGGAGAAGAGGTTCAAGCAAAAGGAATGTGTAATATATTCAACAAATAATAACAGAAAATTTCCCAAACCTGGAGAAAACTATGCCCATTCAGGTACAGGAAACGTCCAGAACACTGAACAGACCTGACCAAAATAGAGCTTCCCCATGACATATCATCATTAAAACAACCAATACAGAGACTAGAGAAAGAATATTGAAGGCTGTAAGAGAGAAAAAAACAAATAACATACAAAGGTAAACCCATCAAAATTACAGCAGACTTTGCAAAAGAAACATTAAAAGCAAGAAGAGCATAGGGTGAGATCGTCAAGGCACTGAATGAAAATAACTTCAATCCTAGGATACCTTACCCAGCAAAACTATCATTCAAAATAGATGGAACAATAAAAGTCTTCCATGATAAGCAGATATTAAAACAATATATGACCACCAAGCTACCACTACAAAATATTCTCCAAGGAATTCTTCACTCAGATAATGAAAGCAAACAAAACCATGAAAGGGCAGGCAATACCAAGCCACAGGAGAAGAAAAGGCAAGAAAGTAAAGAGTAACATTGTTTCAGCTACACATAATCAAATTCTTAATCAACAAAGACAACTACATGACAGGGATCACCACATATTTATCAATACTAACACTGAATGTTAACGGACTAAATTCCCCTATCAAAAGACACCGACTGGCAAACTGGATTAAAAAGGAAGATCCAACAATGTGCTGCCTACAGGAGACCCACCTCATTGACAGAAATAAGCACTGGCTGAAAGTGAAGGCTGGAAGAAGATTTACCAAGCCAATGGTCCCCAAAACCAGGCAGGAGTAGCCATACTTATCTCCGACAAAGTAGACTTCAAACTTAATGTTAATCAAATAAGATAAAGAAGGACACTCCTTACTAATGAAAGGGGAAATACACCAAAAGGAAATAACAATTATCAACCTATATGCACCCAATGTCAATGCACCCAATTTCATCAAACATGCTCTGAAGGACCTAAAAACATACAGAAACTCTAACATAGTGATAGTGGGAGACCTTAATACTCCCCTATCACCAATAGATAGGTCATCCAAACAAAAAATCTATAAAGAAATTCTAGAACTAAACCAAACCATAGACCAAATGGACCTAGCTGATGTCTACAGAATATTTCATCCAACTCTGCACAGTACACATTCCTCTCAGCAGCCCATGGAACCTTCTCAAAAATTGATCATATCTTAGGGCACAAAGCAAGCTTAGCAAATATAAGAAAATAGAAATAGTCCCATGCATTCTCTCTGACACAATGCATTAAAACTAGAAATCAACAACAAAAACAGCAGTAAAAAACATGTAAAGAATTGGAAGCTGAACAACACATTGCTCAATGACAAATGGGTCATTGATGAAATAAAAGAAAATTTTTAAAAGGTTCCTGGAAGTTTATGAAACTGAAAACATGACCTACCAGAACCTGTGGGACACAGCAAAGGCAGTCCTAAGAGGAAAGTTTATAGCCATGAGTGCATATATTAAAAGGACAGAAAGATCTCAAATCAATGACCTAATACTACAGCTCAAACTCCTAGAAAAATCAGAACAAGCAAATCCCAAAACAAGCAGAAAGAAAGAAATAATTAAAATAAGCCTGAAGTCAATGAAATAGAAACCAAAAAAACCATACAAAGAATCAATGAAACAAAAATCTAGTTCTTTGAAAAATTAATAAGATTGACAAACCCCTGGCAAACCTGACTAAAATGAGGAGAGAAAAAACCCAAATCAGTAAAATCAGAATTGCAAAAAGGGAGATAACAACAAACACCATGGAAATCCAGGAAATCATCAGAGACTACATTGAGAGCCTATACTCTAATAAATTTGAAAATCTTGAAGAAATGGACAGATTTCTAAAAACTTACAACCACCCAAAACTGAACCAAGAAGGTATTAATCACCTGAATAGATCTATAACACAAAAAGAAATTGAAGCAGCAATAAAGAGTCTCCCAAAAAAGAAAAGTCGAGGACCCGATGGATTCACTGCTGAATTCTATCACATATTTAAGGAAGAACTAATACCAACTCTCCTTAAACTGTTCCACGAAATAGAAAGGGAAGGAGCACTGCCTAATTCATTCTATGAAGCCAATATAACTTTCATCCCAAAACCCGACAAAGACACCTCCAAAAAGGAGAATTAAAGGCCAATTTCCTTAATGA
The DNA here is from genome assembly GCF_047511655.1 of Castor canadensis. Taxonomy (NCBI): domain Eukaryota; kingdom Metazoa; phylum Chordata; class Mammalia; order Rodentia; family Castoridae; genus Castor; species Castor canadensis. The sequence continues at coordinate 123,701,793 of NC_133392.1, forward strand.
ATATTGATGCAAAAATCCTTAATAAAATAATAGCAAACCGAATCCAACAACACATCAGAAAGACCATACACCATGACCAAGTTGGCTTCATCCCATGGATGCAGGGATGGTTCAACATATGCAAATCTATAAATGTAATACAGCACATCAATAGAAGCAAAGACAAAAAACACTTGATCATCTCAATAGACACAGAAAAAGCCTTTGACAAGATCCAACACCACTTCATGATAAAAGTGCTAAGAAAACTAGGAATAGAAAGAATGTACCTCAAAATAGTAAAGGCTATTTATGACAAACCTACAGCCAACATTATACTTAATGATAAAAAACTGAAACCATTCCTCCTAAAATCAGGACAAGGCAAGGGTGCCCACTATCCCCACTCCTATTCAACATAGTACTGGAATTCCTAGCCAGAGCAATTAGGCAAGAAGAAGAAATAAAAAGATACACAAAGGTAAAGAAACTGTCAAAATATCCTTATTTGCAAATGATATGCTCCTATACCTTAAAGACCCAAAAACTCCACCCAAAAACTGTTAGACACTATAAACAGCTACAGTAAGGTGGCAGGATACAAAATCAACCTACAAAAATCATTAGCTTTTCTATACACCAACAACCAAACTGAGAAGGAGTATATGGAAACAATTCCATTCACAATAGCCACCCCCCCCCAAATCAAATACCTAGGAGTAAATTTAACAAAAGATGTGAATGAACTCTAAAAGGAGAATTACAAACTCCTGAAGAAAGAGATCAAGGAAGATTACAGAAGATGGAAAGATCTCCCGTGCTTATGGATCGGTAGAATCAACATAGTAAAAATGGCTATACTCCCGAAAGAAATCTACATGTTTAATGCAATTCCCATCAAAATCCCAATGACTTTCATCACAGAGATTGAAAAATCTACTCCAAAGTTCATTTGGAAACACAAGAGACTGCGAATAGCCAAGGCAGTACTTAGCAAAAAAAGCAATGCTGGAGGTATCACAATACCTGACTTCAAACTGTATTACAAAGCAATAGCAATAAAAACAGCATGGTACTGGCATAAAAACAGACACAAAGACCAGTGGAACAGAATAGAAGATCCAGATATGAATCCACACAAGTATACCTACCTCATTTTTGACAAAGGTGCCAAAAACATATGATGGAGAAAAGACAGCCTCTTCAACAAATGTTGCTGGGAAAAGTGATTATCCATCTGCAAGAAACTGAAACTAGATCCATGTCTGTCACCCTGTAGTAGTATCAACTCAAAATGGATCAAGGACCTAAATATCAGACCTGAAACTCTGAAGTTACTAAAGGAAGAAGCAGGAAACACTCTGGAAAAAATAGGTATAGGCAAGGACTTCCTCAGTATAACCCCGCAGCCCAGCAACTAAGAGAAAGGATGGACAAATGGGACTTCATAAAATTAAAAAGCTTCTGCACAACAAAAGAAATGGCTATAAACTGAAGAGACCACCCACAGAGTGGGAGAAAATATTTGCCAGCTATACATCATACAAGGGACTGAGAACCAGAATATACAGGGAACTTAAGAAACTAAACTCTCCTAAAATCAATGAACTAATTAAAAAATGGGCAACTGAATTCAATAGAACTTTTTCAAAAGAAGAAATCCAAATGGCCAAAAACACATGAAAAAATGCTCACCATCTCTAGCCATAAAGGAAATGCAAATAAAGCCACATTAAGATTCCACCTCACCCCTGTTAGAATAGCCATCATCAAAAACACCACCAACAACATGTGTTGATGAGGATGTGGGGAAAAAGGAACACTAATCCACTTCTGGTGGGAATGCAAGCTGGTACAACCACTCTGGAAAAAAATTTGGAGACTCCTTAGAAATCTAAACCTTGACCTGCCATATGATCCAGCAATCCCATTCCTGCGGATATACCCAAAGAAATACAACACAGATTACTCCAGAGGCACCTGCACACCCATGTTTATTGCAGCACTATTTACAATAACCAAGTTATGGAAACAACCAAGATGCCCCACTATTGATGAATGGATCAAGAAAATGTGGTACTTGTACACAATGGAATTTTACTCAGCCATGAAGAAGAATGAAATCTTACCATGTGCAGGTAAATGGATGGAGCTAGAGAACATCATTCTGAGTGAGGTCAGCCAAGCTCAGAAGACCAAAAATTGTATGTTCTCCCTCATATGTGGACTTCAGATGTTCCATTCATATTTTCTTAGTATTTTTTCTTTGTCTTTGTCTGAGTGATCCAATTCCTCTACTTTATATTAAATCCCTGATTTTCTATTTTCAACTTGTTCCATTCTACTAGCAAGGCTTTCATCTGTGTTTTTTTTTTTATTTAAATTTAGGCTATTGAGCTTTTCATTTCTAGGATTTAAACTTCATTTTTTTCCAGTATCTCTCTCTTTATTAATTCTTCTTTTATTTCCTACATGGGCTTCCTTATTTTATTCATGTTCACTTGAATTCTCTTGAGTTCATTTAGCTGTTTATTTGTATCCTCTTTGAATTCATTTATGTGTTTATACATGTCTTCTTTAATGTCATTGATCATTCATGTCATTGTTCTTTTGATTTCATTGTTTGAAATTTCATTTACTTCATAGTCATTCAAGTCCTTTGTTGTGTAATTATTGACTTTTGGAGGAGACATGCTTCCTTGTTTTTTTCCCCCCCCATATTTCTTGTGTTTCTAGGTTGTGATTTACACATCCAATGCCTTATTTTTGGTTGGAGATTTTAATCTCCAGAGTCCTTTCTGATGGGGTTTTCAGAATGTTTTGGCTAGAATGGGTAGTGGCTAGTTTTGGTATATTTTGTTGTCATTGGACTGGGAGTGTGTACCTCAGTAGTCAAACAATTGACCATAGTGCTCAAACACTGGTCTGGTCCCTTACTCCACTCAGGGAAAAGTTTAGCTGTAGAAGCCATCACAGTTGATAGATACCTACCATAAAAACACAGAAATCCCTTATAAAGAATAATCACTACTATGGTTGCAGTATCTTTTGAGAAATAAAAGTGCAAAGATGATACTTTGTGTACTAGGAAGACCTTAGTAAGGCTGCTAATGAGAAGGAAATAGGAGGAATAATGCTAATGAATATTACAAGATGTGTGATGTTATTAAACTGAAAGTGGAAGGGGCTAGGGTTAATAGAAGGAGTAATGAGAAAGAGTAATGAAATAGGTAGAAATGAGCTAGCTAAATGCATATTGAGAAAGAAAGGAGAAAGAGAAAAGAAGAAAACAAATAAGCAAAAAACCAATCTGGCAATCTTCCTGGTGATTATATAGTTAGTAATGAAGAATTGTGGATGGAGGAATAGAGAAGAAAAAATAAGCTAGAGAGCTATTCTAATTATAGATGGAAAGAAGGTAGACTGCAAAAAAATGGAAGGAAGAAAAAGCAGAAGAACGAAGTGATAGAGAGCAAAAATGCCCAAATCAAATATACAAAAAAAAAGTGAAAAAGAGATAAAAACAGTATTTTGTTCGTTGCTCTCCAGTGCAGCTTTTGTTTGTTTGTTTGTTTGTTTTTCCAGTAAGGGCAGTCTGATTAATGATTTAACTTAGTGGGAAAGTTCCTGCTCATTACCCTGCCTGCTTTCCCAGCACTAGAGGGTACTTGAAGATCTGGTTATAAGCTCTCATGATGGCTTCTGGACTCTGGGCTCTCCATCCCTTATTTTCTATCCTCTGTCTCTAAGGCCCCAACCAGTTCACAGTCTGTTGATCTCTACACAGGTGCCCCTTAGTTCCTCTGTTAAATACTGCTGTGCTATACTCTGGGTTTGCTGGCACTTTTCCTGGTCACAGCGCTTAGATCCATGCTGCTGAGATTTTCTAGGTGGAGCTGTGACTCAAGTAGCAGGGCATGCTAGTACTCAGAACTCTATCTTTTGTCATGGGTTTTTTCTGTGAAGTGGTTAATGTGATCTCTTCAGCATCCACTGTGGATCTGCCTGGCTGGACCAGATATCCCTGTCATCTGCAGAATCCCTTACACAGCTGTCTCCCTTCTACCTTTGGAGTGTGTATGTATGGTCCCTGCATCATTGACTATGGATCTGTATTCACTGGTGCCTGCTGGAGAGCTCATGGATGCTGATAGAATCAAATCTACTCTGTCACCAGCACCTACTTCTTTAGCAGCTCTGTAGGGAGATTGGTGTGAGAATAGCTGTTTAATAAGGTGTTTTCCTGAGGAATGATGCTGGGTATTGTCACTCAGCCACCATCTTGTTCAGGATCTCTGTTTTGGTTCTCCACTTAGTTTTAAAATTGATTATTTCATGTATAGTTTTTCCCTTCCTTTTTTTTTTAATCTTTCCTTTTTTAATTGGTACTGAGGTTGAACTCAGGGCCTTGTGTTTGCTAGGTAGTTTCTCTACCACTTGAGTCATGCCTCCAGTCCTTTTTGTGTTGGGTATTTTTGAGATAGTCTCACTTTTTGCCCTGGCTAGCCTGGACTATTATCCTCCTATTTGTGCTCCCCAAATAGCTTGGGATGACAGGTCCATGACACTGTGCTCAGCCATTGGTTGAGATGGGGTCTCATGAACTTTTTGCCTGGGCTGGTCTTGAGCTGTGAGCCTCCCAACCTCTATCTCCCAAGTAGCTAGGATTATAGGTATGAGCCACTGTGCCTGGCCCTCTTGCTAATTTTCACAGTGATAATGAATAACTAAAATATTACAACAACAAAATTTGTTTGTTGATTCCATTTACATGTCCATTTGTAGGTTAGCTATAGCCTTGTTCCACATTTTTTATGTCAGGAGCCAGGCTGATAAATGTTCTATCTGAGACATTGCTGGTCTTATGTAAGAAGAAAAGACACCATTTTGGAACAAAACAATAGTTTTTACAGGTGTGTTTGGAAATGGTAATGTCACATCTCACATTTCTGTTCAAATTTTATAGATACCTGATATTGACAAGGTGAGGTTTATAATTCTGCCATAACACAGGGCAGCAAGTTTTTTTTGTGTGTGTGATAGAAAAGAGTATTTTTGTTAGGTGGAAATGTGTTAGTCAGTTTCTGACACTGTGAAGAAACATCTGTGAAAAACAACTTAAAGGAGGAAAACTTTACTTTGGCCTATAGTTTCAGTCTGTGACCACTTGGGTCCATTACTTTTGGAATATGGTGAGGCATCATGGAGAGAAGAAGCATATGTTGGAGCAAAGCTGCTCACCTCATGGCAGCTAGGAAGCAGAGAAAAGAGATAAGGAGGAAGGGACTGGGGACAAAATGTCCCCTTCAGAACCATTTCTCCAATGAACTACTTCCTCTAAGTAGGCCCCACCTCCTAGTTTCCACCATCAATGAATCTATTGATTATGTTGGAGCTCTCATAATCAAATCACTTACCCAGAGCTCCAGCTCTGAACATTGTATTGGAACCAAGCCTTTAACACATGAGCTTTTATAGGACATTCTGGATCTGAACCATAGCAAGGTATAAATACAAATGATATTTGTAGGAGTAAGCAGACCCATTTTTTCAGGAGAATAGGTATATTATCTGGGTAGAAGAGTAGAGAGTATCCAACTTAGAGAGTGGGAAGATATACTAGAGTTTAAATTCCAAACTCATATTCAGCTAACCTCCTATTCCGCTGAAGGTTGACTTTTGGCTTGAGGAACTTGGGGTGGAAAGCAGTATCTCAGGACTGCCCAATAGAAATACAATGTGAACCACATATCTAATTTACATATATCATTGCCAGTATCTGCATTAAAATCTAAAATTAGGTGAAATTAATTTTAATGTACTTTATTTAACCCAGTATATCCCACTCAATTTCCTGTTATGTTTGCTTTATTTATTCATCATTGTATTTCCAGCACTCTGTGAAGAAATGACGAGGAATTCTGTAGCAGTTCACTGTAAGAAGGGAAATTATAACTTGGTTTTATGGCTTGCCACACCCACAAAGAGTAAGAATATTTGGTAAAGATGGAATAGTAATGAACTGTATGCAAATGTGGAACTGAGAATACTAGTCCTCCTTCCATTCTAGAGATTCTAGTGTAAGAAATAAAAAATGAACAGCCACCTCTTAAGAGGTCTGCAAGGAAAAACAAAAACTGTTTTGTGGGAAGATTCAGATTTCGGAGTAAGATGATAGTTGCAATGTGCAATGAAAAGTATATAGGATCATTGATGAGAGTTATAGGAGATACATTTCCACAGTTACTAGTGGTAGAAGATAAGGTAACATGGGGAGCTAGACTGGGTAGGAAAACAATTAGATAGGCATAAGAAAGATAGGTGATAAAGAAGTAGTGGAAAATCTGTACCAAAGTCAGTATTTGATAATCCAAAGGGAATCATAGAGGATAATAGGGATGAAGGAGTGTGTTGGAAGGTGGGCACAAAGAGTTTGGGTTGAGAAGTTCAGGGATTCTAAAGTGATACTAAGTAATTTCTGTGTTATTGGGAGCTAATATTCCAGGTAAGAGGAGGCCTCTGAACAGGTTGGGTGTTTTGTGGCCAGATAGATAGTGAATTAAAGGAGATGTGAAACCTGGGTTGTTTTTTTTTTTTTTGAGTTTTTATTTATTTTTTGTAGTTAGTGCTCTCTCTCTTTATTTTATTGTTTTTACATATATTCACATGTATATACATTGTTTGGGACACTTCCTCTCCATCACCCCCACTTCTGGGCAGAACCTGTTCCGCCCTCTTGTTCTCTGATTTTGTTGAAGAGAATACATAAGAGATAATATGAAAGACAGCCTTTTTTCTAGTTTGAGATAAAGATAAGCTATACAAAGAGATTCCTAACATTGCTTCCATGCATATGTGTATTGTAACCCACATTGATTCATCTCTATTAGACCTCTTCCCTACTTCCTAGTACCCTTCCCATAGTGGCCTCTGCCAGTTTAAGATTACTATATTTGCTCCTCTACAGTGAGCACATCAACCACATTCAAGTTTTAGGTTTTCTTCCCTTTCCTTATTCCTTCCCTACACATTTTCCCCTTAGTGTGTGACCAATGTCCAACAATATTACTGCATTTGTTTTAGGTCTATAATCAACGAATGAGGGAGAACATGTGATTTTTGGCCTTCTGAGTCTGGCTAACTTCACTTAAGATGATGATCTCCAGTTCCATTCATTTACTTGCAAATGACAAAATTTCACTCTTCTTCGTGGCTGAATAAGATGCCATTATATATAAATACCACATTTTCTTAATCCATTCGTCATTAGTAGGGCATCTTGGCTGTTTCCATAGGTTGGTTATTGTGAATAGTGCTGCAATAAACATGGTGCACAGGTGCCTTTATAATAACCTGAGTTGCATTCCTTTGGGTATATTCCTATCATTTAAGTGAGAGGGCTCCAGGACAGGGAAGTGACAATAGAGACATTTTCAAAAAAGAATTTGCAGTTTTTGATGACAGTCTATGATGAAGGAAGAGAAGTTGCTTTACCAACATTTATGAATACTTACTATTTTCTAGGCATCTTATATAACTTATATTTAAGCCTTACAAAATCCTGCAAAAATAGCAGATAAACTTATATTTTTGTTGACATAGAACTTAAGTTCAGAATGGTATAGTAACTTAAGCTCATATAATTAGTAAGAAGTAGAACAAAACTAACCTAGATCAAATTAATTCCAATGCCTTTTCCTTTGGAAAGGATAGGTTTCTTTTAGGCACTTTGAATTTCAGGTAATAATGGAGTAGCTGTGTGGACATGGTGAGGATGCAATTAGAAATGTGAGACTCATCTCTGGTGGAGAGCTAAGAGAAGAGAAAAGGAACTAATGAAAATGTTGTGTGGTTGAATATATAAATTTGAGTGTATATTATCTAGGGATTAAGTTGGATATAAAAATGAATCATTTACTCAAAATTTTTGAAAATTTGGGTATGTAAAACTTTTTTTAGAATTTCTGAGTATTATAAATATTGCAGCATATTTATATTTATAACTGATTTTGTATCCTATGTAAACATAAAAATTATATGAATATGTTAAAATCAATATTATATATGCTTATAATTATATATATATTTTGTTAGCATATACTAAAGTTAATGTCTTACAATGGGAATTCAGATTATATTGGCTCTAATAACATTACATGAGGGTCTTTGGGCTCAAAACGTACAATTGATGACTTTAATGTACAACATAATATTATATGTTATAAATGAAAGGTTTATATGTAAATATTTCAGTCTAATAATAGTTTGCACTAGATAGTATTCTAAATCTCCTAGGCTTCATTGTGAGTTTCAGTTGTAGATTTTAAAAGATTTATTGGGGGCTTGCTTTGTGTTAAACATTGTTCAAACATACTATGTCATTTAGTTCTCTAATGACTCCACTAGGCTTAAGGATTTTTTAAATAATGAAGATTTTGCATATAATCTTTAATGTGATATGTCAGTGATGATAATAGTGCCATTTTTACAACACTTCAGAACATTCATAGAAATTTCATATGCATAATTGATATTGGTGCAAGAGTCATTGTGCTAAACATGTGCTATATACTACAGAATTCTGAAAATTACTAATCTTCACAGATCTATTGTGAGGAGGCAGGTATTGTCATGCATTTTATAATGAGGAATGTGAGATTCATGTTGTTAAGTAGCTTGGCCAGGGTTATATAGCTAATAAGTGGACAGATCATAGATGACCTAAAGTCTGCGGTTGCAATTAGTACCACTAGCAGCCTAGGCCTTTACAAAAGTTAGAGATCTAAAGTCACTAAGGAATATAAAATGTGAAAAACAAATGTCATCTGTCCATAGTATTGCATTTCAGGTTAGTGCTTAGTACCATTATATCTAATCTAATTTTTAGTTAATATTTATCTATATTTATATATTCAACATATAGTAAGTGCTGAGAGGCTTGCTGTTTTGTTTTTAAATTGTTTTAGATTGTTTTACAAAATAGTTAAAAAAATACAGTTATTCCTAAGGCAAGTGATTTAAGAGATGATCTCTGACTGCCCCCCATTTCACTCCCTTTATTTCATGTGTTTACCTAATGTAGAGAGAAAGAAATAGAAAATTATATTATTGGGAGGATGCTCATCAGAAAATAATTAAAAGTATTCTGTCCTTCAGCTATTCTATTGCATTTTTGTATTATACATCTACTATAAGATCTATGTTGTATATGAGGAAATAATACCACGAAGAGAGAAAGTTTTGGAATATATCTAGAGCACTTAGCATTAGAATTACATTTCATATTTCAACTTATTTTTATTTTGAAAAGGGAAAGACACAGGAAAATATTTGTTACATTTTTTACTCAGTCAAGCAACATCTCTTAATTTAAAACAGGATGATTTAAATGGTCTAAGTAGAGGCAGTTACTCCACTGATGTCACTTTGGATGTGTTTGAGTAAGCTCTGAAATTGTGAGAAAGCACCTATTTTTTTTGTATGTTGTGAGAAAAGAAATAACCTTGTGAACTGGGAGTAATTAAGGTAGAAACTAAACCTGCTACTGAAGATGTAACTACACAACAGATCTAAGTTAAGCTGTGAAAGCTATTTACCTAAGTAGCATGACTCTTCTGGGTTTGTATCCTCCTTGTTCCTGTTTAGTCCTCCCTCAGTAGTGGTATAATTTGGAGACTTCTCCCTGGGCAAGGCATTAAACTGTGTATCTCCCTCTTATTTAACATTTAAAATGTACATGCCTTGTTTCTCTTGTTTTCTATGAAACCCATTATTTTGTGTTTATGTGTAATCAGGTCTTATGCCTTTTAGTTCACTTGGGAACTGAGATGGCTGTAGTGTTTGCACTACAGTTGTTTGAGGTGAATGGTGACTCAGTCAAGCTGTGTGATCTTGGGAACATATGGTAACCTTTCATTCTTATTTTTCTGTTGTGACAAATGGCACAATACAGGTTTATTTCTGGGTCTAACTGTATAATGCTATACATGTGTAAGGTATTATTGCCAAGGCATTTTTATAATGCTCTTTGGATACTCAAGAATTTACTGTAACAGGAATTCCTGGTGATGTAGTTTGCTTTAGAAGAAAGCATTTTTTTTCATATACATCATAAAATATAGTCTGGTACTAATATGAATTATCTTGCAGTTACTACTCTTCATATTTTAAGAAACTGGATGGACTGGAGGCATGATTCAAGTGTCAGACTGCCTGCTTAGCAAGCACAAGGCCATGGGTTCAAACCTCATTACTTCTAAAAATATAAATAAGTGTAAGAAAAAGGAAAAAGAAATTGGGATGAAGTTAGAATTTGCATTGGGGTTAAAGTGTAGTTCTTTCCAGATATTATTTGGATCATTCTTATAATTTGTGACAATCCTAGAGGTATGTATTTGATTTAGAACTACTTATATTTATAGTGAAACCAGAGAATGAAGACCCATCATGAGTGGAAGTCTGATAAGACTAGGAAGATAAATAATTGGATGGTTTTTACTTCATGTAGGCAGGCCTCTCCTTTTTTTTTTAATTGACTTCAACATATTTTCATTTTGCTAGAAACATTCTGTATCATTGAGGGGCAAAGGTGCACTCTAGTGAAGACCTGTCTCTATGGTAGCTCTGCAAAGCCCTGAGAATTACAGGGAAAATAAAATGTCCAAGCAGGAGATTGACTAAATGACTTTAGAGTTCTCATATATCCTTTTTCCCCACTGAAGATTACAATGAAACTGTTGGTATTCTCAGATGGTGTGCTTAGAAAGACTAGGTAAATGGACAGATAAAAACTTGTTTGAATTGTGTGTCTCACTAAAGAAAAATTAGTTTGACATACCCTGAAAGACCTAAAAGCATATATAAATGCCAACACAGTGGTTGTGGGAGACTTTAACACTCCATTATCATCAATAGATAGGTCATCCAAACAAAAACTCAATAAAGAAATCCAAGATCTAAAATATGCAATAGATCAAGTGGACCTAGTAGATGTCTACAGAACATTTCATCCAACCTCTACACAATATACATTCTTCTCAGCAGCCCATGGAACCTTCTCCAAAATAGATCATATCCTAGGGCACAAAGCAAGCCTCAGCAAATATAAGAAAATAGAAATAATACCGTGCATACTATCTGACCACAATGCAGTAAAAGTAGAACTCAACAACAAAAGTAAAGACAAAAAACATGCAAACAGCTGGAAACTAAATAACTCATTCCTTAATGAAGAATGGATCATCGATGCAAAAAAAGAGGAAATTAAAAAGTTCCTGGAAGTCAATGAAAATGAAAACACAACCTACCAGAACCTATGGGACACAGCTAAGGCAGTCTTGAGAGGAAAGTTTATAGCCATGAGTGCATATATTAAAAAGATTGAAAGATCCCAAATCAATGACCTAATGATACATCTCAAACTCCTAGAAAAACAAGAACAAGCAAATCCCAAAACAAATAGAAGGAGAGAAATAATAAAAATAAGAGCTGAAATCAACGAAATAGAAACCAAAAAAACCATACAAAGAATTAATGAAACAAAAAGTTGGTTCTTTGAAAAAATAAACAAGATCGATAGACCTCTGGCAAACCTGACTAAAATGAGGAGAGAAAAAACCCAAATTAGTAGAATTAGGAATGCAAAAGGGGAGATAACAACAAACACCATGGAAGTCCAGGAAATCATCAGAGACTACTTTGAGAACCTATATTCAAATAAATTTGAAAATCTAAAAGAAATGGACAGATTTCTAGATACATATGATCATCCAAAACTGAACCAAGAGGAAATCAATCACCTGAATAGACCTATAACACAAAGTGAAATTGAAGCAGCAATCAAGAGTCTCCCCAAAAAGAAAAGTCCAGGACCTGATGGATTCCCTGCTGAATTCTGTCAGACCTTTAAAGAAGAAATGATACCAACCCTCCTTAAACTGTTCCACGAAATAGAAAGGGAAGGAAAACTGCCAAACACATTTTATGAAGCCAGTATTACACTTATCCCAAAACCAGGCAAAAACACCTCCAAAAAGGAGAACTATAGGCCAATCTCCTTAATGAACATTGATGCAAAAATCCTCAACAAAATAATGGCAAACCGAATTCAGCAACACATCAAAAAGATTATTCACCACGACCAAGTAGGCTTCATCCCAGGGATGCAGGGGTGGTTCAACATACGAAAATCAATAAACGTAATAAACCACATTAACAGAAGCAAAGACAAAAACCACTTGATCATCTCAATAGATGCAGAAAAAGCCTTTGATAAGATCCAACACCATTTCATGATAAAAGCTCTAAGAAAACTAGGAATAGAAGGAAAGTTCCTCAACATTATAAAAGCTATATATGACAAACCTACAGCCAGCATTATACTTAATGGAGAAAAACTGAAACCATTCCCTCTAAAATCAGGAACCAGACAAGGATGCCCACTATCTCCACTCCTATTCAACATAGTACTGGAATTCCTAGCCCGAGCAATTAGGCAAGAAGAAGGAATAAAAGGAATACAAATACGTAAAGAAACTGTCAAAATATCCCTATTTGCAGACGACATGATCCTATACTTTAAAGACCCAAAAAAACTCTACTCAGAAGCTTCTAGACATCATCAATAGCTATAGCAAGGTAGCAGGATATAAAATCAACATAGAAAAATCATTAGCATTTCTATACACTAACAATGAGCAAACTGAAAAAGAATGTATGAAAACAATTCCATTTACAATAGCCTCAAAAAAAAAATCAAATACCTAGGTATAAACCTAACAAAAGATGTGAAAGACCTCTACAAGGAAAACTATGAACTACTGAAGAAAGAGATTGAGGAAGACTATAGAAAGTGGAGAGATCTCCCATGCTCTTGGATTGGTAGAATCAACATAGTAAAAATGTCGATACTCCCAAAAGTAATCTACATGTTTAATGCAATTCCCATCAAAATTCCAATGACATTCATTAAAGAGATTGAAAAATCTACCGTGAAATTTATATGGAAACACAAGAGGCCACGAATAGCCAAGGCAATACTCAGTCAAAAGAACAATGCAGGTGGTATCACAATACCTGACTTCAAACTATATTACAAAGCAATAACAATAAAAACAGCATGGTACTGGCACAAAAACAGACATGAAGACCAGTGGAACAGAATAGAGGACCCAGATATGAAGCCACACAACTGTAAGCAACTTATCTTTGACAAAGGAGCTAAAAATATATAATGGAGAAATAGCAGCCTCTTCAACAAAAACTGCTGGGAAAACTTGTTAGCAGTTTGCAAAAAACTGAAACTACATCCATGTATATCACCCTACACCAAGATTAACTCAAAATGGATCAAGGATCTTAATATCAGACCCCAAACTCTTAAGTTGATACAAGAAAGAGTAGGAAATACTCTGGAGTTAGTAGGTATAGGTAAGAACTTTCTCAATGAAACCCCAGCAGCACAGCAAATAAGAGATAACATAGATAAATGGGACCTCATAAAACTAAAAAGCTTCTGTTCATCAAAAGAAATGGTCTCTAAACTGAAGAGAACACTCACAGAGTGGGAGAAAATATTTGCCAACTATACATCAGACGAAGGACTGATAACCAGAATATATAGGGAACTTAAAAAACTAAATTCTCCCAAAACTAATGAACCAATAAAGAAATGGGTATGTGAACTAAACAGAACTTTCTCAAAAGAAGAAATTCAAATGGCCAGAAAACACATGAAAAAATGCTCACCATCTCTAGCAATAAAGGAAATGCAAATTAAAACCACGCTAAGATTCCACCTCACCCCTGTTAGAATAGCTATCATCAGCAACACCACCAACAACAGGTGTTGGCGAGGATGCGGGGGAAAAAGGAACCCTCTTACACTGTTGGTGGGAATGTAGACTAGTACAACCACTCTGGAAAAAATTTGGAGGCTACTTAAAAAGCTGGACATCGATCTACCATTTGATCCAGCAATACCACTCTTGGGGATATACCCAAAAGACTGTTACTCCAGAGGCACCTGCACATCCATGTTTATTGTGGCACTGTTCACAATAGCCAAGTTATGGAAACAGCCAAGATGCCCCAGCACTGACGAATGGATTAAGAAAATGTGGTATCTATACACAATGGAATTTTATGCAGCCATGAAGAAGAACGAAATGTTATCATTCGCTGGTAAATGGATGGAATTGGAGAACATCATTCTGAGTGAAGTTAGCCTGGCCCAAAAGACCAAAAATCGTATGTTCTCCCTCATATGTGGACATTAGATCAAGGGCAAACACAACAAGGGGATTGGACCATGAGCACATGATAAAAGCGAGAGCACAGAAGGAAGGGGTGAGGATAGGTAAGACACCTAAAAAACTAGCTAGCATTTGTTGCCCTTAATGCAGAGAAACTAAAGCAGATACCTTAAAGCAACTGAGGCCAATAGGAAAAGGGGAACAGGTACTAGAGAAAAGGTTAGATGAAAAAGAATTAACTTAGAAGGTAACACCCACGCACAGGAAATCAATGTCTGTCAATGCCCTGTATAGCTATCCTTATCTCAACCAGCAAAAACCCTTGTTCCTTCCTATTATTGCTTATACTCTCTCTACAACAAAATTAGAAATAAGGGCAAAATAGTTTCTGCTGGGTATTGAGGGGGGGGAGAGGAAGGGGGTGGAGTGTGTGGTAAGGAAGGGGGTGGGGGCAGGGGGGAGAAATGAACCAAGCCTTGTATGCACATATGAATAATAAAAGAAAAATGAAAAAAAAAATAAAAAAAATAAACTGAGACCCAAGGGGGGGGGGGAAAGAAAAATTAGTTTGAACAAGTTCAAACTGTTTTTATTCTTCCAGGGTTTTATAGTTATACACTACCAAAGAAGCTTTATATTGATTTAAGATGTATTCATTTTCATATTTTTTCCTAATATATTTGTAAAATTATCCTATAAAATACTATGTAAAATATTATACTGTTTTAAGCAACCTAGATATGCATGTGCAAAGGACTTTATCTTGCCAATGAATCTTTGTTTAAGCTTTTCTTCCTTTAAGTAGATATCTGGGAAGATCAAAAGGCTAAGTAAAGCTCAGACTGATTATGAAAAAGAACAGGGTTTTCTGCTGTTATATTCATATATGTATTTCCAGTAATTTGCGTGGCTAAGGGCACAAAATCGATTAGACTCTTTGGGTTCAAACTCTGCCTCTCCTTTTACCCACAATTGTTTCAAGAATTAATTGAGTTAATATTTGCAAAGCTCTTAGTTTGGTGCCTAGCACATACTAAATACAATGCATGTGTATTTGTTAAACAAACTTAAGAAGTTACATCATGAGAAATCAAATGATCTTTTAAGTTCTTGTAGTGTTTGAATAAAGTATGAACTCAGTGGTTATTTTTGATTTGTGATTGCCTGAAACATAATATGTACTTGGCAAGTTTTAGAAGAATGATGCCAAATACTAAAATACTGACCATTATTTTATTTGTTGTTACATTGCTATTTTATATAGCTTTTCATCACTTTTAGACACATTGAAATATGTTTGCTTTATTTTCTGGTACTGATAAAAGATCCCTTAAATCTCATCTCCCTAAAGATGTCAGCTTGGCCATTTGTTTGTTAAAAACTGCTGAATTGGTTTGCCTATAGGAAGAACTAATTTGCTAGTTCAGCTCTTGTTATCATAGTGCTAATATAAAAGTGTTAACAATATACCAAAGCTTGTTGGCTAAAAAGCTTGTTCCTCAGAGAAATGGAATAATTTAAAATTCTTATGATTGAAACTTTTTCTGGCTCTTCTTGGTATTTGTGGATAAAATTAGAATTACTTTAGTGATTAGGCCTGACGTATAAACAAAGCATTACAAAGTATTAACTATAGCCAGCAGTCAGGCTAGTATATGCTGATATGTTTTATAGATCTGTTTGTCCCCAGAGTGATAGTGTTGTGCATAGATCATTTCCTTTAACAGCAGGGATGTGGTTTCCTAGAGGATAAAGTGACTAGCACATCAAATCTTATGTAGACTTTGGGAGATAGATGATGTCAGATAGGCACACCAGGTATCACATAAATGTTTTCTTTCTAATACATGTGAGAACAGAAAAGAAAGATTGTAATTTGAAATAATAGATAACTCATGGTATAAAATGCATTTAAAGTACAGAAGTGAATATTTGTATTATTTTGTTGTTCACTATAAGCAATGTATCAAGTAAGTATGTTAACTCTCTAAGTTTAGTAAAAAATTCTGGATTAGGAAAATATTTTGCTTTCAAAGAGTACATTAAATATAAGTATTAAATAAAAGTATATGACAAACTGGTGTAAAATATTTTCAATCTGAATCTGCCACACAGGATATAGAGCTAGCAAAATTCTCAAATATTGCTGGTACAGTCATTTAGAAAACAGTTTGGGAGCATTTATTTAAATTGGGCTTATGCATACCCTGTGATCTACTGCTAGGTGTATACCCTCATCCTAAATATGTATAGACGTGTGCCAAAAAACATGCACAAGAATGATGATAGCAGTGTTATGTAAGAGCTGAGTATTGGAACAATGCAGAATGACAATCAATAGTAGAATAAATAGATAAATTACCATATATTGCTACAATAGAATACTTTATAGCAGTGAAAATCAATGAACTGTACAGCAACATGTTAAGTTAAACAAATGAATACTAAATAATACATAATTTCATTAATATAAAGCCTAGGAACAGTAAAAACTTGGTGTTTGAAGTCAGGAAAGGATTTACCCTATGGGGAGATGGTAGGTGATGGTGATAAGGAAAGGACAAGATGAGTACTTTAGGGTGCTGGAAATGTTTTTCTTCTTTTTTTCATTAAGATACATCAATTTTATACATGACTTCACTGTGATATTTCCATGCATGCATGCAGCATGCACTGGTTATATCCAATTACCTTTCTCCCATGCTTGCCAATCCCCTTCCTAGTCCTTATTAATCACTATTCTATTTTCAGATCAACTTTTTTTTTAAGTTTCTGCACATGAAAGAGAACATGTGGCACTTACCTCTCTGTGTCTGTTTTATGTGTTTAACATGATGGGCTCCACCTCCAGTTCCACCCATTTTGTTGGCCTACATATTTATGATTTGTGTACTTTTCTGTGTGTATGCTATGTCTATATAAAAGGAGTTAAAAATTAATATGCTCCAGGAACTCAGTGATTTCTTATATATCTGGAACATCCTTAACAGAGAAACAAAAGGACATAGTTAAAGAGGTGTTTGAATGTGAGCAATTGGGATTTTTTACCCCCCTCTATTTCTTTTCATAAGAACCTCACTACGTACTAGTTTGGAGCAATTTCCCCTCTTTAAATGTCAGGTATACCTTTGTAAATAGAGTAAGTAATATCTTGAGGATCAACAGCACAGTTGGTTTAAATGTATTATTAAAATGATACAATTACAACTGCCCTTATTAAATGAATGAAGGAGGTATCAAATATCACCAATTATAACATTTATTCATAAACCTAAACATCTGTAGGTAAAAGTAGATGCAGTATTTAAACAAATCCTTCATGAAAAGCTGAACAACATACACATGGGCTGAAAGGCCCCTATTTACTGGCTTTTTCCTAACCCTAACACTAAGCATTCTTAACTATCTTTCATCTGCAGAATAGCAAATCTGTTCCTCATATGAGCATTACCTCATTGCTTTATAGCTAAATTTTTTTGAATTCATCTATAGTTGTGATTTCTTTTTCTTCACTTCCCTCCTTCAATTTTCCACCTATGTTCTACACCTGTCACTATAGGACAATATACTCTAAAGTCAATAATCACCTTTTAATTGACAAATTCAAGTTTCTTAGGCCCTTTATGACTTGACTTCTCTGTAGCATATGCCACTATTGTTTATTCAGTTTTAGAATTACCTCCTCCAGACTTCTGTGCTGTCCCAAGTACATAGTATTATAGGTGGGCAAAAAGTACTGATTGAAAGAATAAGTGATTTTGCTCACAGTTATCTATCTGTACTTTCTCAGTCTTATCTTCTATTTATCTTGATGTTAAATCTCTTCTAACAGTTTTTCTTTTCTTGAATGATCCCATGAACCCCATAGTCTTAGTCTTACTTAACTTTTCAGTAATCGTTCTGAGTTGTCTTTTTAAGTGCCAGATTCATTTTCAAATGTCTTAAATGTTCTTTGATCCTATTTCATAATCTCCTGTTCATATTTAAATTATGCAGTATCTTCTCTAATATTTCCTGATGGTCTTAATTATATATTATATAGTATTTATATGCATGTACATATATGCACATATAAGTATGCATGCATAGGTATATATAAAAGTTTTGCTCACTATATTCTGTTTTTTCCAAACTCTATTTTCTCCCTTTTGTTAATTTTTATCTTTGTTTTTGATATTTAAAAAAATGCCTGGTGATCTCTGGCTATACTCTCACTTTTAACAGTGAGGCTCTGAAAAGCTGGTTAGAACTTTTGTGTTTGTAACACTTATTACTGAAGATAGGGTGATCAGGCTGAACCATTTTTCTTGGGAATGTTCAAACTATCAGTATCCACAAATAGTTTCTCTTAAACTAGTAACTTTTTTCAGAGAAGAATCTTTTGGTATTCTTCCTAGTAGGGAAAAGCTGGGCTGCAAGAATTCTTGTTACTAAGTGAGGAAAAGGGGTTAGGAAAACTTTGATTTAGTAAATAGACTTTTGCTTGAACTTCTGTTTTAGTAAGATTCTCCTGCTTTTAGTTCTGTCTTCTATTCTTAAGTAGTAAATATTAATACTTTTCACAAATGTTTCTGTTTCTAGCTCCTTCCTTTGAAGTTAAATGTGTCCATGAGACATGTTTTGGCTAATGAAAAGCAAGAGCATTTGATATAAATCACCTCTGAGAAGAATGTGATTCTTCTCAAAATTTAATTGCTGATATGTGACTCACTCCTACTATGACAATTATGTGAAGCTTATGCTGATAAGGCCAGAATATGGAGGACAGCTGCCCTATTAAGTTGCCTATCTGATTAAGAAATAAATTATCATTGTGTCAGAATTTATTGAGTTGCCTATCTGATTAAGAAATAAATTATCATTGTGTCAGGATTATCTAGGTGTGCAGTATAGCCTGGAAAATGTATTAAACATTTTATGAAATTTCTGTTTTTTTGCCAGGATGGGAAAAGGGGTAGTGGAGGTGATTTGATTCTAAATTTTTCCTATACAGTTTCTCAACCAATCCTGCTGCTGTTAGCTACACCTGCACTTCTATTTTTAGGGGCCTTCTAGACTTCTATAATGGAATCAACCTGCTTCTTGGATTTCACCATACGTCACCATAGAGTTGAACTTTATTCTTAATTACCATTTCTTAACTTTCTAGCTTCCAAAATTTTGTTACCATCATCTCTGTTTTTTCTTTTCCTTTGGGTTTATGTGATTTTTTATTTCTTTTTACTGTTTTTAGATATTTTTAATTTTAATTATGTTTTTAGAAGGAGGCTGTGATAAGTACAATTATTCAGCACACTGGGTTTAGTGAAAAAGAGGATTTATTAATGTTAGTGACTTGATCAAGTTATTTCATATTGGTGTCCTTAGTTTCCTTATCTGTGATTCATGAATTATTTGAATGATCACAAGTATTTATTTAGCTCTATACTTTGCAGTGTTCTTGTTCTTATTCTTTGGTAGAATATAGGTAATAAAATTAAAAATGTAGCATTTAATATTTTTGACTATCCAAAACATTTTAGGCATCATTATAAGAAAACCTCCCTCATTAATGATAAATGCATGGGTTGTTTATGACAGATTATAAATTCTTGAAAGTACAGAATGTGATTTTTACATTTTTAATTCATTCAGCAGTGTTTGCTTCTAATATTCATTTTTATATTAAATAAATACTTAGTGCTGTGTTTCTTGATTTAAAAATTTTCTTTCCAATCTTTTTATTATTTATGTCTGACTTTCAGATTTCAGTAGAATATGGCATTGCAGTCTTGTCATTGACACATTCCTAGTATGTTATTTGCAATGAGATTTATATTCTCATCAAGTCTATTAAAAATGATTTTCTGAGAGTCATAATATTGCTCATTCAAAATTTAGATATGTGCTTACATATAAATGTAAAAGCACTATCAAGGAATCTATTCAGAAGTGTAATTTTTATGATTTCAGAAGTATTTGAACTTCAACTGCTGTTCATTTGGTTTAGAATAACTCTTGTGATTCAAGGACTGTAAGTCATAGTGAGGTGCATACCAGGTATACATAAATGGTTGTCCTTTAATGTTTTATAATCTTTTCTTTATGAATTTCTATAAATCTGAAAAATGTCCAATTGAGTAGTCAAAGGATTAATTATTATAAATTATAATTTTATTATGTTTGTATTGTTACTAATTTTACTAGACTGCTGGGAAAATTATTAACAAATCTTAATTATTACCACTTAATCATATTTACTATTTTAAAGACTTTTCTCATATAATAATCATATTAAGAAATATCCAAAAATAGACTCAACATAATAACTGCAGTAGTGAAGTTTCTAGACCCTGGAGCCCTTGTCAAATCTAGTCAGTTTCATATTTGAAACAGAATTCAATAAATTATTTTAAATTATAAAAGAGGAAATTTAAGGAAGACATAAGGAAGAAAATTCTCATGGTAAAATTATAAAATAGATAAAAGAGGCAAAGGATAGAATCTATTTGCTGATATAATTATGATATTAGATTGTTCCTGATTAGGAAACTGGCCAAGAGGCTTACTTAATTATAAAGGCACACAGTTATTATCTGTCTGGCAGAACTCTAAAAAAATACTACTATTATCTTTGTGATGATACTAAAGCACAGCAATATTAAATAAATTATTGTTTAGTAAGTCATTAGTGAAGTTGTGATTTGAATCCAGGCAGTCTAAACCCATTGTTTACATGTGTATATATGCATATACATACATATATTATCTATATGTATGAATAAAATATTTTACAATATTTTATTGCTCTTATCTGGAGCAATCTGAATGGATAAATGGTCAGTTAGTTGGAAAAATCTATTAAAATAGTGAATCATAAAATAGTACATTTATATTTTAATTTAATGTATGTGAATATATACTCACTGAAGAATTGTTGAATGTAGGGCTAAGGCTTTCCTTTTGATATTGTTCTTATGATTGATATTGCATGATTTTTTGCATAAGCTATAACCACAAGGCACTGCCTACATTTTCCAGGTTTTTAATCTTCATAACTGAGCAAGAATTAACATTTAAAGATACTTGTAAGCAAGCTGTGTACAAATTCTTCTAGCTGGTTATAATTTTTAAGAGCTTTACATTTGTCTATTCTGTACTTAATCCAACAGATGAGTTATTTTAAGCTATTTTCTTAGAATTTTCAACAGTGATTGTGATTGGGGGAAAAATTTCAGTAGCATTCAACTTTGCTTTTTTTTTTTTTTTTTTTTTTAGAAATGGCCCCCTTTTACATCCATAATTTTACAGTTATTTGATTAAGGTAATTCTAATAACAAGTGCAACTGACATAAAGGGGCATGATAGCAGGTAATGCTGACTTGTTAGAAAATCATATTACTTGACTGGTAACACAAATTTAGAGCATATTTGAGAATAGTCTCTTATTTTTGAGCAGTTATTGTGCCATGGAATTGGCCAGAGTGTTTTATAGAGGATGTGGAGAATACCAGTTTATCATATAGTTTAGTTAAGAGGAGAAAAGTTTTAAGTGTTACTATTTATATATCTAAAAGAATTGAAATCAGGATCTCAAAGAGATATTATACACCCATGTTCATAGTCTTTATTCACAATTGCCAAGATGTGGAAACAACCCAGATGTCTGTTGACAAATGTGTGGATAAATAAAATGTGGTATAATCCTTCTATGGAATGTTATTCAGATTTTAAAAGGAAAGAAATCCTATCACATGCTATAATATGTGTGAACCTTGAGGACATTATGCTAATTGAAATAAGCCACTCACAAAAATACTATATGATTCTACTTACATGAGGTATGTAAAGGAGGCAAATTCATGATGAAAGTAAAATGTTGGTTATTAAGGACAGAGGAGGGCAAAATGGGGACTTGTTCAATGAATATAGAATTTCTATATTGCAAAATGTATCTTTGATCATGTAAAATGAAAAGTTCTGGAGCTCTGTTACATAGAAATAATGAATCTACTTAATGCCACTGAGTAGTATGTGCACTTAAAAATGTTTAAGATAGTAAGTTTTATGTAATGTATTTCAATCAAAGATAAGCAAAAACTTTTGATATTTTTTTTCTTTCTAAAGGCTCACATGTATTTTGTTAAAAATCCAGATAATAGGGCCAGGGGCGTGGCTTGAGTGGTAGAGTTCTTGTCTAGCAAGTGCAGGGCCCTGAATTCAAACCCTAGTATGCTCTATACTCATTGAACAAGTCCCCATTTTGCCCTCCCCAGTCCTTTATAACCAACATTTTACTTTCATTGTGAATTTGCCTACTTTACATGCCTCATGTAAGTAGAAATACAGAAATACAGAAAAATATGAATGAAAGACAATCATCAATAAATACATGTTCTCTAGTAAGGATACTGTTAATATTTTGTTATATGCCTTTGTATTCTTTTACTCATGTATTATAGATTTGTGTGTATGAATATGTATGATACATATTTTTATTTGTATTTTAACTAAAATATAAATGCAGATATGTGTACTCTTTTATAACTAGTTTTTAGAAAACATTTAGCTGTTGTATTACAAATATATTTCAATATTCTCATAATGTTTTATGACTGGATATTCTCTACAGTTTGAATGTACTATAATTTATTTAAATTTCCCCTATTGATGAGCATCTAGGCTTTCCCAGTTACATGTACTGTAAATGAACCTGAAATGAAATTCTTTTTATATTTATCTTTGGCTAAGAAGCAATAATGCCTTCAGATACCTTCAAAATTCTAAAGGAGGGGGTGAATTTGATCAAAGTACATTACATGCACATAGGGAAATATTACAATGAAACCCCTTTGTATAATTAATATATGCTAATATGAGAAAAGAAAAGAGTACCAAAGGAATGATTTCTAACATAGAATTTTATGTTTAGTCAAATTATCACTAAAGTGTTAGGGTGGATTAAAGTAATTTTCAGACATGCAGGAAATCATAATGGATATCTTTGAGGCTTCCTATCTTAAGGAGAAAGCTTTCCAATTTAAGGAGAAGGCACAGAAAGAGAAAAGTGGATCCAATCTCGGATGACAGTAAAGGAAAACCAGAATATGACAGCTAAGCAGTAGATTCAGAGAATGACCAGTTTAGGTTAGAGCAGGAAGGTAGAAGATTCCTGGAAGAATACCTCTGGAGAAAAAAGAATACCTCTAACCATCTATCAAGTGAATGGTTAGACAAGCTGAAGGTATACTTATCAAGTAAAATATAGAAAGCCAATTAAAAACAGTAGGAAAAGTGAAGAACACACAAATAATTTTTTAAAGTGAAGTGAAATAAAATGTGGTACAATGTAAAGCAACTGATACAGGGTGAGAAAAGAGAACACATTTTATCCTGATGCAAAGAACATTCTCCTTCAGAGGGTCTATGGGTTATGGCACTGGACCCATAAAAAAGGAAATGCTATCCTAATACCATCTGGTCCTGTAGTGAACATTTTTTTTGTGTTTTAAGTAGTGTTAATTGATTTACAGTCAACTTTTAGATAGAACATGGTAGTCCTAATTATGTCTACAGAAAATGATGTAAAAGCAAAAAAGTGAAAAACTGACAGTTTGAAAGTAAAACTATAGAAAAATATAGAAGACATGGGGTGAAGCAGATGAAAGGTAGAGGGATGAGTAGGGATGATATCTTCATCTCATAGTGAGGGGAGTTGAAAAGGCAACTAGTGTTGCTAAGAATAGAAATAGGAGTTATGTGTATTTATAAAGGTAACCTGTGAATTATGAAAAGGTATTGGCAGAGGCAGGTATGTGTGTGTGCATATTGAGTTAAAAAAGGCCTAATGTTTTATAGAAGAATGCCATAGTATAGCTCCAAATTTGTAAGTTAAGAAATTAATATATATATAATACTACTTAGAGATAGTAAGAAACCATTTTAGATGAAATAAAGTAAGAAATGATCAAAAGAGGTTTGATACCAGGAATCAAGAAGAATGGAGCTGTATACCAATATTTTTAAGCTACTACTGTTGCAGGAATCTCAAGCTGAGATATGGGACACTGAGGCAGATTAGCAGGAGGCAACATTTTATTGTGCCGGTACAGACTTAGCAGACTTGTGTCCAAAGGCTGAACCCTGAGACCAAAGAGGGTTCACCTTATATACCCTTGCAAGCAGGATACAGAAGCAAAAAGCAAAGCTCAACCCACATATGGCTGCATGTGACTTCACTGGCTATTTCACTCCCCCAGTGCTATGTGACCTTCTTTATGTTTCAATTCTTTACATTTTATTTTTCTGCTTTGCCATCCCTTTCCCCTGCCTCATTATCAGAACACAGCCTGTCTGTTTCTCTTCTGGTCCTTCTCTCTGTTATATAATTCCCTCCTTTGATGGTCAGACCCACCTAAGGTTAAAGAGCATCATCTTGATCTAGGGGTTTGTATTTCCATAGCCTCATTACATGTTGTGGCCATTTCCCTTTTTATAGTGGCCTCCATAATGGTCCGCATAGATCGCAATACCAGGGGGACCAGGCAGGGTAATATTAAGCATGTTTCTAGGATAAGACCCATTGGCCTGCTTTCTATGACAAATGTGGTCTGTATTGTTTTCTTTACTCTGGGACTTTTAGTATCACTTGCCAGTAACCTTGTTAACCTGGGAGTATATGAGCCAGTTTAACATCTGACCTGCTGATTGGTGCATGAAACAAAGTATGGCTGTGCAAAGGTTCCAACCATAACTCTTTTATAACATTTAGTACATGAGAAAAACCTTTTAAGGGCCAACCCAAAAGGTAAGAGTCCAAGTGTGTAGAGGAGAGCAGGGGTGCATCCCATGTTTGAGCGTCCTCCATGTGTACACTAGTCAGCTTTTGGAGTGACTAGAGCAAGGCTGTTGTCCCATTGTTTGTGGTCCCCTGTTGTCTCCTGGGAAGTGAGGAGACATATTAGCCGAAGAAGGGCGCATATGTTCTGGAGGGTGATCTTGGATGGTGAGGCTGAGTCAGGGATGCACTCCCATTTGGGAGAGGCTGGCTTTACTTGGCTGTGGTGGATCCAGGGAGCAATTTTTGTTACTTTAACTGTAGTTGGGATAGATAAGACAACAACAAAAGAGCCCCTCTAATGGGGTTTTAATGGTTGGACATTTTACTCTTTTACTCAGATAGTATCTTTGGTTTTTTTTTTTTAACTGAGTAGAATTACCATGGCAACAATATATTATCAGCATATATGTCCAAGAAAACTTGTTGTTTAAAAAAGTTAAAACTACCATCTTTAAGTATCAAAGAGCGTGTTTAGAGCCAGTAAAAATAGTCATTTCTGTCTTTAAGTAGAAGACTCTGTCTAAAGACAAAGTGTCTGGAAGGGCTTTAATGCAAGATGGCCACACATGTATAAGAACCATTTCCTCAATCCTCTCTGCCTGGGTTATTTTTGAGAGGTCTGGCATGAGTGACTCCATTTGAACTTTGATGGCATTCCTCCCTTGTCTCCAAACTGCTTGTCTCTGAGCAGTCTCCTCTGAAGATCTTTTTCCCATCCATGTACTAACCAGGCTTGACCCTGCTTAGCTTCTGAGACCAGACAAGATTGGGCACATTAAGGGTGGTATTGCCATAGACTGAAGATATTTCTTGATTGGTTATTTTCTTTTCTCATTGTGAGGATTTGCTCTTTTCTGGATTTTGTTTGATTGTTTGGTTTTGGTCCCATGTTGTGGGGGGTGGTGGTGGTGGAAATAATGAGCAGATGAGGTGGGAGTCAGTACAAGTAGACATTTTTGGTCAAATTTAAGCAACAAAAAGGCTTAGAAGGAGTGGCTCTTAGAAAAGGACAATATGTAACAAAATCCAACAAAAGTGGATGTCTAAAAAGCTAACCTGGTTGACATATAAGCAGGTATTAGAGTCATTTTTTATTGACTTGATTGTAAATGTTCCAGAAGGATCAGAACTATAATGACAAAAACTTGAAAGAGCCATGGCTAAAATTTTGACAATTTAGCAACTAACAGAACAGTATATTAGTACCACTAACTTTTTGTTACCATGTTTATCTAAATTTTGTATTTTAGAAGGCTTGATATACTTAAAAAACAGAAATACTTAGTATAAGGAATGAGCAACAGCATCACAGCTCTATGAGGTTATATATACATATTAATTTAGTTATTGTTCTTGAAGTAAAACCTTAGATTTTTTCATCAGCTAGGGGGAAGAACAGTGTTAGTGACCCCAAATAGCCCAGTAACAGACACATATAGGGTACTGACTGTATTAGAATCACCTAAGACAACAGTTGTTTAGCCATGTGGTCATCTAGAAAATTTTACATAAACTTTCAGAGAATAAGAGTCATGGAGGGACTAAAGTTGAGAGAGACAGCTCATCAGGACAGGGTTTATTGTTCAGGCAAGAGCCTTGTGGAGAGGGACCCCAGTAAGAGAGCTAGAGCCCACTGTCACACACAGGCTTGGGCTAGATACAGGGGCTAGTGGAAAAGTATCATTGAAGGTCACTAAGGGATACTGTTGCTGGGCAACGAAGAAAGATAAGTTGTAATTAGGTCACTGTCCTTGGCATCCATCCAGGTTAACAATTGTCTCTTTGTCCATCTTTGGGGTTGGGTGGGGAGTTTCTAGTAAGCCATCTGCAAGTCAGAGAGGGTCTGGTCCTAACATGGCTGTCCTCACTGTTAGCCCCAACATAAACCAACTCTTAAATGAAGTTACCTTAGTAGTTAAAATCCTGACAAAAATCATCAGAGAACACAGATAAATATTTTTGGGGACTAAGTGTGGAGTTAGGAATCCTAATGGCCAAGAATCATGGCTCAGATGTTGATAAGGGATCATATCCCAGATGGTTGACACTAACATATGGCTCATGGCATACAGTAGGATCCCATCAACCTGTAGTGGTTCGAGACCCCTAAAATAACAGGCCCAATCTGGCCATCCCAGGTCAAAAATTCCCTCTGCTTGCCATGTGGAAGGAGTATGACTAACATCTCCACTCTGTTTATTCCAATAAAAACTGGAGATCTTGACCTCCAGTGTAGTGTTCGTTTTTGAGTTTTTATTTTTTTTCTCCTATTTGTAGGGTAAGCTTTGTTTTTGTTTTTGTTTTTTACTTTGCTTTACATAAGCAAATTTGTCTCAACCCTCATATCAGTGCAACAGCACTCCCTGTGCTCAGCTGCCTCTTGCTTCTCTGTGTTTTAATAAACTCTTGTTGTCTTGACAAATTTGTGGATTAACTTATAGCACCAAAAATTTCTGACAGTTATCTTGACAAAACAAAAAACATTTTTAAGACTGTTTTTGTAAATGTTATTAAGAATAATATAATATTTTAAAGATAGTCTTGTTGTTATGAGCTTAGAGAATTAAGTTTTAGTTTAATATCAGTACATTAAATTTTGACCTTACAAAACCTTTAATGTAATTGGATTTTAGTCAGCTTAATCAGTTACATAGGCATTTATAAGCTCCATCTTTTTATGACAACTTACTCTGTACCTTTATGACAACTTATTTTGTATCCCCTGAGGGACCTTGTCTTTATCCTTTTTTAAATTTAGAAGTATTTTTAACCTTTTATTTATTTATTTTTTTGCTTGTTGAAAATAACTTATAAAACCTTTTAACTTAGAGTCTTATATTTGTGTGGAAAAAGCCAGAAAGAAAGCAACCTTAAAATTATTTTTTGTGTAAAAACAATCTATAGAAGGCCCATTTGTTAATAGACCCATGTATTATAAAAGAGAATTAAATCCCAGATTTTATTTAAGATTCCTGTCACAGGCAGTCCCCCCCATACCTTTTTTCTTCTTCTTCTTCTTCTTTTTTTTTTTTTGTTTCTCCTCTGGTCTAAGCCAGAGTGTTAACCCCTGAATAACTGCATCCTAGTGAGACCCAATTGAAATAAATTTGAAAACCTGTTTTCTTAAAAGTAGCAGTAGAACAGAGTAACAATTTTTTACATTTACTCTATAATAAGAACCATCCTCAAGATGTTTACATATTCATATGTAAGAAACTTAAGCAGTTTGTAATAGAGATCTTTAAAACAAGCACCCTGTTTTTTTTTACCTTGAATACCACATTAACCTTATAACAGCAGTTTAAGAAGATGTTTACACATATACAAATACATACACACACATGTAAAAATTTTTATAAATTAAGTATGCCAGGAAAAAATGTCAACTTAAGTGCACATAAGATGAGCTGGAATTCCAGGAGCAAATTAAATTTTGCCCAGTGTTTTAGCCAAATTCACACACACATACATACACACACACACACAGAATTAGAATGAACTCTCAAAAAAAGAAAAAACTTTTAAAGTATATCCAGAGGGCTATTCGATAGAATGGTGGATGATGCATCTGTTCTCTTGTGAGTCTCCCTCTTTGGAACTGAATTATTGTTATCCATACCTTAACCTTGGTTGCGGCTATTTCCCAGGAAAAGCTCAAACCCCTGTTAACTCGTGGAGGTGTCTTACACACTTTTGCCTTGCTCCCTGAACCTGAGAGACATGGTTTCACCCCAAAAGGCAGTTAGTAGTGGTCTCTGGGAGGTGATCAGTCTCCCCTTCTTCCTTCTGAGGCAGGCCTGAATTTGAACCTGGGTTCATACCAGTCTAACGAGTGGTACTTCCCTCCCCTTGTTGGTTCCTGTGGCTCTCCAGGTTCTGTTGTGCATCCAAGGCCTTCACCCTGACTTGCCAGGAGGATGAGTCCCTCTTTGGATCAAGCTGTCCATTGGCACCTGGTGAGATCTTCTGGCAGTCCAGGGGATGAACCCTGTCAACAAGGGAGGTGACAAATCACTGTCTCTGCAATCATTGATGAGCCCCCAAGAAATGTTGCGGGAATCTCAAGCTGAGATAAGGACACTGAGGCAGTTTAGCAGGAAGCAATGTTTTATTGTGCCGGTACAGACTCAGCAAACTCGTGTCCAACAGGTGAACCCTGAGAACAAAGAGGGCTCACCTTGTATATCTTTTCAAGCAGGTTACAGAAGCAAAAAGCAAAGCTCAACCCACATATGGTTGCATGTGACTTTACTGGCTATTTCATTTCTCCAGTGCTATGCGACCTTCTTCATGTTTCAATTCTTTATGTTTTATTTTTCTGCTTGCCATCCCTTCCCCCTGCCACATTATCAGAACACAGCTTGTCTGTTTCTCTTCTAGTCCTCCTCCCTGCTACACTACTATTTATTTTTTGTTGAAAATAAAAAGTATAGGAGTTATATATTCCTTTAAGGATTGAAGTTAGTATAAAACTCTGTGATACTCAAACTTCACTGATTTAAAACTGGAAGTTGCTGGTACTCGAGTCAGAAACTCATGCTCTCATTACTTGAAGGATTTACTTTGAGCACATCAGCTGCTAAGACCTTGTGTTCAGTTCTATAGAAGAGGCTTGGCTTTTATCCATTTCAAAGTATTTGTAGGACAGCCAAGGGCTTAGATTAATGGGACTTCTAGTGGCCTCTGGTTAACCTAGAAGTTAGTGGCTTTATATTCATGAGACCAACATTTCACAGTGTTCTTTCTTAGAGAATTAGACAGTTTTAAAATTCTCCTTTGTGAACAGAACAAGTACGTTTCATAGATTTGATGGTATCTTCACTTTGGGCAGAAGCATACCCCTAGAACCAGCTGGAGGTGAGAAGAACCCATTAACAATCAACTATCTGAGTCAATAATGACAAATCAGTACTGGTGTTACATTTGTGGCTGATTCTGGCTAATTTTCAGACTCTTAACTAATCTAGTAACTGCAAAATTGGATCTACTCAAAATCATGCAGCCAGAAATACAGATTTTTAAGCCTTTCTTTCCCTAGCTGCCTTTCTTTCTTCTAGCTGTCTTTTAAATATGTGAGAAAGTATTAAGAAACAATTTCACTGTGTTGTAAGGAACAATGTTTTACAGTACTGATGTCCTGTTTGAATCAGTCTTGCATCTTGAATGCACTATACTTTGTAGTTGGAAACTCATTTGCTATAGATGGTTTACAGATGAGGGAAGAAGGCTCCCCATCCATAGACAGTAAGAATCATGAAGAACAGTGCAAATGTGAAGTGCTGTGAGGGTTGATGACAGTGATTCCATACTCACCTCATGCTGCTCTGCCAGAGCTCTGGAGGTCAGACCATCACACAATGAGGTCCTCAAACCAGACACTGGGAATTTAGACCTCAACAGGGGAGAGAGGGACCCTTTGTAAGGGACGCAAAGGAGAATTTTATGGAAACCAAGTAGGAAATAGTTTCTTTGCAGTGACTGGACAGGGGGGTTAGTGTTCCTAGGATAGGATGAATGTTAGTTGGAAATGAAGCTATATTCATAATATGGGATACTAAGAAACTTGAAGGAAGAAGCATGCTCTTCCAAGAGTGCGAGGAAGTACAGCCTTGTCAATACTAAGAGATAGACTTCCATCCAGACTGAGCTTCATCATGGAGAACAAAGACAGACTTTCTACAGGTAATAAAAGACCTAGGAATAAACTAACAAAGGAAGTAAAAGAACTCTACAATGAAAACTACAAACTATTGAAGAAAAAAAAATCAAAGAAGACTACAGAAGATGAAAAGAACTCCCATACTCATGGATTGGCAGATTCAATATTGTGATATTACCAAAAGGAATCTACATGTTCAATGCAATCCCCATCAAAATTCCAGTGATGTTCATCAAAGAGATTGAAAAATCTACTCTAAAGTTCATTTGGAAGCACAAAAGACCATGAATAGCAAAGGCAATACTGAGAAAAAGTAATGCTTAGAGGTATGACAATTTTCAACTTCAAACTATACTGTGGAGCCATAGCAATAAAAACAGCATGGTACTGGCACAAAAAAGACGGGAAGACCATTGGAACACAATAAAAGACCCGAATATGAATCCATGCAGCTATGGCCATCTGTTTTTTGACAAAGGTGCCCAAAACATAAGATAGAGAAAAGATAGCCTCTTCAAGAAGTATTGCTGGGAAAACTGGATATCTGCCTGCAGAAAACTGAAACTAGATCCATGCCTTTCACCCTGTACAAGTATAAACTTAAAGTGGGTTAAGGACCTTAATATAAGACCTGAAACTTTGAAGCTAGTGCAGGAAAGAACAGGGTATACTGGAATTAGTAGACATAGGCAATGACTTCCTAAGCAGAACTAAAATGTATCAGAAACTAAGAGAAAGGATTGGCAAATGGGACTACATGATATTAAAAAGCTTCTGCACAGCAAAAGAAATGCTCACCAGATTAAAGAGGCAGTCCACAGAATGGGAGAAAATCTTTGCCAGCTATATATTTCACATGGGATTAATAACCAGACTATTTAGGGAGCTCAAAAAACTAAACTCCCATAAAATCAATGACCCAATGAAGAAATGGGCAAATGAACTGAACAGAGTCTTTTCAAAGGAAGAAGTTCAAATGGCTAAAAAAAAAAAATCCATGAAAAAATGCTCAACATCCCTGGCCATACAGGAAATGGAAATCAAAACTGCCTTAAGAGTCTACCTCACTCCTGTTAGAATGGTTATCATCATGCAAACGAACAACAACAAATGTTGGGGAGGATGTGGGGAAAAATGAACCTTCATACACTGCTGGTGGGAATGTAAATTAGTATATTCCGTCACTATATATATGTATATATATGATCATGTATGTTCTCTGTACATTTAGTTTATAGGTCTAGCTTCCACTTATGAGAGAAAACATGTAACCTTTGATTTTTTGAGCTTGGCTTACTTTGCTTAACATGAAGTTAACATGGAGTTCCAATTCCATCCATTTACCTGCAAACATCATAATTTCATTCTTTATGGCTGAATAAATACATTGTGTTTATATAAACTACATTTTCTTAATCCATTCATCAGTTGTGGGATATCTGGGATGCTTCCAAATCTTGGCTATTGTAAATAATACTGCAATAAACATGGGCATGCAAGTGACTCTATCACATTCTGGAGTACATTCTTTTGGATATATGCCTAAGAATTGTATCACTGGATTGTATGGTAGTTCTATTTTTGTTTTTTGAGGGATCTCCATATTGCTCTTCATAGCGGTTACACTGATTTACATTCCCACCAACAGTGTATAAGTGTTCCTTTTCCCATACATACTCACCAGCATTTTGTTGTTTGTGTTATTGATGATAGCCATTCTGACTGGGATGAGGTAGAATCTCAGTGTCATTTTGATTTGCATTTCCTTTATAGCCAAGGATGTTGAGTATTTCTTCTTAAGTTTATTTGCCATTCGTACTTCTTCTTTTGAGAATTGTCTGTTCAATTCATTTGCCCCTTTATTCAGTGGGTTGTTGATTCTTTGAGAGGTTAGTTTTTGGAGTTCCCTGTTTATTCTGGTTATTAATCCTTTGTCAGACATGTAACTGGTAAAGATTTTCTTCCATTTTGTAGACTGTCTCTTCATTCTGGTGACTATTTCCTTTGCTGTGCAAAAGCTTTTTAGTTTCATGTAGTCCCATTTGTCAATACTTCCTCTTAATTGTGAGCTATTAGAGTTCCATTCATAAAGTTATTTCCTATGTCTACATGGTCCAATGAATTTCCTTTTTTCCTTTTTCAGATCTTATATTAAGATCTTTAATCCATTTTGAATTGAAGCTGGTACAAGGTGAGAGATTGAGATCTAGTTTCAGTGTTCTGCAGGTGGAAATCCAATTTTCCCAGCACCATTTGTTGAAGAAGCTATCTTTTCTCCAGTGCATATTTTGAGCACCTTTGTTGAAAATCAGATGACTGTAGTTGTGTGGATTTGTGTCAGGTCTTCTATTATATTGGTGAGAAGAAACTTTAAAAGAATAATAAATTACCCAGTCCTGAGGTATTCTGTGGCAGCAATACAAAGTGGACTAATAGAAGCTGTAAAAAACATAAATGAGTGTTAGTTAACCATTACTGCTGAACAGCTACCCCAAAACTAACCATTAATTTTTCTACAATGAGTCTAAATATCTGCTGAGTGATAATTCTCTGGGCTGTTTTTGATCAGTTTTGCTTGGGTATACTTATGTCTCTGGGATAATTTGGCTCTGCTTCATGTAGTCTCCTACTTTCTAGCATCTAGCTGGGGCTTGTTCTTAGGATAAAGAAAGAGGAGCACAAGTGAAATGAGAAATGCTAACATGCTTTTTAAGTCTAGGGTTACAGCCAGTCCCATGGCTAAGCAGGTCCCATGGCTGAGTATTTGAGTGCATGGCAAAAGGTATGGAGGGAGGCCATTATTAGGGACTAATAATGTATTCAGTCTACTACAATATGAACTACAAGGAGAAAGGTGCTAGACATATACTCCAATATAGAAAGGGTGGTCAAGGAAGGCTTGTCTGAGGAAACAATGAATAAGTAACAATAGAATGTACTACAGTTTAAATAAAAAAAAACAATTAAATAATGAACAATTCTATTTGTTAGCTCCATTTTTGGAAGCCTTTCCAGAATGAAGCCTGTTTTCTCCTCTCTCTAATGCTTCAGACAGGAAACAGGTGAGATAAGCAGAGGACTGAGATGAGTCCATGCAGTTTAGCTTTACAATCAGATTCTATTAAACAGACACAAATGACACCCTTGCCCTGCTTTTCAATGCATTTATTGGGAAGACTGTACAGACGTGTTAAAAAAAAAGAAACAAAAGTCAAGAAATGTTATTATGGCTTTTCTTTCTGTTATGGTACTTGTAGTAGCAACAGTAATAGTAACAACAGTGGTCTTAATAGTAATAGTAATAATAATAGAAACTATTGGGCAGCGAGCACCAAATATGTGCAGAAATCATGTCTAGGCATTGTATACAAAATATTGTTAATCCTTACATTGATCCTGTATAGCAAATATTATCTTTGTTTTATAGGCTTAGAGAAGTTAAGTATATTGCTTAAAATATCATAGACAGTAAATGTTAGTGGTAGGATTTGAAACTTGGTCTGTTTGAGTCCAAAGTCCATGATAATTTTTTCAATATGGCAAGTAGTAAGACAAGGGTATGCAACACTTGGTAGTCTGGACCTTAACTCTGAAGGCTAGAAAAAAAGGTTATAATTTTATATAGGTAGACTATGTCTTGCCCAGTATGTCTAGTAACTTGCTGTGAATTTTGTAAGCTACTTCTTGGCCATTTTCTTAATATTGATCTGATGTAGGGAAGCCTTTGGGGAGTCTTTTATACTTGCTCTGAATTCTGCAAAATGGTAAATTTGCACAAATGTTTTTACTGCATGCAAATTAGTGCTTTTGCAAGTAGCAGTAGAATGGTACAGAGCTTGTATAAGTTTTTATTATAAGATAGAATTTCATTATATCCAACACTATTGTATTTAAGGGCAGTTTTGCAATTAAGTTTGTAACTGCTACTGGTTTTGCACATATAAGAGGTATTCTTAATATTTTATCTTATTTTCTGTAACTATTATAAAATCAAATATGTAAATATGCTTTAGAATAGTAATTGCATTTCATATTTGAATTTGTTTTATGCAGTTATTTAATCTGAGTTTCATTAAAAGAGAATAGTTTCTATAGCAACTACAATATGATTTGATCCCTTTGGAATTCTGAGATATAGAATATTTTTATTCAAAATGTAGAGAGTATATCATGTATTATACAGGTTTAAATGTTTACAAAAATATTTCTTGCATATTTAATTTTTCCACTTTTTGTGAATTTTTTTTTCCTATTCTAGTATTTTTTATCTGTAAAAACTTAAAGCATATGTATTTAAAAATAAAATGTCAAAAGAATTCAATGAGGAGGTGGATATTGGAGGATAGTAGGAGTAAGTGTGAATTCTTTCTGAATGAACTCGATCAGCACACATGTTACTTCCTTCTAGGAGGAAACCTGTTAGTTTATCTCTGGAGATATATCCTATTAGGGTCATGAAAACCATTTTCAGAAAAAGAGGATGATATTTCAACATCATGAGAACCAAAGTTAAAAGAAACAGAATGGTTTTATCAGTACCAGATTCCTGATCCAATGGTTTATTAACACCCACATTTTAAAAATGCAACACTAAGCAAGGCGCAGTGCTCTTGCTACTTACCCCTAAAGAAAGGCTGTTTCCACAACTGAAAAAAAAAAACTGCTTTCTGAAACCTATTCCTTAAAGTTCTTTTAAATTTGACCTAATTTATATTATTTGGGCTGCTCAAGTTATACCCTCATATCATTGCTAAAAATTTCCTTAAACTTTGTATCCTCCATATATTTGTATAAATTTATTATGATTATATAATAATATTTTTCTCATAAATCACTATCTTTTTTCTCATGATCAATTCTGTTGGTCCTCATTGAACTTCCTTCAACTTCTCTACATGTCTGTGCTACTATATGGGACACTAAATTGAAGACAATGAAATTTTTTACATACCATAATTCTTTTTCTAATATCCTTTTTAAGAGTCTAGTGAAATGTAAAAAATATGTTCTAAAAGTCTACTTAAGATGCCTTTATAAGACATGTTCTCAAAAATAAAAGTCTTGCTGCCATAGAAATAATTAAAATTATTTTTCTTCCATGAAATAATTTTGTTCAGTGTTCCTACAAATAAATATTATTGTTCAACTGTGAAGTATTTCTTATATTTCTTGTTCTCTTCCTGTAGAATATTTGGAAACACAGAACATTGAAAATTTGATAAAGTATCACAAGATGTTCTCATCTTTTGCAGCTACTTTCTGTAGTGCCCTTAGGAATGCAGGATGCACTAAATGTGAATGATTGCATTGTTATATGGTGCTAGGATATTTTAGCATTTTGCATGTTACTAGAATGTTTTAAAATACTAGGCATGATTATATATGTATAATATACATATGTATTTTATTCCAGTTCTCTTACATGTATATGTTGTGATAACCTTATTTGTATACTTTAAATTGATGCTATTCAAAGAACTTTTCTGGAATTATTGAGGAAGTGTTCTATTCTCTCTGCACTGTTCAACATAGAGCTGCTAGCTATGCTTCACTATTGAGCACTTGAAGGGTGGCCAATATGACTGAGGAACTGAATTTTAAATTTAAACAGTCATAGATAGTGTCACATCAGCTAGCACGCTTTTAAATGATTTTTTGAAGCATTATCAGTTTATTTGCTGGTCTGTAATACTAGTGCTGCTATTTATGGTTGTACAACAGGTGGGTTACTTTATGAGGGATTGCAGACAAGGGCTGAGTAGAGGTTAAAATCTACTTTGTGTTTGACTTGCTAAGCTATGCATCTTAGCAAAGACTGTACCCACCCAGATGGTTAACTGGCTCCAATTCAAATGAAGGCATCTTATGGGCTGGTTGCAGCCCTAGACACCTCTACCAGATGGTGTTTTTCACGTGAGATTTTGGCTCTCCCACTTAATGGTCATGTGATCTTGGGATAGTTTGTAAATTCTCTAGGCTTTGGTTTCTTCTTCTATGAAATGCAGACTGCATTACTAACTTTATAGAGTCATTATAAAGTTTAAGTGATACAATACATGTAAAGTATTTAGAACATACTGCTCAAAGATGTTACCAACTGTGATTAAATAATACAGTACCTTAATGTAGTAAATTTCTGTAGTAGTTTCACACTTATTCAACCCTGCCTATTTCTTATCAGGACAACAATATGAAAGGCAAACAGCATGTACCCTAGAGGGACTTACATTTGACTAGAGATGAAAAGTTTCATGGAGTCATGTAGTTTAAAAAATTAGCTTACTGTCACATTATAGATTAGGCATTGACTGGGAGAGTTCAGTTCAGTCAGTGATTATCATAGCTCTTAATTACATCTTTTACTCCTTCTGACTAAGCCATTCAAAACTTCTGTTCTGTTGCCATAAAGAGACCATGTTGTCCCTCTTTCGCATAACATTTTACAGGAAATATTTTCTACTTAATACTTAGTAATGCTACCATATGTATTTTCAAAAGTTTAAATCATCATTAACAACCATTTAAGGTAGCTTTTATCACCCCCTGATTAACAGACACAGATTACTAAAGCTCAGATATGAAATAACTTGCTCATGGCTACTCAGCTGATTTTAAAACATGTGTTTTCCTACTGCATTATTTTGCCTCTAAGTAATTTGTTCTCTTTATTATGCTTCAAGCAAAACAACTATTAATTCTTAAAGTGAGAGAATATAGTAATGTTTTTGATCATATTCTTTTTTTTTTTGAAGTATAGGAGTATTGATACATTTCTGGGATAACTTTTTCAGTTAATCTTCCATCTTATTTCCTTGTTTCTCTATTCCTAGCCTATGCAAATTTTCCTAAAATAAAATGTCACTAGTCTTTCCCTTTTGCATCTACCAACAAGTTACCAACCAGGTCCAATATAGATTTCTTAGGCTATTATTGAAGCCATACTCACATCTTCCAAGGTGATCTAATCTATTTTCATCAACATCTGCAGACGTTATCTGTCTGTAGCCCAAACTTTTCTCACGAGTATTTTAAGTTGTATACAGGATGTTTAGATGCCATTAGATATGTCAAGCTCGACATGTTCCAAGTTGAATAATTTGTTCCATAAACCTCTTTTATTTTATTTTGAAGTTATACTCAGTCACTCAAATTGGAAAATTGGAAACTACCTTAGTCCTCTTCTTATTTCTTAGCTTATTTAGATGATCATGTCTGAAATTTTATTGTGTCTAATTTCTAAATAAGTTTTTTAAGTCATTGGATTTTATTGTAGTCATTCACTTGATAAATGTTTGCTGTATACTGACTTTATAAAAGACTAAATACCTTTTTAAATTAATTTTTTTCTCTTTTATTATAGCCATTGAGTCAGTTCAGACACTCACCATTTTTCTCCCGGACAGTGACTCTTATTTGGTATATTCAATATATTTTCCATTCTGTAGTTAGAGTGATCTTTCTAGAACACATTAAATATCACCACTTTTCTGCTTAATACCTCTCAGTGGCTTTCTATGGCTTTCAAGCTAAACATGTTAGCATGATGTAGAAGACATTTTCAGGATGTGGTTCCTTTTTTGTCTACCTCTTGAGTATAATTCTCTACCACAGGACATATACCCTTTGTACCCAGAGTATACTGGACTTTCTAATCCTCTCAATTACTATACTATGTTACATGTTTAAGACTTTGAACCTATGGTTCCATTGCTAGGGACTTAAATCCCATCTTCACTTATTCTTAGAAGCTTACCTTAAGTGATACCTTCTCTTGGAATTTACCCTGCACTCCTAATACCCTTTCATTCATGTTCCTGTAGGACTCTGTGTTTACAGATGTCACGGTATCACCCTGTAGTATAGTTATACCTTTGTTCTTATTTCTCCCATTAGGTTGATATCTTCCTATTTAGGACAGAATATCTATCTGTGTATCTATCTATCTATCTATCTATCTATCATCATCTATCTATTTGCTTATTTATTTTTTTGGTGACACTTGGGTTTTAGCTCAGAGCCTCACACTTGCTAGGCAGGCATGCTTACCACTTGACCCACTCTGCCAGCCCGAGGACATAAACTTTAAGTACTTATCTTGTTGTCCTAAGGCCTAAGTATAGTGCTAGCACACAGTAGCACTCAATAAATACATGTAAATTAATGGATACATGCTCATCACTTATTTTAAGATACAGCATAAGATATAATTCTAAAGCTTGTAATTATTATACATTTAAAGTCTACTGAAAGTATGAATAATGATTCATCAGATATCCATATACCTGCTAGTAACATTTAGCATGTGAATTTTACCATGTTTGTCTACAATAACATCTCTTAGAGAAAATATCTCCTCATTAGCTGTACTTTACTTTTCTAATCAACATTCCTATATTTCTAGAAGAAACATTACTTTTCAATTGTGCTTTGCACATACTAAGTACTCATTAAGTGTTCAATGAATAGTGTATTTTGAGTGAATGACTTCTCATTTGTAATTCTTCTCAATGTGATAGTGTTTCTCCAGTCTTTATTTATTCTTCCCGAACTCCAAATCCATCTCTAAAATTTTATTCCCAGTAGTAGTCCCAGACATACAGAGACCTTAAAATTATTAATAAATGAAATAGATAACCATTCTTGTGTTAATTATTGTATCTTTCTGCCTAATGAAAACACATTTAAAAATACTGTTGCTTATATATTCAGGAATGTGATGGCCAGGTCACATGGGAATTCTATTTTTAATTTTTTGAGAAACTTCCATCAGTTTTTTTGTAGTGGCTGCACCAATTTACTACCCACAAGGAGTGCATTAAAATTTCTCTATATTCTTGCCAATACTTATGTTTTGTCTTTTTTTTTTTTAAATAATAGCTGTTTTAACAGATGTTAGGTGACATCTCATGGCATTTTGGACTTACATTTCCATTATGATTAATGATGTTGAGTGCCTTTTCATATACTTATTGTCTGTTTGTATATCTTCTTTGGAGAAATGTCTATTCAGTTCCTTTTCCCATTTTAAAATTTAGTAATTTTTATTTTCTTTTTTAGAGTTTAAAATTTTTTTATAATTTTATTATAATACTGGGTGTACATTGTGACATTTACAAAAGTGCTTGCAATATAT
This sequence comes from Castor canadensis, assembly GCF_047511655.1. Lineage (NCBI taxonomy): Eukaryota > Metazoa > Chordata > Mammalia > Rodentia > Castoridae > Castor > Castor canadensis. Next base: position 123,741,635 of record NC_133392.1, read on the forward strand.
CATAGTCAATTTCACCCCCTCCATTATTCTCCCTTATCCTCCTCCCCCCCCAAAATAGTTTCAGTAGTTCTCATTTGTCCATTATCGTACATAAGAACATATAGTAAATGACTTTTTTCCAGTGGTTATTTTATTATTATTGTTTTTCTTTATTCATTTATTCATGTGTGCATACATTGTTTGGCCATTTCTCACTCTGGTCCCCACCCCTTCCCTAGTCCCCCCATCCCCCCTTGCTTCCACGCAGAACCTGTTCTGCCTTCTTTTCCAATTTTGTTGAAGAATAGATATAAGCAATAATAAGAAAGACATAGTGTTTTTGCTAGCTGAGATAAGGATAGCTATGCAGAGAGATTCCTACCATTGCTTCCATGCACAAGTGTATTACAACCTGAATTGATTAATCTCTACCAGATCTCTTCACTACTTCCAGGTCACCTTCCAATATTGACCTGTGTCATTTTAAGGTTACTGTATTAGCTCCTCTGCAGTGGGCACATCAAACACTTCAAGTTTTGTGTTTCCTACCTTTCCCTATTCCTCCTGTATGTGTCCTCCCCTTAGCATGTGACACATGTCTAATAATATTACTGGATTTATTTTAGATCTAAAGTCCATGTAGGAGGGAGAACATAAGATTTTTGACTTTCTGAGCCTGGCTAATTTTGATTAAATGATGTTCTCCAGTTCCACCCATTTACTTGCAAATGATAAGATTTCATTCTTCTTCATGGCTGAATAAAATTCCATTCTGTATAAATACCACATTTTCTTACTCCACTCATCAGTAGTAGGGCACACCTTGGCTGTTTCTATAACTTGGGATTGTGAATAGAGCTGCAATAAACATGGGTGTGCAGGTGCCTCTGGAGTAACCAGAGTTCGCATTACTTTGAGTATATCCCTGAGTGGGATCGCTGGATCATAAGGCAGATCTATGTTTAGTTTTTAAAGAAGCCTCCATAAAGTTTTCCAGAGTGGTTGTAATAGCTTGTATTTCCACCAGGAGTGTATAAGGGTTCCTTTTCCTCACATCCTTGCCAACACTTGTTGTTGGTGGTATTTTTGATGATGGCTATTCTAACAGGGGTGAGGTGGAATTTTAGTGTGGTTTTGATTTGCATTTTCTGTATGGCCAGAAATGCTGAGCATTTTTTCATGTGTTTTTTGGCCATTTGGATTTCTTCTTTTGAAAAAATTCTTTTTAGTTCAGTTACCCATTTCTTTATTGGTTCATTGAGTTTGGGGAAATTTAGTTTTTTGGACTCCCTGTATATTCAGGTGATCAGTCCTTTGTCTGAAGCATAGCCAGCAAATATTTTCTCCCACTCTGTGGGTAGTCTCTTCAGTTTAGAGACCATTTCTTTTTTTTTTTATTATTCAAATGTGCATACAATGCTTGGGTCATTTCTAACCCCCTGCCCCCAACCCCTCCCTTACCACCCACTCCCCCACCTCCCTCAACCCCCCACCCCCTCGATACCTGGCAGAAACTAATTTGCCCTTATCTGTAATTTTGTTGAAGAGAGAGTATAAGCAATAATAGGAAGGAACAGGGTTTTTGCTAGTTGAGATAAGGATAGCTATACAAGGAGTTGAATCACATTAATTTCCTGTGCATGTGTGTTACCTTATAGGTTAATTCTTCTTTATCTAACCTTTTCTCTAGTTCCTGGTCCCCTTCTCCTATTGGCCTCAGTTGCTTTTAAGGTATCTGCTTTAGTTTCTCTGCATTGAGGGCAACAAATGCTAACTAATTTTTTAGGTGTCTTACCTATCTTCATATCTCCATTGTGTGCTCTTGCTTTTATCTTGTGATCAAAGTTCAATCTCCTTGTTGTGTTTGCCCTTGATCTGATGTCCACATATGAGGGAGAACATACGATTTTTGGTCTTTTGGGCAAGGCTAACCTCACTCAGAATGATGTTCTCCAATTCCATCCATTTACCAGTGAATGATAACATTTTGTTCTTCTTCATGGCTGCATAAAATTCCATTGTGTATAGATGCCACATTTTCTTAATCCATTTGTCAGTAGTGGGGCATCTTGGCTGTTTCCATAACTTGGCTATTGTGAATAGTGTAGCAATAAACATGGGTGTGAAGGTGCCTCTGGAGTAACCTGTGTCACAGTCTTTTGGGTATATCCCCAAGAGTGGATCAAATGGTGGATCAATGTTTAGCTTTTTAAGTAGCTTCCAAATTTTTTTCCAGAGTGGTTGTACTAGTTTACATTCCCACCAACAGTGTAAGAGGGTTCCTTTTTCCCCGCATCCTCGCCAACACCTGTTGGTGGTGGTGTTGCTGATGATGGCTATTCTAACAGGGGTGAGGTGGAATCTTAGTGTGGTTTTAATTTGCATTTCCTTTATTGCTAGAGATGGTGAGCATTTTTTCATGTGTTTTTTGGCCATTTGAATTTCTTCTTTTGAGAAAGTTCTATTTAGTTCACTTGCCCATTTCTTTATTGGTTCATTAGTTTTGGGAGAATTTAGTTTTTTAAGTTCCCTATATATTCTGGTTATCAGTCCTTTGTCTGATGTGTAGCTGGCAAATATTTTCTCCCACGCTGTGGGTGTTCTCTTCAGTTTAGAGACCATTTCTTTTGCTGAGCAGAAGCTTTTTAGTTGTATGAAGTCCCATTTATCTATGCTATCTCTTAGTTGCTGTACTGCTGGGGTTCCATTGAGAAAGTTCTTACCTATACCTATTAATTCCAGAGTATTTCCTACTCTTTCCTGTACCAACTTTAGAGTATGGGGTCTGATATTAAGATCCTTGATCCATTTTGAGTTAATCTTGGTGTAGGGTGGTATACATGGATCTAGTTTCAGTTTTTTGCAGGCTGCTAACCAGTTTTCCCAGTAGTTTTTGTTGAAGAGGCTGTCTTTTCTCCATCATATATTTTTAGTGCCTTAGTCAAAGACAAGTTGGTTATAGTTGTGTGGCCTCATATCTGGGTCCTCTATTCTCTTCCACTGGTCTTCATGTCTGTTTTTGTGCCAGTACCATGCTGTTTTTATTGTTATTGCTTTGTAATATAGTTTGAAGTCAGGTATTGTGATACCTCCAGCATTGTTCCTTTGACTGAGTATTGCCTTGGCTATTCGTGGCCTCTTGTGTTTCCATATAAATTTCACGGTAGATTTTTCAATCTCTTTAATGAATGTCATTGGAATTTTGATGGGAATTGTATTAAACATGTACATTACTTTTGGGAGTATAGACATTTTTACTATGTTGATTCTACCAATGCATGAGCATGGGAGATATCTTCCCTTTCTGTAGCTTTCCTCAATCTCTTTTCAGAAGTTTATAGTTTTCCTTGGAGAGGTCGTTCACATCCTTTGTTTGGTTTACACCTAGGTATTTGAGGCTATTGTAAATGGAATTTTTTTCATATATTCTTTCCCAGTTTGTTCATTATTAGTCTATAGAAATGCTAATGATTTTTCTATGTTGACTTTATATCCTGCTATCTTGCTATAGCTATTGATGGTGTCTAGGAGCTTTTAAGTAGAGTTTTTTGGGTCTTTAAGGTATAGGATCATGTCATAGAAATTAGGGATATTTTGACAGTTTCTTTACCTATTTGTATTCCTTTTATTCCTTCTTCTTGCCTAATTGCTCTGGCTAGGAATTCCAGTACTATGTTGAATAGGAGTGGAGATAGTGGGCATCCTTGTCTAGTTCCTGATTTTAGAGGGGATGGTTTCAGTTTTTCTCTGTTAAGTATAATGCTGGCTGTAGGTTTGTCATATATAGCTTTTATAATGTTGAGGTACTTTCCTTCTATTCCTAGTTTTCTTAGAGCTTTTATCATGAAATGGTGTTGGATCTTATCAAAGGCTTTTTCTGCATCTATTGAGATGATCAAGTGGTTCTTTTCTTTGCTTCTGTTAATGTGGTTTATTACGCTTATTGATTTTTGTATGTTGAACCACCCCTGCATTCCTGGGATGAAGCCTACTTGGTCATGGTGAATGATCCTTTTGATGTGTTGTTGAATTCGGTTTGCCATTATTTTATTGAGGATTTTTGCATCAATGTTCATGAAGGAGATTGGCCTATAGTTCTCCTTTTTGGAGGTGTCTTTGCCTCGTTTTGGGATAAGTGTAATACTGGCTTCATCAAATGTGTTAAACAGTTTTCCTTCCCTTTGTGTTTTGTGGAACAGTTTCAGGAGGGTTATTATCAGTTCTTCTTTAAAGGTCTGATAGAATTCAGCCGAGAATCCATCTGGTCCTGGACTTTTCTTTTTGGGGAGACTCTTGATTGCTGCTTCAATTTCATTTTGTGTTATAGGTTTATTCAGGTGATTAATTTCCTCTTGGTTCAGTTTTGTATGATCATATGTATCTAGAAATCTGTCCGTTTCTTTAAGATTTTCAAATTTATTTGAATATAGGTTCTTGAAGTAGTCTCTGATGATTTCCTGGACTTCCATGGTGTTTGTTGTTATCTCCCTTTTTGCATTCCTGATTCTACTAATTTGGGTTTTTTTCTCTCCTCATTTTAGTCAGGTTTGCCAGAAGTCTGTTGATCTTGTTTATTTTTTCAAAGAACCAACTTTTTTTTGTTTCATTCATTTTTTGTATGGTACTTTTGGTTTCTATTTCATTGATTTCAGCTCTTATTTTTATTATTTCTCTCCTTCTATTTGTTTTGGGATTTGCTTGTTCTTCTTTTTCTAGGAGTTTGAAATGCATCATTAGGTCCTTGATTTGGGATCTTTCAGTCTTTTTAATATGTGCACTCATGGCTATAAACTTTCCTCTCAGGACTGCCTTTTCTGTGTCCCTTAGGTTCTGGTAGGTTGTGTTTTCATTTTCATTGACTGCTAGGAACTTTTTAATTTCCTCTTTTAGTTCATCAGTGACCCATTGTTCATTAAGGAATGAGTTATTTAGTTTCCAGCTGTTTGCATGTTTTTTGTCTTTACTTTTGTTGTTGAGTTCTACTTTTATTGCATTGTGGTCAGATAGTATGCATGGTATAATTTCTATTTTCTTATGTTTGCTGAGGCTTGCTTTGTTCCATAGGATATGATCTACTTTGGAGAAGGTTTCATGGGCTACTGAGAAGAATGTATATTGTGTAGAAGTTGGATGAAATGTTCTGTAGAGATCAAGTAGGTCCATTTGATCTGTTGTATATTTTATATATAGGATTTCTTTATTGATTTTTTGTTTGGAAGACCTCTCTATTGATGATAATGGGGTGTTAATGTCTCCCACAACCATGGTGTTGGAGTTAATATATGCTTTTAGGTCCTTCAGGGTATTTTTGATGAAATTGGGTGCGTTGACATTGGGTGCATATAGGTTGATAATTGTTATTTCCTTTTGTTCTATTTCCCCTTTTATTACTATGGAATGTCCTTCTTTATCTCATTTGATCAATGTACGTTTGAAGTCTACTTTGTCAGAGGTAAATATTGCTACTCCTGTCTGTTTTTGGGGGCCATTGGCTTGGTAAATCTTCTTCCAGCCTTTCATCCTAGACCTATGCTTTTTTCTGTTGGTGAGATGGGTCTTCTGTAAGCAACAAATTGTTGGATCTTCCTTTTTAATCCATTTCGTCAAACAGTGCCTTTTGATGGGGGAATTAAGTCCATTAGCATTGTGTTAGTACTGATAGGTATGTGGTGATTCCTGTCATTTAGTTGTCTTAGTTGTTGGAAGGTTTGATTGTGTGTACCTAAGTTGAGGTTACTCTCTACTTTCTTGCTTTTTCTTTTCCTGTAGTTTGGTGCTGCCTGCCCTTTCATGGTTCTGTTGGGTTTCACTTTCTGTGTGCAGAATCCCTTGAAGAATCTTTTGTAGTGGTGGCTTTGTGGTCACATATTGTTTTAGTTTCTGCTTATGATGGAAGACTTTTATTGCTCCATCTATTTTGAATGATAGTTTTGCTGGGCAGAGTATCCTGGGGTTGAAGTTATTTTCATTCAGTGCCCAGAAGATCTCACCCCAAGCTCTTCTTGCTTTTAATGTTTCTGTTGAGAAGTCTGCTGTGATTTTGATGGGTTTACCTTTGTATGTTTCTTGTTTTTTCTCTCTTACAGCTTCAGTATTCTTTGTGGGGTGTCTGTATTTGTTGCTTTAATGATTATATGCTATGGGGTAAATCTATTTTGGTCTGGTCTGTTTGGTGTTCTGGAGGCCTCTTGCGTCTGTATGGGAATAGATTTCTCTAGATTTGGGAAATTTTCCATTATTATTTTGTTGAATGTATTATGCATTCCCTTTGCTTGCACCTCTTCTCCTTCTTCAATGCCATTGATTCTCAGGTTTGGTCTTTGATGGAGTCAGTGAGTTCTTACATATTCTTTTCACAGGTCTTAGTTGTTTAACTAATAGTTCTTCAGTATTTCCTTTAATTACCATTTCATCTTTGAGTTCTGAGATTCTGTCTTCTGTTTGTTCTATTCTGCTGGATTGGCCTTCCATTTTGTTTCGCAATTCTGTTTCTTTCTTTTTTCTGAGGTTTTCCATATCCTGAGTCTTTTCCTCTTTAATGTTGTCTATTTTTATCCTGAGTTCATTTATCTGTTTATTAATTGTGTTCTTTGTTTCACTTTCGTGTTTATACAGTGCTGCTTGGTTTCTTTTATTTCTTCTTGTGGTTTTTGAAATTCTCTATTTTTGTTGTCTTGGAATTTCTTGAGTGTCTCCTGTTCACTTTGGTTGACCATATCCAGTATCCATCTGTATAAAATTCTCATTCATTACCTGTAGTATTTCTTCTTTTAGATTATTCTTGTGGGCTTCATTGGGTTCTTTGGCATAATTTATCATCATTTTTTTGGAGCCTGGAATCTGAGTATCTGTTTTCTTCATTTCCCTCTGGTTCCTGTACTAATTTTTTGCTGTGGGGAAACTGGTTTCCCTGTTTTTTCTGTCTTCCCGTCATTGCCCTTGGTGTTGTTATTGTCCCTGTACTGTGTCTAATTAAGTATTTTCTAGCTTGTAATAATAACACTGGTGATATTCAGAATGGAAGGGTGAGAGGAGATGGAAAGCCAAGAAGTTAAAGAAAAAGGGAAAAACAAATAAACAAAGAAGTAGAAAAAACAAAACAAAGAAACAGACAAAAGTTTCAAAGATATAAACAGGGAGAGATAGTGTACTAATCAACAGCAAGCTGAACAGGCATTTAGCGACAGAGACAGGATTGAAAAAAAAAATGAAAAAAAATCTGCAAGTTCAAATGCAATAAAGTTTCAGTCTTAGTAATTTTGGTGTTATTCTTTCAGCCTCCAATCCTCGAGGTGGTGTCTCAGAAGTATTTCTGTCATTGTCTCTTCGAAGGGGAAAAAAACGAAAAAAAAAAAAAAACAAAATAAAACAACACAAAACAAAACAACAAAAAACCACCACAAAGTGTCCCAAGTTCATATGTAATACAGTTTCAGTTAGTTTTTCAGCATACAGGTATAGTTTGGTTGTTGTCTTATCAATGGAAGAGAGGAAAAAAAAAGAGTCTGGAGACAGTTCTGTGAATGGCTATCTGAGGCTGTGGTTCACCTGCTTGCTGCTGTCAGGCTGCTCTTGCCAGAGGCTTTATTTATGCAGATTTCAGGGGTGAGTTTAACACTCACCTGGCCCCTCAGGCTTTGTTTACTTAGAGTTCTCCTGGGCATGACCACCACTGCTACAAGCTTTCCCCTTTCCCAGCACACTGGGGTAGGTGACTCTGCACCAGGTTTCTCAGGCCTGCGTGTTTATTTACTGTTCACATGGGAAGTGGGTCTTCCCCCCCTCTCCTGTGGAGTTTTCCTCCCACCGCTACTTTTACCAGCTTTCCCACTCCTGGTTTTTGGGTGTGTACCACCACGCTTGCCTTCTCCAGCCAGCTTGTTGTGAGGGATTTCCCCTCCCCCACTCTTTGGCACTCAGGGTGCCCTGCCCTCTTTGCTAGTTGTCTTTTTTGTTGTTATTGTTTATTATTCAGTTTTTTTTTCCCCTGGATGGGGGTCAGTCTGTCCAGGGGGCTATGCTGATCTGTCCCAGGGTTGTTTGTGGGAGTACCACGTGCTGCTTAGCTCACCTTGTGGTCAGTGTCTTCCCAAGCCATCTGGGTGCTGCTGTCTGGTGACAGCGCTGGAGCCCTCCTGGTTTCTCCATTTAATGTGAAGTGGAGATGGTATGCACAGGCTGGAGGTGTGGAGGAGTCAAAGTTTTGCCTGTTCTCGTTGGTTTTTCCTGTAAGATGTATCTCCAGAGTCTCTCCAAGATTTTACTTTAGGAGGCATGCTTTCTGCTTCCTCCCTGTAGCTGTCATCTTGGAATCTCCTGAAGTTATTTTCATTCAGTGCCCACAATACCTCACTCCATGCCCTTCTTGCTTTTAAGATTTCCATTGAAAAATCTGCTGTGATTTTGATGGGTTTACCTTTGGATGTTATTTGTTTTTGTCTCTTACAGTTTTCAATATTCTTTCTCTATTCTCTGTGCTTGTTGTTTTACTGATAGTATGTCGTGGGAATGTTCTATTTTTGTCAAGTCTGTTTGGTGTTCTGGGTGCTTCCTTACCTGAATGGGCATAACTTTCTCTAGATTTTGGAAATTTTCTGTTATTATTTTATTGAATATATTATGAATCCCTTTTGCTTGGACCTCTTCTCCTTCTTCAATGCCCATGAATCTCAGGTTTGGTCTTTGATGAAGTTCGTGAGTTCTTTTATATTCCTTTTGCAGGACTTGAGTTGTTTGAGTAATAGCTCTTCAGTTTTTCCTTTAACTTCCATTTTATCTTCAAATTCTGAGATTCTGTCTTCTGCTCATTCTAATCTGCTGGAGTCGCCTTTCACTATGTTTTGTGTTTCTGTTTGATTCTTTTTTCTGAGGTATTCCATATCATGGTTCACTTCCTCTTTAATATTGTCTATTTTTATCTGTAATTCATTTTTATCTCTATTTATAGAGTTCTCTGTTTCACTTTGTTATTTATTTAGGGCTCCTATGAGGTCATTTATTTGTTTCTGTGTGTCCTCATATCCTTTATTTTTGGTGTCTTGACCTTTCTTGAGTGCCTTTTGTACATTTTGGTTAAGTGTGTCTAGTATCATCTCCATGAAGTTCTCAGCGATTACCTGCAGGATTTCTTCCTTGAGGACATCATTGGGTTCCTCAGTGTCATTTATCTTTGTTGGAGTCTGAAATGGGTATACATTTTGTTCATTTCTCTCTGAATCCTGTGGTAAATTATTTTGGGGTAGAGAATGATTTCCATTCCTTTTTCATCTTCCCATCACTCCACTTGGTACTATGTTGGTGCAACTATGTTCTTGATAGGGTTGTTTGTGATTTCAGTCACTTGTTTCTTTTCCTTTATTTAATGTTTGTTTTGTGGCTTCTTGGGTTTTTAGTTAAGGTGGTGTGCTATTTCTGTCCCTGGTCTGGGTGTAATTTAGTATTAACTAATTCATAGGTTTAATACCTGACCAGTAGTTATGTGTTATATAGAAGACCCCTTTGTGGTAATATCTGTAAGCAGGAGGAGTTGGGGGGTTAATGTTTGTAATGCTAGGTATAGAAATTTGGGGAGTTGTATAGTGTGGCACTAAAGGTGTAGATGGGCTGTTGGGTAGGTGAGGGGGTGAAAGGAGTGTGGGGGCTGCTGTTTTTGTGGTCCTTGTGTGTGTTTGGGTATATTTCTATTGTTGAATAGAGTGTATGTATTAGGGATTGCAGGGGCTGGGGTTGTGTAAAGTCAGTATAGTAGGTTGTTCAGTGGGTGATGAATGTGAAGGAGAGGTAGTCTGGTGACAGGTTGGGGGAGAATAGATGGGGAATGTGAGGGCTGGAGGAAGAGAGTGGGTGGGGATCAGGCAGAATGATTTGTTGGAGAGAGGGGAGCAATGATTTTTGCACAAGAGACAGATGGAGAGTGAAAGGGGTGAGAGATAGTATAGAAAGAGAAAAAAAGTAATAGGAGTAAAAGTAAAAATAGAAAACCCACAATAATAAAACTAACAAAAACAAAAAACAAACACAAAAAAACCCTAAGGAAATCAATGGGGAAAGATAAATAAACAAGCAAACAAAAACTCCTGTTTCAGGAACAGTAGAATTTCAATCTTAGTTTAAGTTGTGGTGTTACTCCTCCAGCATCCAGTCCTGGTGTTGGCATTTAAGCAGAAGCTCTGCAGTAGTCCCACCAGGTGGTTGATTTGTGGGTAGTGTTTTGTTCTTCTGTCTTTCAGCTGCAGCTGCTTGGTCAGCTCCTGCCCCAGTGAGGTGTGGCAGTTTAAGTTTACATGCTGTCCTCAGGTTCAGGAGATCAGCTCTGTAGTCCACCAGCTGTCCTGCTTTGGAGATAGCTTTTCACTGTATTTGTTTACTGGGGGCTTGTCTCTTTGCCTCACCCCCTTTCTCTGGGGCAGGGTCAGTGTTCTGGTATCAGCCCCCCTGCTGTCAGTGTGTTGTGATGGTTCTCTGTTTTTCAATTTTGTGGAGCAGTTTGATTTTGGGTGCTGCTCACAGGCTCAGGAGATGATCTTTGTGATCTGCTACTTGCCCTGATTCAGGGAGTGGCTTATCACCTGCCACTCTTGGCCTTCCTGCCTTTCCAGCATTTGTTTACTGATAGTTTGTGGAGATTAACTCTTTGCCCCTCACTCTTTCTCCCATGCACTTTCAGCAATCTTGCCTCTTCTGCTGTGTGCTAGATTTCAGTTTGCTGCTCATTCTTCAGTTTTTTCTTTTTTTGATTGGGGAGAGGGGTCAGTCTGCCCAGGGGGCTATGCTGGCTTATTCTGGGGGTAGCTGGGAAAATTCCATGTGACAGTTGGTGCTCACCTGTTTGGTTTGCCAAATGTCTCACAGGCAGATTTGGAGCCAGCTGCAGCAGCGGTAGTGGCAGCAGCAGTGGTAGTGGCAGCCCTCCTGTTTTCTCAGTGTAATGTGCATGGAGTAGCTTTCCATGGGCTAGGACCTTAGGGTAGCTTTCCATGGGCTAGGAGTTTAGGGTGTCAAAATTTTGATTCACCTTGGTGCCTTATTTCTGCCAAGTGTGGCTTCAGTGTCTCAGCAAGGTTTTGGAGTCACAGAGCTCACACTGTCTGGTTCTGCACCCTAGTCGCCATCTTTAGTACATGACTTTTAAGAAAGCAAATAATCACTTGTATAAAAGTCTCTGTGTTACATTCTGAGTTGATTATCATTTGCTTACCAGAAATACATCATATTTTTCTTTTCTTTTTTTCTGTTTTATTTATTTATTTTTATTGTTGTACTGGGTCGGAGTACATTGTGGCATTTACAAAAGTTTTTACAGTGTATCAAATATGTCTTACTTTCCACCCTGAACATGTCCTATCTTATCCTTCATTTTTATTTTCTATTGAGTTGTAGCAGTTCTTTGTATATTTTTGGCATTAATTATCATATATTTGGTTTGTACTTATTTTCTCTTGATACATATGTTTCATTTTCATCCTGTGGATTATGTTCTTTGCTGTGCCAAGTTTTTCGTTTGATATAGTCCCACTTGTTTATTTTCACTTTTGTTGCCTTTGCTTTTGGTGTCATATTCAAGGAATCATTGGCATGACCCAGATCAAGAAGCATTTCCTTTGTTTTATTCTACCAGTTTTATGGGTTTGGGTCATATATTTAAGACTTTAATTAATTTAGGTTAATTTTTGTGTCTGTTATAAGTGTTCTTAGGTCAATTTTTGTGTGTGATTTAAGGGTCCAATTTCATTCTTTTGCATATGGATATCGAGTTTTCCCAAAACCATTTATTAAAGAGACTCTTCCACCAAGGTGTATTCTTGGCAACCTTGTCAAAGATGAGTAATTGTATACACATGTTTTTATTTCTGGGCTCTCTATTCTCTTCCATTGGTCTATGGGTCTGTGTTTGTATGCCAGCCACACAGCTTTGAATCAGTATCTCATAAAAACGTCTATACTTCCATGTTCACTGCAGCATTATTTACAGTGGTGAAGGCATAGAGGCAACTTAAATGTCCAGCAAGAGACAAATAGACAAAGAAAATGTGGTATATACATAAATAGAATATTATGCAGCCTTAAAAATTAGGGAAATCTGTCATTTGTGACAGGTAGTTCAGCCTGGAGGGCTAATACTATACAATACCATTTATAGGAAGAATCTAAAATAATCAGAAATCATGAAAGCAAAGAGATAAATGAATTAAAGATGAAAATAGAAAATATTAAAGAGGAAGTGACCCATGATATGGAAAAACCTCAGAAAAAAGAATCAAACAGAAACACAAAACACAGTGGAAGGCCAGTCCAGCAGACTAGAACCAAGTGGAAGACAGAATCTCAGAGCTTGAAGATAAAATAGAAATTAAAGAAAAAGCGGAGGAACAGTTAGTCAAACAACTCAAGACCTGTGAAAAGAAAATGCGAGAACTCACTGACTCCATCAAAAGACCAAACCTGTGAATCATGGTCATTGAAGAAGGAAAAAAGGTCCAAGCAAAAGGGATTTGTAATATATTCAATAAAATAATAACAGAAAAATTCCCAAATCTTGAGAAAGTTTTGCCCATTCAGGTACAGGAAGCCTCCAGGACACCTAACAGACTTAACTAAAATAGAACTACCCCACACATATTATAATTAAAACAACAAGGATAGAAAATTGAGAAAGAGTATTGAAGGCTGTAAGAGATAAAAAAACAAATAACATACAAAGGTGAAGCCATGAAAATCACAGCAGATTTCTCAATGGAAACCTTAAAAGCAAGAAGGGCATGGAGTGAGGTGTTCTGGGCACTGAATGAAAATAACTTCAACCCTAGGATACTCTACCCAGCAAAACTATCATTCAAAATAGATGCAGCAATAAAAATCTTCCACGACAAGAATCTAAAACAATATCTGACCACCAAGCTACAACTACAAAAGATTCTCCAAGGAATTCTTCACATAGAAGATAAAAGCAAAGAAAACCATGAGAGGACAGGAAGTATCAAACCACAGGAGAAGAAAAGGCAAGGAAGTAGAGAGTAGCATTGATTCAGCTGCACAATCAAATCCTTAACCAATAAAAACAACTAAATGGCAGTAATCACCACATACCTATCAATATTAACACTGAATGTCAATGGATTCAATTTGCCATCAAAAGACATCATTTGGCAAACTGGATTAAAAATGAAGATCCAACAATCTGTTGTTTACAGGAGACCATCTCATTGACAGAAACAAACACTGGCTTAGGGTGAAAGGCTGGAAGAAGATTTACCAAGCCAGTGGCCCTTGAAAACAGGTAGGAGTATCAATTCTTATCTCAGACAAAGTAGACTTCAAACTTACATTGATCAAACAAGATAAAGAAGGACACTTCATAGTGATAAAAGTGGAAATACACCAAAAGGAAATAATAATTATCAACCTATATACACCCAATATCAGTGCACCCAGTTCCATCAAACATACTCTAAAGGATTGAAAAGCATATATAGACTCCAACACAGTGGTAGTGGGAGACATTAATACCCCCCCATCACCAATACATATGTCATCCAAAGAAAAAATTCAATAAAGAAATTTTAGAACTAAACCACACCAGAGGTCAAATGGACCTAGCTAATGTCTACAGAAATTTCATCCAACATCTGCACAATATACATTCTACTCACTAGCCCATGGACCTTTCTCTAAAATTGATCATATCTTCAGGCACAAAGCAAGCCTCAGCAAATATAAGAAAATAGAAATAATCCCATGCATTCTATCTGATCACAATGCATTAAAACTAGAGCTCAACAACAAAAACAACAGCAGAAAATATGCAAATAATTGGAAGCTGAGCAACACATTGCTCAATGATCAGTGGGTCATTGATGAAATAAAAGAGGAAATTAAAAGGTTCCTGGAAGTTAATGAAAATGAAAACATGAACTACCAGAACCTATGGGATACAGCAAAGGCAGTCCTAAAAGGAAAGTTTATAGCCATGAGTGCACATATTAAAAGGAGAGAAAGATCTCATATAAATGACTTAATGCTACCTCTCAAACTCCTAGAAAAACAAGAACAAGCAAAACTGATATCAAGCACAAGGAGAAAAATAATAAAAATAAGGGCCAAAATGAATGAAACTGACACCAAAAAAATCATACAAGGAATCAATGAAACAAAAAGCTGATTCTTTGAAAAAATTAACAAGACTGACAGACCCCTGGCAAATCTGACTAAAATGAGGAGGGAAAAAACCCAAATGAGTGAAATCAGAATCACAAATGGGGAGATACCAACAAACACCATGGAAATCCAGGGACTCATCAGAGACTACTTTGAGAACCTATATTCCAATAAATTTGAAAATCTTAAAGAAATGTATAAATTTCTAGATACTTATGACCATCCAAAATTGAGCCAAGAGGATATTAACCATCTAAATAGATCTGTAACACAAAATGAAATTGAAACAGCAATAAAGAGTCTCCCAAAAAAGAAAAGTCCAGGAAATGATGGATTCTCTGCTGAATTCTATCAGACCTTTACTGAAGAGCTAATACCAACACTCCTTAAACTTTTCCACAAAATAGAAAGGGAATATTTTCTACGAACAGAACTAATTCTATGAAGCCAATATTAACTCTCATCCCAAAACCAGACACCTCCAAAAAGGAGAACTATAGGCCTATTTCCTTAATGAACATTGATGCAAATATCCTGAATAAAATAATGGCAAAGCGAATCCAATAACACTTCAGAAAGATCATTTACCATGACCAAGTCGACTTCATCCCACTCATGCAGGTGTGGTTCAACATATGCAAATCTATAAATGTAATACAGCACATTAATAGAAGCAAAGACAAAAGCCACTTGACCATCTCAATAGATGCAAAAAAAGCCTTTGATAAGATTCAACACTACTTCATGATAAAAGCTTTAAGAAAACTAGGAATGGAAGGAATGTACCTCAAAATTGTAAAGGCTATATATGACAAACCTATAGCCAAAATCATACTTAATGAAGAAAAACTGAAACCATTTCCCCTAAAATCAGAAACAAGACAAGGGTGCCCACTCTCCCCACTTCTATTCAACATAGTCCTGGAATTCCTAGCCAGAACAATAAGGCAAGAAGAAGTAATAAAAGGAATACAAGTAGATAAACAAGCTGTCAAACTGTCCGTATTTGCAGATGATGTGATCCTATACTTCAAAGACCCAAAAAAACTCAACCCCAAAACTCCAATACACCATAAACAGCTTCAGCAACTTAACACAAATCATTAGCTATTCTATACACCAACAAGGAAGAAAATGACAAGAATATATGAAAACAATTCCATTTATAATAGCCTCCAAAAAAAAGTCAAATACTTTCAAGTAAACTTAACAAAGGATGTGAATGACCATAAAAGGAGAACTACAAACCTCTGAAGAAAGAGACTGATGAAGACTACAGAAGGTGGAAAGATCTTCTGTGCTCATGGATTGGTAGAATCAACATAGTAAAAATGGCTATACTACCAAAAGCAATCCATGTGTTTTATGAAATTTCCATCAAAATCCCAATGAGATTCATCATAGAGGCTGAAAAATCTACCTTAAAGTTCATTTGGAAACACAAGAGACAGCGAATAGCCAAGGCAATATTCAGCAAAAAGAGCAATACTGGAGGTATCACAATATCCAACTTCAAACTAAATCACAGAGCCATAGCAATAAAAACAGCATGGTTCTGGCACAAAAACAGATATAAAGACCAGTGGTACAGAATAGAGGACCCAGATATGAATACATACAGCTATGCCCACCTTATTTTTGACAAAGGTGCCAAAAACATACGATAGAGAAAAGACAGCCTCTTCAACAAATGTTGCTGGAAAAAGTAGTTTTCTGCCTGCAGAAAACTGAAACTAGATCCATGTTTATCACCCTGTACTAGTATCAACTGAAATTGGATCCAGGACCTTAATATCATATCCAAAACTCTGAAGTTAGTGCAGGAAAGAGCAAGGAATACTCTGGAAGCAATAGGTATAAGCAAGGACTTCTTCAATAGAACCCCAGCACCTCAGCAACTAAGAGAAAGGATGGAAAGATGGGATCAAATAAAATTAAAAATCTTCTGCACAACAAAAGAAATAAGAAATGGTCTCTAAACTGAAGAGACTACCCACTGAGCGGGAGAAAATATTTGCTGGCTATACATCAAAGGACTGACAACCAGAATATACAGGGAGCTCAAAAAACTAAACTCCCCCAAAATCAACGAACCAATAAAATGCACAACTGAACTAAACAGAACGTTTTAAATGAAGAAATCCAAATGGCCAAAAAAACACATGAAAAAATGCTCACCATCCCTGGCCATAAAGGAAATAACAATCAAAACCACACTAAGATTCCACCTCACCCCAGTTAGAATAGCCATCATCAAAAACAGCACCAACAGCAAATGTTGGCAAGGATGCAGGGGAAAAGGAACCCTCATACACTGCTGGTGGGAATGTAAGCTATTACAACTGCTTTGGAAAATAATATGGAGGCTTCTTAAAAAACTAAACATAGATCTGCCATATGATCCAGCAATACCACTCCTAGGGATCTACCCAAAGGAATGTGACTCAGGTTATTCCAGAAGCACCTGCACACCCAAGTTTATTGCAGCACTTTCACAATAGTCAAATAATGAAACAGCTGAGATGCCCCACTGCTGTTGAATGGATTAAGAGATTGTGGTATTTATACACAATGGAATTTTACTCAGCCACAAAGAAGAATAAAATTTTGTCATTTGCAAGGAAATGAATGGTACTGGAGAACATCATCTTTTTTTTTCTTTTATTATTCATATGTGCATACAAGGCTTGGGTCATTTCTCCCCCCTGCCCCCACCCCCTCCCTTACCACCCACTCCGCCCCTTTCCTCTCTCCCCCACCCCCTCAATACCCAGCAGAAACTATTTTGCCCTTATTTCTAATTTTGTTGTAGAGAGAGTATAAGCAGTAACAGGAAGGAACAAGGGATTTTGCTGGTTGAGATAAGGATAGCTATACAGGGTATTGACTCACATTGATTTCCTGTGCGTGTGTGTTACCTTCTAGGTTAATTCTTTTTGATCTAACCTTTTCTCTAGTTCCTGGTCCCCTTCTCCTGTTGGCCTCAGTTGCTTTTAAGGTATCTGCCTTAGTTTCTCTGCGTTAACGGCAACAAATGCTACCTAATTTTTTAGGTGTCTTACCTATCCTCACCCTTCCCTTGTGTGCTCTCGCTTTTATCATGTGCTCAAAGTCCAATCCCATTGTTGTGTTTGCCCTTGATCTAATGTCCACATATGAGGGAGAACCTACGATTTTTGGTCTTTTGGGCCAGGCTAACCTCACTCAGAATGATGTTCTCCAAATCCATCATTTACCAGCGAATGATAACATTTTGTTCTTCATGGCTGCATAAAATTCCATTGTGTATAGATACGACATTTTCTTAATCCATTCATCAGTGGTGGGGCATCTTGGCTGTTTCCATAACTTGGCTATTGTGAATAGTGCCGCAATAAACATGGGTGTGCAGGTGCCTCTGGAGTAACCTGTGTCACAGTCTTTTGGGTATATCCCCAAGAGTGGTATTGTTGGATCAAATGGTAGGTCAATGTCTAGCTTTTTAAGTAGCCTCCAAATTTGTTTCCAGAGTGGTTGTACTAGTTTACATTCCCACCAACAGTGTAAGAGGGTTCCTTTTTCCCTGAATCCTCGCCAACACCTGTTGGTGGTGGTGTTGCTGATGATGGCTATTCTAACAGGGGTGAGGTGGAATCTTAGTGTGATTTTAATTTGCATTTCCTTTATTGCTAGAGATGGTGAGCATTTTTTCATGTGTTTTTTGGCCATTAGAATTTCTTCTTTTGAGAAAGTTCTGTTTAGTTCACTTGCCCATTTCTTTATTGGTTCATTAGTTTTGGGAGAATTTAGTTTTTCGAGTTCCCTATATATTCTGGTTATCAGTTCTTTGTCTGATGTGTGGCTGGCAAATATTTTCTCCTACTCTGTGGGTGTTCTCTTCAGTTTAGAGACCATTTCTTTTGATGAACAGAAGCTTTTTAGTTTTATGAGGTCCCATTTATCTATGCTGTGTCTTAGTTGCTGTGCTGCTGAGGTTTCGTTGAGAAAGTTCTTACCTATACCTACTAACTCCAGAGTATTTCCTACTCTTTCCTGTATCAACTTTAGAGTTTGTGGCCTGATATTAAGATCCTTGATCCATTTTGAGTTAATATTGGTATAAAGTGATATACATGGATCTAGTTTCAGTTTTTTGCAGACTGCTAACCAGTTTTCCCAGTAGTTTTTGTTGAAGAGGCTGCTATTTCTCCATCGTATATTTTTAGCGCCTTAGTCAAAGACAAGTTGGTTATAGTTGTGTGGCTTCATATCTGGGTCCTCTATTCTGTTCCACTGGTCTTCATGTCTGTTTTTGTGCCAGTACCATGCTGTTTTTATCGTTATTGCTTTGTAATATAGTTTGAAGTCAGGTATTGTGATACCTCCAGCATTGTTCTTTTTACTGAGTATTGCCTTGGCTATTCGTGGCCTCTTGTGTTTCCATATAAATATCACGGTAGATTTTTAATCTCTTTAATGAATGTCATTGGAATTTTGATGGGAATTGCATTAAACATGTAGATTACTTTTGGGAGTATCAACATTTTTACTATGTTGATTCTACCAATCTATGAGCATGGGAGATCTCTCCACTTTCTATAGTCTTCCTCAATCTCTTTCTTCAGAAGTGTATAGTTTTCCTTGTAGAGGGAGAACATCATCTTAAGCAAAGTTAGCCAGGCTCAGAAGGCCAAAAATTGTATGTTCTCCCTCATATGGGAAGGTGACCGGGTTGTAGTGAAAAGGGCTGGTAGAGATGAACCAATTTGGATTGTAATATACATGTCCATGGAAGCAATGCTAGGAATCTCTCTGTATAGCTCTCTTTTTCTCAAACTAGCAGAAATGCTAAGTCTTTCTTACTATAGCCTATGTTCTCTTCAACAAAATTGGAGAAGAGGCAGAACAGTTCTGCCTGGAAGTGAGGGGTGTGGGGGGAAAGGGAGGTGGTGTATGGCAGGGGGGAGAGATGGCCCAAACAGTGTATGTACATATGAATAAGTTAAAAAACAATAAAAAATCATGAAAGCGAGAGTCAGTGGTAATTATCAGTTGCTATGGAGGGAGGTTATTGTGGTCTTAGTTAAAGGGTTCTAAGTTTCAGTTATGTAAGATGACTAAGTCCTATAGTTCTATTGTTAAGCATCCTGACTTAGCTAACAATATTGTGTTGTATACTTAAAAGTTTGCTAATGGGTGGTTCTTACTTTATTCTCTGTCTTTGTCTCTTTGTCTCTGTCTCTCTCTTACGCACACAGAAGAGAGCAAAGGAAACTTTCGTTAATGAATATATTTATGGCATAGATTGTGATAATGATGGCTCCAGTGATGTACACTTATCTCTATATTCAAAAAGTATATAAATTAAATATGTGTAGCTTTTTATGTCAATCATATTTTAATAAAGTGATTTAGAGGAAATATTTAGTTGTTTTTATTTTGACTAAGAAGCTTCTGTCTCTTTCTTACTGATCAGTTTAATGTATGAGTTCAGTGACTTTAAACACTATTCCTTGTCTAATCAGTTCACACTTTTGACTACTAATATGTTACTAAAAAGGCAAATTATGCTATCCAAAAGCAAATATAAATGCATTTTGGTTATGTGTATTAGTTTAAATTATGTTTTGGCCATTTATGATAGAAAACCTTAAGCTAACAATAGTGAAAAACAAACATTTTTCTCATGCAAAAGAGGTCTAGAGTTAGGCAAGTCAGAGATAGTTCTACAATGTTTTTGTCATGAGAAACCCAGGCTTCTTCTTCCTCCTCTGCTATTCTGGCTTTCATACTATCTAAGATTGTTGTTGGAGCTCTAACAGTCACTTTAACATTCCAAGCTGGAAGCAAAAGGAGGCAGGAGATAATGGGCCATAGCATTTTCACTCCTTCCCCTTCAAGAAGCCATTTAGGATTCTTACGTAAAACTTCTGTTTAACTTTCATTGGACAAAACTTGATTACCTGGAGAAGTTTTGCTGCAAAAGAGGCTGGAAAATACAGTATTTTTATTGGCATGTTATCCAAGATTCTGATATTAAGAAAGAAAGTATCTGGTTACTGGTTGTATACACCTGTAATCCTAGCTACTTGAGAGTCTGAGATCAGGACATGATGTTCTAGGCTTACCTGGCAAAAAGTGAAACCCTATCTCCAAAAACAGACCAAAAATGCCTAGAGGTGTGGTTCAAGCTGTAGAGTTGCTGCCTAGTGAAGCACAAAGTCCCAAGTAAAACCCCAGCACTGCCAAAAGAAAAGAAAAAATAAAAATGGATATTGAAAGGCAATTTTCCATTCTACGAAAATATTGTTAGAATGTGTAAGTTAGACTTGATAGTTTTTGGAAAAATCACAAATGTACTGTGAGCCAAAGTAGTATGGCTTTCACTCTTTACAGATAAATATTTGAAAACATGTCACTACCCAAAGTCATTCTTTTCTGTGTGAATGTATATACTGGACTACTGCAATCTGGAGAGCCATGGTGTATGAGTGTGTGTTTGATATGTGAAAAACTCTAAATTATTTAAAATTTTATATCCAGTGCTCCAAGAAAACACTCTTTTTTGAGCCATGATAGAGTTTTTAAAATAATATCTGGTGGATTTGGGAGATAAAATATATTCTGTGTTCTTGAGAAACCCTTTTATAGTCTATACCCGGTAACCAATAATAGAATAAAAGTAATTAGTCAGCAAAATGGTAAAATTCTCTGTCAAATTACTCTTTTTCCTTCCAGTGTGGGGAGGAGTGACAGGCCACTTTTTTCCTTCCTTCCTTTTTCAGTGTGTCTTTTCTTATTATTACCAAGTACTGTGATCTCTCACATTGTTCTCATCTCTCAATAAAGGTAGTTTCATTGGTGAATAACTGCTCAAATTAATGTTTCTTTGGGGGAGAGCATCACTTGAGGTTCTTATTTTATTACCATCTTGTTCTCCCTCCCAAAGAAATGTAGTATAAACCCAAATCAAGGTATAATTTTTATCTCATGGAATTAGCAAAAATGAAATAAAACTCAAGATCTTAAGCTTGCTAATATGGTTTTGAATATTTCTGAAGATACATACATACATATACATATGATATATATAACATATCATCCTTCTCATCACTCCTAACTTTATATTAAATGAAACCAAGGACCAAAAGGATTAAAACATTTTTTTTTACTGGTGCATTGCTAAGTGGAGATGGTGTGTTTGATCTCTGAAATTGGCATAGTGTCTCCATCTTTAACCATTATACTGTCTGCATTACTTCAAGTTTTACAGAACAAATAAGAATAGCAGGAGTTAAGAGAACTATTGAACTTGCTGGAATTTTGTGCATTTGTCAAAATTTTATTTTTTGAAGAGTTTGGGTTAATATACAAAATGTACATGGTAATATTAGATGCAAAACAGGATAAAAGTTTGTGTAGAATAGTTACACTTATGTAAAAATATAATTCTTAGGATTTTAATAGGAAAGAAACACATCAAAATATTAATAATAGTTGTAATAACTAGTAGGGCTTTGGTTAAGTTTATTTTCCCCCTCTGCCTTTCAGATAGTCTTTGTTGAGCATGTATAACTCCTATTAAGTAGTTTAAGATGAATACATCCAGAAATAGAGAGAAGGTACATACGGTGCTGTTTTTTGTTTTTGTTGTTGTTTTGTGGTAGAAGACATATGTCTAAGAAGCAGCCCATCTTCCCTGCTATACTATTTTTTGTGATTTCATGACTGCTTTGCAGTGTGCTGATATTTCTTTTATAGAAACTGGGCATTGACATAGTTATTTGAAGATATGTATAACTTTTGCTATTTACATTAATCTGCATACATTAGGTGACTTGGTAACCCAGTATTTTATTGGATCCTTTAAGTAGAATATGGGTAATGATAATATTCATATTATTTTGGGTATATGGATTTTGTTCACTTGCTTGGAGTTTTTGGAACTCAAAATTCAAATATGCTAGAGAAAATGATGCTATCATTATGAAGAAGTTGTATGAGAAGGACTGGATCCCAGTTGTCATATGATCTTACATGATATGATGGCTGTGATGTTTTCTACCCATGACTCTTCTTGGCACCCTGCTTTTTATAGCTAAAAATCAAGGCCTAGGTGGCCTCGGTATATACATGTGCAGGTGCTCCCCTAGAGATGATGCAATTTAGGGCAATTAATAGGAGATAGACATTTTCTTTCTATGGAGTTAGAAGTTCT